>NC_092343.1:196145000-196467500 GCF_046630445.1 Rutidosis leptorrhynchoides
AAATATTCTACGGTGATTATGTAATCTCTAAAGTTTTAGAGATTATTTATTCTAATCATAACCGTAAATCAAGATGAGTGGATGGATAGAGATGATACAGGGCAGAATAGAAACCCTGACAGGAATGGTGCGTGCGTTACAAAATAGACTTGTTATACAAGCAGCACCAGCAGTACCGACAGCATCACTAGTACCAGCAGCACCTACAACATCAAAATCTCCGCCAGTTCCATAATCACCGAAATCATCACAAATCAACAACGAGCATATTGTATCAACGAGTTATGAAGTATTAACTCATCCCCTCTGAAAAATTTATATGTATATTTTATATATATATATATATATGAGTTTTTAAACCACAATATATCTTTTCGTAGTAAGCTATTACGTGTGAATGTTAAAGGGTAGATACTACTCAGTTAATTCATATTACTAATATGCTATGATGTACATCCTTCGTTAATGACTTAACAATCATTAATTATAATCTCTGCTTCAACTCAATAGATTCCATTTCATAATAAATCAAGTGTATTGTTCGAGTACGTGTTAGATTTCACACTTTCGTTTTCGATGTACTCGAAACTTTCTAGAAAATGTCATTCGTGTCTTGCGAAGTTCACAAGAATTCTACGAACACCAACATCAATCACCGAGGAAATATCAATAAAAATGAATAATGAAGTATTGATTCATAATTTCATTTACGTTGAAGAAATACTTCGCAAAAATTATGTAATCTCTAAAGTTTTAGGGGTTATTCATTCTAGCTCCAGCAAAAATCAAATGAGTTTAATAGTATATTAACTCATTAAATCTATATTACATCTGCAAAAAATATAAAAACATATATTTTTATAAAGACTGTAATAAAAATTCTCTTGTACAAAATATTACTTGTGAAACTTTAACGGGTAGGTAATACCCGAGAATTATGTGATAACCCGTCCTAATCCATCTGGACGAATACATTACATTTGGTTACATCGCGAGGTACTTGACCTCTATATGATACATTTTACAAACATTGCATTCGTTTTAAAAGACAAATTTTCATTTACATCGAAAGTCGATGGCATGCATACCATTTCATAATATATCCAACTATAATTGACTTAATAATAATCTTAATGAACTCAACGACTCGAATGCAATGTCTTTTGAAATATGTCATGAATGACTCCGAGTAATATCTTTAAAATGAGCAAATGCACAGCGGAAGATTTCTTTCATACATGAGAATAAACATGCTTTAAAGTGTCAACTAAAAGGTTGGTGAGTTCATTAGTTTAACATAAATAATCATTTCTATCATTTTAATAGACCACAAGATTTTCATTTCTCATAAATATACGTCCCATGCATAGAGACAAAAATATCATTCATATGGATTGAACACCTGGTAACCGACATTCACAATATGCATATAAGAATATCCCCATCATTCCGGGATCCTCCTTCGGACATGATATAAATTTCGAAGTACTAAAACATCCGGTACTTTGGATGGGGCTTGTTGGGCCCGATAGATCTATCTTTAGGATCCGCGTCAATTAGGGTGTCTCTTTCCCTAATTCTTAGGATACCAAGCTAAAAGGGGCATATTCAGTTTCGATCATTCATCCACAGAACGTAATTTCGATTACTTGTGTCTATTTCTTAAAATAGTTATAAAAGTTGCGCATGTATTCTCAGCCCAAAAATATAAAAGGTAAAAAGGCAAATGAAACTCACCTAATGTATTTTGTAGTAAAAATACATATGACTATATTGAACAATTGCAGGGTTGGCCTCAGATTCACGAACCTCAAAGAAGTAGCCCTTAATAGAAATGCCCAAGTCCGGGTTTGAACCCGCGACGTCCCGCTAACCCGATAATATCTTTAAACCATTCATCCGTTTCATTTTGTCTAATTTATAGCACCATTTAAAATATATAAATCATATCTATCTTCCTCTTTTTCCCTAATAAATTCATCATCATATGATTCGGATCATCATCAATATCAAATATCGTTGATCATAATCGTCCTCATTGTTCCTTAATCTAATTACGATTTATTATCCACCATCTCATCATAAACTATCATTATCATCATATCCTAAATCCATCATCTTTAAACATCATAATCCTCTATCATGTCATGTATCAACTTCCATTACCTCGTCATTTAACGTATCATCATCTATTTCTTAATACCGAACCATCACCATTATCAACACTCTTCATGGCTCAAGTACCAAAATAATTAAGTAAAGGGGGAAAAAAATCATAGCCCGCTAAAAAAAATAAGTGCAACTCGGCACATGGTATGAGCTGTACTAACTTCGATTCTTCTCAATCTTCAATTGTTCAAATGGTAGCATTATATTATTAGTTGTAGGCCATCATGTTGGTGTCCCTCATGTACGACATATATACCTTTATCAAATGCATTATATATAAATCTTTAGTAAAGCCAATTGGGTTCGGTATTAGCCAGGAAAGCAACCCTTTACCAAATTTTTTTATGTAATTAGATATCACTCCAAGATCCACTGGTCGGCCATCAATAAAAAAAATAAATCACGAGGCATCCATTTTAAATCTTAACTGCATATACATAATTTATATTGGGTGCGTATACGGTGAAAAGATGTATAAAGGAAGGTTCGTTTATATCAAAGATATAAGTTGTTGTGAGGGCCGTTGGGAACTTTTGTTCATATTAAAAATAAAATAAGCGACGAGTTGATAGTTTAATAAAGGTGGTTTGCAAGGTGATTTGTAGTTGATGTTAGGAGGTAGTGAGGGTTTTCTAGGTGTTGAAAGGTGGTAATAGATGGTGGTTTGGTGGCGTTCTTGAGTGATGGTTCGATGGTATTGTTAAACTAAAACAACAGCAGAAACAAGTATCATCTTGTGAGGGTTTAATATAGGTGATTGATGGTTACAAGAAGTGGTGGTAAGGTGGTGATTCACAACTGTGAAACCGAAGTTAGTAGTAGGAAAAACAAATGGTCGATTGTGGTTGTTCGATTAATCAAAATAATGGCGGTAATGAACTTGGTGGTGAGTTAAAACAGATTATAGTAGCATGAAATAAGTGGTAATAGGGTTGTTTGGATTACTTATCAAAGCATAAATGAAGTAGCAGAAGTTGAATAGAAATGTGGCGATTTAACGTTTGCTTCTTGGTTTGAGTCGAACAGAAATAGCAAGTCATAGCTGCAGTTCACAGGTACGGTATAGTAGTGGTACGCTATAGCAGTTGTTCTTCACGAGTTCTAGGTGGTTTTCGAGCAAGCAATTGTGGGTTTGGGTCTGTGATGGTCGAACAGAATATAACCGATAGCAGCAGCCTTTGATCGATATTCGTAGGGTTTTTGAGTGGGTTTCGATGGTGGTGATATTGGGTGGTTAAATGGGTTCCATTGTTGAAGGTGATCATGTGTGGTAATTGTTAGTGATTGTTCTCGGTGGTTTGAGATTCACGAACAAGGAAGAATGAAAGAGGGAGGTAATTTGTTGTACGTATCTATATGTTGATATAGATAATAAAGAGTGATGATCTTATATATATAATATCATATGAATTAAGATGAAAGAATGAATTATACTTTTGGTTAGCAAATGATAGTGGGATGAGTTGGACATGCATGTATTAGTCAACAATCAAACACAGTATCCTAATTTAATATTAATATTATACATAATAATTCAATCACTAATATAGATTGATTCAGTGAATGTGGTGTGTGACTATGCATACGCTCATAGCATACATTATATATAATATAAGAATATAATCTAATATTACAATAGAAAAATAAACGTGAATCAATCAGGGAACAAAAGAATTAGTGGGTTTCATAATTGGTGTGAGGACAAGTGAGTATAGGTCTATAAAAGTGAACAAATAAATAATACGGAGTAGAAGGACAATGAGTGGATCAAAGTTTTTTTTTTTAGCTGGACCTAATCAAATATTTAAATTTTTCTTAGGCCAATACTTGTGTAACTTATTATGTACGTTTCTTGAATGTTTGACTTCCGTAAGTTTGTTGTTTTTATTATCATTTAGATTAGATTAATTGGTATTTTAATTTAGATATGGATGATATTTCAAGATTCGTGTACTAGTTATAATTGATCCCAACACATAAATAAATTAATTAGCAATTGTGTGATCTTATCACAATTCAACCATTACATCCCTAATTAATGGTCAATCTAGTATGCCTGCTACTTGAATTTTTTTATTTAAAAAAAAAAAACACCCCGTAATATTTATATCAATACCTTATTATCAATTCACATTTAAACTTCACTAATTACTATCTACTCATCTATTTTGTTATTAATTATTAGCATTCATACTTAATTTAATTTAGAAACAAAAATGGTTTGTGAAGTAATAATACGGTTAAATTATATGTATAATTTTATTTTATTTATTTATACATATATATATATATATATATATATATATATATATATATATATATATATATATAAACATAACTTTTTACAAACAGTTGTTCGTGAATCGTCGGAAATGGTCAAAGGGTAATTGATTACATGAACACATTTCAAAATTTTTTTGAGACTTTAACATTACAGACTTTGCTTATCGTGTCGAAACCATACAAAGATTAAGTGTAAATTCGGTCGAAAATTTTCGGGTCGTCACAGTACCTACCCGTTAAAGAAATTTCGTCCCGAAATTTGAGTGAGGTCGTCATGGCTAATCATAAAATTGTTTTTATGGCGAATATGAGTTGATAATTAGAGTTTTATCATTATTGACTAATATAGATAAAACGATTTGTTTATGTGAAGCGTACGAGTGAAGCTGTCACAACAGATTGAGATAAAGATTTAACTTTTGACGTAGTCGCGGTGGATTTCTCGAATTCAAGAGATTTAAAAGAAAATCTTCGAAATCTATAAGATTTGATTCTTCGGGATTTATGGGAATTAAGATCTCTTTAATTAAATATGGTGATCTGCCTTGACTAATCCATCTGATATTCCCATTATAAATTAAGCTCTTCCGTTCCATCATTCTCAAAATTCCTATACTTTATTTCTTAGTTCATACATCCAAAATTTTTTTTTTTTGTGAAAATGCTTAATCCCGTTCTAATCCTTGATATTTTTCCTAATTATCATTTCTGTCATCCTTCTTTTCAATCTTCCTCCAGAAGAATTTGTTTACTTCTACTATTACCTTGGGATGATACTATTCTTAATTATACCGTGTCTTTATATTGCTACTCGTATTAATATCCACGGTTTGTAATCTCTGTGTTGTTATTGGGCTTTATATTTTCTCTTATATTCTGGAGCTCTTTGCCTTTTTATTATCCTCCCGACCTCTAGTAAAGCGAGTAACGGTCCAGAATTCGTAAGTATGGAATTTCGGATAAACATCATGTTCTAAATAAGAAAGAATGTATTAGCACGATTTGATTTGTCAAATTACCAGAATCACCGAGAATAGAACTATCAAGAATATATTTTCTTGATTTATTCTGAAGTTAAGCAGAATGAAAGAGTTATGTAACATGGAACATGATGACGTTATGATCTGTGAATCATCACGTTCCAATAGAAACTCAGCATGACCTACTGTAAAATAATCACGTTGATCAAGTGTCATTATATTATACTAACTCATGCTTCAGTTCCCACACTACTTTAAAAACATTCATACTTCAAACTCGAAGGTTTCAAAATTTAGAAACTAAAATAGTTTCTTTTATGATGTAACACAGGAAGCACGAAGAGGTATATATTTTTGGATGAGAATATTTATAAAAATATCCTCAGAAATATCGAAGATATTGATGATGATATTTTGGAATTTCTAAGTTCGAAGGTTGATGAAGAAAAATTTTTCGCAAGATTTTAACATGACTTCAGAGCAAGATATTCTCTAAAGATTTCAACGGATTCAGAATTACCTGGATTCTTTGAATATAGGGTATGGTACTTGTATTTGTTCTTGGTCTCCTTCGTGGTTAGCTCAATCCGTTTTCCAGTTCCAACTTTTCTGAGCTTTTCCAACATACTATTCCTTATCATCAAACTTCCGATGATTAATGTCGTTTACGGTTGTCTACCGTTTCTGCTGCTTCATTCAGCTTTTTCAAAGATCAATGTATTGATTCGTAGGCTGGATGTTTTTCAAAATTTCAGAATTGTAGATCATAATTCTAAGAGTTGAATGTTATATGTATACATATAAATTTTGATGTAGAAACGTTGCGAGACTCGCAATACAGATTTTCTGATTCCCGGTAATTGGTATGGCAATTCTTGTTACAAGATGCGGATGAGTACATGATGAGACTTCAATAGATAAATATAGTGATTTGTCGGAGAGATTTAAACCAAGGAGCAACGAGGTTGCTGGTACGTCTGCTGGTAATATGATGGAATATAAAAGGTTCCCCGGTAACAATAAAAGAGCACGCATATATATCAAAGTTATAATAAGGTTAATTTAAATGAAAAGTCGAAGTTGACTTGTTGGAGCTGTGACAAAATTTGCTAATTTGAAAAGGGATTGCAAAGTTATTTTCGGTAATAACAACGCCAAAGGAGCTAGCACAAATACGTGTTAAACGTTTACTCAGGTTCCTAGTGTTTTCAGATGCATAACTATATGCATAAGTTCTTCCTTTCGTAGATGAAGTGCGGTTGGTTCATCCTCTCGATTGAGGTGTTTTCAAAAGTCATGAAAGGTTTGAATGCAGAATGTAATTATGAAGATACAAATGAGGTTTAAAATGAAATCAAGTGGCAAACTTGAAGAATTGTTTAGTTTCATATGTTATCAACAATATTTTAATTCTTTTTAATTATCCAATGTTATTAGTCCACAGTCGATAGTCCACAGTTAACAGTCCAGTAATTCATATATAGTTTAATATATTATATTCGAATTAATTAATACGTGTCGTGACCCGTATACGTCTCAGACTCGATCACAACTCAAACTATATATATTATTATAGAATCAACCTCAACCCTGTATAGCGAACTCAAACATTACAGCATATAGAGTGTCTATGGTTATTCCAAATAATATATATAGATGTGTCGATATGATATGTCAAAACCTTGTATACGTGTCCCGATATTTAAAGTGCGTAAAAATAAATAACAGAAATTAAATGACGATAAATAAAATTGCGAGAATGTAAATTGCGATAATTAAATTGCGATAAATAAAATGTAATCAGTTAGCTAGGAACAATTAGCTAGGAACAATTAGCGTGGATTCTTAGTAAAATTTCTCATAGTTAATTTGTTTGTTTCTAACAAATTTTATATTGTCAAATGTTTTCTTCATTATGCCACTTGTTGGATTCTGATAAATCAAAATCCAAATATGAAATTGGATGAAAATGGTTATTCTGTGTTGAACGGATTTGTATATCGGTGGATGTAAGTAGGATAGTAAACGGCTGTTGAATCAGCTTCGAAGAATGCACAGTGTAACTTATTAATGTGAAATCTGAATATTCCTCGGGTATTACCTACCCGTTAAAATATTTTCACCATTAACAGTTTGTACAAAAGAATTTTTAATTACAATCTTTATGGAAAAATATATATATACCTATATATTTTCTTCAGATGTAATCATGGATTTAATGAGTCAATATGATATTAAACTCATTTGATTTACCGTTAGAATAAGAATATATAATCTCTAAAACATTAGAGATTACATAATCGCTATGTCGAACGAAGATAAATGATGTGGAACGTCATGTAGAACGATGATTATACTCGAGGTACAGAATGAGATTTTGAAGTTGGTGACGCGGATGTTGTTGTTGGTGGTATTAGTGCTGTTGGTGCTGAGGCTTGTGATGTTACCGGTGTTGGTGATACTGTTGGTGCTTGTAAATTGTGTACCGTGCTCTCTAAAGTTAACACTCGATCTTGGAGTTCTTTAACTTCTTCTACTAACCCTGGTTGGTTATCAGTGTGAGGTAGAGGTCGAATATCTTCTCTAGTTCCGTTAATGGTAGCCTCAAGACGAAAAATTCTTGCAAAAAGGGTATAAACAGTGTTGCGAACAGGTTCGCCGGTGAGCAGGTCGAGTACTCCAAGGTTAGGTGGTAGATTCGGTTCATTATATGGAGTACCTTCTTCCCTTCTCCATAGGGTGAGTATGTCGAGAACCCACCCCCATTTTATCCAGTAATCACGGTAGTTGATTGGTTGGTGTGCTCCTGTCACGCTGTCTTCGAAGTCAGAGGAACGTGGTCGATTCGTAGAGGCCATCTTACGCGATCACAGAAAAGATTTTTGGTATGAAGAGTTTAGTGACAGCAATTGATAGTTGAATGTATTCTCAATGCATAATATGCATAGATATATATAGTACCAGGATCCCTTAAATTACGGAAAAATTTACGAGAGATATCAGGCAAGGTCTACAGTAACAGATACGCTAAGATATGAATTGTCAGATACGCTAAGATATGAATTTTGTCTATACACTATTCATGCAGTCAATGCAGTAAAACGTGTCTAGACTAAGAATAATGAGCAGGTAATTTCCTAAGGATGATAAGCAGATGATTTTCGACAAAAACGATAAGCTAAACTTTTGACATGCAGACACGGTCGAAGTCCAGACTCACTAATGCATCCTAACGACTATCAGTTAGGCACACTAATGCAAGACCTGGTTCGCTAAGACCACCGCTCTGATACCAACTGTGATAACCCGTCCTAATCCATCTGGACGAATACATTACATTTGGTTACATCGCGAGGTACTTGACCTCTATATGATACATTTTACAAATATTGCATTCGTTTAAAAAGACAAATTTTCATTTACATTGAAAGTTAATGGCATGCATACCATTTCATAATATATCCAACTATAATTAACTTAATAATAATCTTAATGAACTCAACGACTCGAATGCAACGTCTTTTGAAATATGTCATGAATGACTCCGAGTAATATCTTTAAAATGAGCAAATGCACAGTGGAAGATTTCTTTCATACCTGAGAATAAACATGCTTTAAAATGTCAACCAAAAGGTTGGTGAGTTCATTAGTTTAACATAAATAATCATTTCCATAATTTTAATAGACCACAAGATTTTCATTTCTCATAAATATACGTCCCATGCATAGAGACAAAAATATCATTCATATGGATTGAACACCTGGTAACCAACATTCACAATATGCATATAAGAATATCCCCATCATTCCGGGATCCTCCTTCGGACATGATATAAATTTCGAAGTCCTAAAGCATCCGGTACTTTGGATGGGGCTTGTTGGGCCCGATAGATCTATCTTTAGGATTCGCGTCAATTAGGGTGTCTGTTTCCCTAATTCTTAGGATACCAAGCTAAAAGCGGCATATTTAGTTTCGATCATTCATCCATAGAACGTAATTTCGATTACTAGTGTCTATTTCGTAAAACAGTTATAAAAGTTGTGCATGTATTCTCAGCCTAAAAATATAAAAGGTAAAAAGGCAAATGAAACTCACCTAATGTATTTTGTAGTAAAAATACATATGACTATATTGAACAATTGCAGGGTTGGCCTTAGATTCATGAACCTCAAAGAAGTAGCCCTTAATAGAAATGCCCAAGTCCGGGTTTGAATCCGCGACGTCCCGCTAACCCGATAATATCTTTAAACCATTCATCCGTTTCATTTTGTCTAATTTATAGCACCATTTAAAATATATAACTCATATCTATCTTCCTCTTTTTCCCTAATCAATTCATCATCATATGATTCGGATCATCATCAATATCAAATATCGTTGATCATAATCGTCATCATTGTTCCTTAATCTAATTACGATTTATTATCCACCATCTCATCATAAACTATCATTATCATCATATCCTAAATCCATCATCTTTAAACATCATAATCCTCTATCATGTCATGTATCAACTTCCATTACCTCTTCATTTAACGTATCATCATCTATTTCTTAATACTGAACCATCACCATTATCAACACTCTTCATGGCTCAAGTACCAAAATAATTAAGTAGAGGGAAAAAAATTCATAGCCCGCTAAAAAAAATAAGTGCAACTCAGCACATGGTATGAGCTGTACCAACTCCGATTCTTCTCAATCTTCAATTGTTCAAATGGTAGCATTATATTATTGGTTGTAGGCCATCATGTTGGTGTCCCTCATGCACGACATATATACCTTTATCAAATGCATTATATATAAATCTTTAGTAAAGCCAATTGGGTTCAGTATTAGCAAGGAAAGCAACCCTTTACCAAATTTTTTTTTTATGTAATTAGATATCACTCGAAGATCCACTGGTCGGCCATCAATAAAAAAAATAAATCACGAGGCATCCATTTTAAATCTTAACTGCATATATATAATTTATATTGGGTGCGTATATGGTGAAAAGATATATAAAGGGAGGTTCGTTTTTATCAATGATACAAGTTGTTGTGAGGGCCATTGGGAACCGTTGTTCATATTAAAAATAAAATAAGCGACGAGTTGATAGTTTAATAAAGGTGGTTTGCAAGCTGATTTGTAGTTGATGTTAGGAGGTAGTGAGGGTTTTCTAGTTGTTGAAAGGTGGTAATAGATGGTGGTTTGGTGGCGTTCTTGAGTGATGGTTCGATGGTATTGTTAAACTAAAACAACAACAGAAACGAGTATCGTCTTGTGATGGTTTAATATAGGTGATTGATGGTTACAAGAAGTGGTGGTAAGGTGGTGATTCACAACTGTGAAACCGAAGTTAGTAGTAGGAAAAACAAATGGTCAATTGTGGTTGTTCGATTAATCCAAATAATGGCGGTAATGAACTTGGTGGTGAGTTAAAACAGATTATAGTAGCATGAAATAAGTGGTAATAGGGTTGTTTGGATTACTTATCAAAGCATAAATGAAGTAGCGGAAGTTAAATAGAAATGTGGTGATTTAACGTTTGCTTCTTGGTTTGAGTCGAACAGAAATAGCAAGTCATAGCTGCAGTTTATAGGTACGGTATAGTAGTGGTACGCTATAGCAGTTGTTCTTCACGAGTTCTAGGTGGTTTTCGAGCAAGCAATTATGGGTTTGGGTCTGTGATGGTCGAACAGAATATAACCGATAGCAGCAGCCTTTGATCGATATTGGGTTTTCGATTGGGTTTCAATGGTGGTGATATTGGGTGGTTAAATGGGTTCCATTGTTGAAGGTGATCATGTGTGGTAATTGTTAGTGATTGTTCTCGGTGGTTTGAGATTCACGAACAAGGAAGAATGAAAGAGGGAGGTAATTTGTTGTACGTATCTATATGTTGATATAGATAAAGAGTGATGATCTTATATATATAATATCATATGAATTAAGATGAAAGAATGAATTATACTTTTGGTTAGCAAATGATAGTGGGATGAGTTGGACATGCATGTATTAGTCAACAATCAAACACAGTATCCTAATTTAATATTATACATAATAATTCAATCACTAATATAGATTGATTCAGTGAATGTTGTGTGTGACTATGCATACGCTCATAGCATAAATTATATATAATATAAGAATATAATATAATATTACATTAGAAAAATAAACGTGAATCAATCAGGGAACAAAAGAATTAGTGGGTTTCACAATTGGTGCAAGGACAAGTGAGTATGGGTCTACAAAAGTGAACAAATAAATAATACGGAGTAGAAGGACAATGAGTGGATCAAAGTTTTTTTTTTTTTTAGCTGGACCTAATCAAATATTTAAATTTTTCTTAGGCCAATACTTGTGTAACTTATTATGTACGTTTCTTGAATGTTTGACTTCCGTAAGTTTGTTGTTTTTATTATCATTTAGATTAGATTAATTGGTATTTTAATTTAGATATGGATGATATTTCAAGATTCGTGTACTAGTTATAATTGATCCCAACACATAAATAAATTAATTAGCAATTGTGTGATCTTATCACAATTTAACCATTACATCCCTAATTAATGGTTAATCTAGTATGCCTGCTACTTGAATTTTTTTATTAAAAAAAAAAAAAAACACCGTAATATTTATATCAATACCTTATTATCAATTCACACTTAAACTTCACTAATTACTATCTACTCATCTATATTGTTATTAATTATTAGCATTCATACTTAATTTAATTTGAAAACAAAAATGGGTTGTGAAGTAATAATACGGTTAAGTTATATGTATAATTTTATTTTATTTATTTATACATATATATATATATATATATATATATATATATATATATATATATATATATATATATATATATATATATATATATATATATATATATATATATATTACATTACACTTTATACATCTAAACATAACTTTTTACAAACAGTTGTTCGTGAATCGTCGGAAATGGTCAAAGGGTAATTGATTACATGAACACATTTCAAAATTTTTTTGAGACTTTAACATTACAGACTTTACTTATCGTGTCGGAACCATATAAAGATTAACTTTAAATTTGGTCTAAAATTTCTGGGTCGTCACAAATGATACAAATTCACAATTAATATGTTATACTGTACTTTCTTCAATTCTGATTCAATAATCATTAACCATACTCAATACTTTCACAACAATATACATTCTTTCATAGAAACCAGAACAACCATTCTCATTCAAATTCAATTACCTATTCTGGTTTTGAGAGATCAGAATCCAAGTCAAGATTAAACAGATGACTTCACTCTTAGATTCCTACATCCTTCAAAATCATACTTTAAATTCAAACTATACTAGAACATCACTTTCATTCACAAAACTCATAAAGATATTCGTATCATTCAAGATTCAAGACAAATTCATTATACGGATATTGACGATGACAACCTGCGTCTAAACCCTTCAAAATTCTTGAAAATACCTCAACTAAGGAACAATCGAGATAATGAACCAATCACACGATACATACGAAGAATATATGCATATAGATATGCATTCGGAGGACACTTGGAACCTAAGCAAAGGTTCAACACATATCCGTGTGAGATCCTTTAGCATTATTATTACCCAAATAACTTTATAATCCCTTTTCAAAATAGAGAATTTTGTCACAGCTCTAACAAGACAACTTCGACTTTTCATCCGGAGTAGCCTTATTATAACCTTGATATATACGTTGTCTTTTTTCCATCGTTACCGGGGAACCTTTTATATTTCACCACATTAGTAGTAAGCTTGCCAGCAACTTTATTGCTGTTTGACTTAAATCTCTCTGAAAGATCACTATAAAACCTTGTCATGTACCCATCTACGTCTTGTAACAATAATTGCCTTACTAACCCCCAGGAAGCATCAATAATTATTCTTGAATCTCACATCATTTCTTCATATACATATAACGTTATCTCCTGGAATTATAATTCCGAAATCCGGAATAGCACTTCAGCTTACGAATCAATACTATGAAGTTTTGAAAAAGCTGAATGAAGCAGCCGAAACTGTAGACAACCATAACAGTTAAAAGTTGATGATAAAGAATATTGTGTTAGCAAAGCACAGAAAAAGAGAAGGTTTAGAACTGGAAAACGGATTGAGCAAACCCTGAAGGAGGCTGTGGACAAATCACAAGGACTAAATCTGCCTTCAAAGAATCCAAATGATTCAGTGTCTGCTGAAGTCTTTAGCGAATACCTTACTCCTTACTCGAAACCCTCGTGGACAATATTCTTCATCATCCTCTGATCTTAGATATTCTAAGATATCATCGTATATTTTATTATAAATATCCTCCATATTTCTGAAGATATTTTCATAACTATTCTTATCTAAAGTCTTTTATCTCTTCACGCTATCAGTGTTACGTCATAAAGGAAACTATTTTAGTTTCTAAATCTTGGAAAAATTCAAAATTTAAAATATGAATGTTATTGAAGTAGTGTTGGGAACTGAAGCATGAGTTAGTATAATATAATGATGCCTGATCAACGTGATTATATTACAGTAAGTCATGAAGAGTTTCTAATGGTACATGATGATTCATAGACCATACCATCATCATGCTCTATGTTACATGACTCTTACATTCTACCTAATCTCTAAACGTATCAAGAACATATTTTCTTAATAGTTCTATCTTTTCTCTTGAATTCTGGTAATTTGACTAATCAAGATCGTGCTATTACAAATTTTCTCTTAGAACATTAGTCATGTTCATCTGAAACTCCATACCTACGAATTCTTGACCATTACTCGCTTTACTTAAAAATCGAGAAGAGAAAACAAAAGCATGAAGCTTCGAAATAGGAATAGTGTATAAATCACAGCAAATGAAAGAGAGCAATAACTGTGAATGACAATACACAAGCACAGAAGCTCTTAAATATAAGGAAAAATATAAGCACCACAACAACACAGAGAATTACAAACAGTGTATATCAATGCATATAGCAATATAAAGATACGGGAGAACTAAAAACAATATGAACCCAAGAGCATAGTAGAAGTAAACAGATTCCTCCGGTGGTAGATGAAAATGAAGAATGACATATGTGATAGTCAAGAATATATCAAGAATTAGAACTGGATGGAGCATATTGACGAATGTTTTGAAAGTATGAATTAAGGAAGAAGGTATAGAAGATGAGAGATGTGGAAATAAGGAAACAAAGGGGGGTGTTAATTTATAGCGAAATATCAGACATAGCAATCGAGGCAGATTACGCACCTAATCGAAGAAAATTTTAATTTCCTTAATTACTGAAGAATAAAATCTTATTAAGATTACAAAGATTTTCTTTAATCCGGATATCAACCGTGACGATGTCAAAAGTTAAGACGAATATTTACTTTCCTCATTTCACTATTTTACGATTGCTTCACTCATACACTTCACATAATCGAATTGTTTTATCCATATTACTCACTGATGATAAAACTCTAAATTTTCAACTCGTATTCGTCATGAAAACATACTTATTGTCAGCCATGATGATCTCGATCAAATTTCGGGACGAAATTTCTTTAACGGGTAGGTACTGTAACGACTCGGATTTTTCCGGATACTTGATTATATTATTTATATGATTTAATAATTCCGACTTGATAAGCAATGAATTTTAATAAGTCTTGAACCTCCGGAAAGAGTTTTACACAAGCTTTTGGTCACCCTTTTATTCCGACGATTCACGAACGTCATAACTTGATTTAATTATTTAATTGTTTAATTATTGTGTATATATATGGATTTATATATATTTAACTTGAAAATATGATAATTAAATATCTCATTAAGTATATTAACAAAGTATTATATATGTTACTATTTAAACGACGTAATTAACTTATGTTAAAATGTATTTACATATAAAGTATTACGAGTGTAAATACATCCTTACAAGTATTAAATACACTTTATAATATACCAGTACATATAAAGTAGTCGTATTTCCATTCAATTTCCTCAAGAATTCTACTCGCATTCATACGGTATTTTTAACCGTATTATACACAGCTTCTAGAAGTATTTACTATTGGTATATACCAATAGAAATCTGCAATTATTTGTGTAATATATCATCCATGACCTAATTAATTTAATATGTCATCCATGACTTAATACATTTTAACTTATACTAGATATTTTCACTAAAAACCAAATTTTCAAGCCTACAAATAAGCACCATTTCTAACTCATTTTTACACATTCATTTTTCAAATTTTACTTCCAATTTTCACACACACTAGCAAGTTAATGCGAGATGCGCAATAATGACTAGCTACCATTGTTACGGGTGCAAATCGTGTCAAACAAGCGAAGTACGATGATTGTTGAGCAAGATGTGGCGGTAAGGTGTATATGTGTATATATGTGTGTCACGACTTATCGTTTCGTTGTCTAATTTATTTTGTTTTATAGAATGAAGATGAGAAACGGTCATGATACCGAAAATGGAGGCCCGAGCGAGGACTCCGAATTCACGGCCAAAGTTGAGGCCATCTTTCAACGTTAAAGAACGAAGTTTCTCGAGGACGTTAGAAAGACGTTCCTAGATTCGATTGACGAGCAAGTAGTCGATTTAGTTAAAGAACAAATTAAGGCCGTTCTTCACGAAGATAATGTTGGAAGGCGAGACTTTTTCTACAAGAATTTCAAAGATGCTCAACCTCCTACTTTTGAGGGCGAACAGGACCCACTTAAGAGTGCCCATTGGATCTCCGATATGGAGGGGGCTTTTCGTACTTGTGAATGCCCTCTCAAAAAGAAGACGAGGTATGGTTGTAGCATGTTAAGAGGTGATGCCAAGTTGTGGTGGGATGCAAAAATCTAACTTTACGGTGAAAAACAATGTATAGATTTTACTTGGGACGAGTTCAAGGCGGAGTTTTTCCAAGAGTACCGAAGTTCGGCCGATCTTACTAGACTTAAGGATGAGTTACGTGTCTTGAGACAAGGGTCGATGGATTTAAACACTCTCAAATCCGTTTTTTGTCAAAGACCCAATTTTGCTCGGAGTATGTCGGGAATGATAAGATGTTGAAAGAAGATTTTTATCGAACCTAGAACGATAGCTATCTAGAGAAGATTAGTGTGAATGTGGTAAAAAGTTTTGATGAGTTATTCAATATGGCCAAAGGTTTTGAGTCACTCGACTTGAGAAAAAGTGGTTTTACTTTTGGCAAGAGGAAGTTCGAAGCTACTAGTCATTCGAACAAGAAGAGTAAGGGTGCGGGTGTAACGACCCGAATTTTTCCGACTACTTGATTATACTATTTATATGATTTAATAATTCCGACTTGATAAGCAATGAATTTTAATAAGTCTTGAACCTCCGGAAAGAGTTTTACACAAGCTTTTGGTCACCCTTTTATTCCGACGATTCACGAACGTCATAACTTGATTTAATTGTTTAATTGTTTAATTATTGTGTATATATATAGATTTATATATATTTAACTTGAAAATATGATAATTAAATATCACATTAAGTATATTAACAAAGTATTATATATATATTTTCATATTACTAATTTAAAGAATTTTTTAACAATATATATGTTACTATTTAAACGACGTAATTAACTTATGTTAAAATGTATTTACATATAAAGTATTACGAGTGTAAATATATCCTTACAAGTATTAAATACACTTTATAATATACCAATACATATAAAGGATAGCTATCACTGCAACAAAAGTGTACATATAAGACACCCAAATTGGTCCTATAATGTCACTTTATAGGACCTTTTGGCCTGATAGGACCAACAGGAGATGTGTACCAACTAAGGCGGTCGTATTAAGTATAGACGCAAAAAAGTGTCCTAAAAGGTAATAAGATTATGAAACCAAATGTCGGGTCCTATAATATAATTAACGACCACCCGGAAAAGTCCTTACAAGTACGTATCGTGTGACTTTTATTTAGATTGAGACATACAAAAGGGTCCCAAAAGTAAAAAAAAAAAATTACATTAGTACCAACAAAGGGGTCCTATTTAAGTTTTATATTTCTTAAGGACTAACAAAAATAGTCTCATTATTATGTTAGTACCCAAATAAGAGTCTCATTATAAAAAAAATACTACATTAGTACCAACAAAAAAGGTCCTAATGTATCGACATTCTTGTTTAGTACCAAGAAAAAAGATCCCAATATACACAAATGTTACTATAGTACCACATAATAGGGTCCTAATATAATGATTTTTAAGGTTAGTACCACTAAAAAAGTCCTTATATAAATTTATTAAACCTTAAAACCATAAAATGGGTCCTAATATATAATAAGGTGTTAGTTTAGTACTACATACAGAGTCCTAATATAATGTTTTCAAGGTTGGTACCATTTAAAAAGTCCTAATACAAATGTATTATTAAACAATATGGCGTCCTATCAAGTAATAGTATTAAAACCATAAAATGAGTCCTATCAAGTCATAGTAATTCTAAATAGGTTTCTATATTCAGATCCAGTTTGGTTTTCGAATTTTGGACGGTTTCAGTTTCAATGTCAGTTTTTATTTAATATGATAATGGACACCAATTAGCAATTTATACTAAAAATCAAATATGAAATAAAACATAATTAGATTTCAATAAATTATTCTCATAACATAAAAAGCACCAAACATAAAAAATTCACAAAATAATTCAACATATAAAGACATCGAATAACATTTGACAAAAAAATTAAAAACAATGAAAAGCAATGCAGAACATCTTGGATAAGCAAGTATCTTTATCAGTCCAAAGGTACAACCTACAAATAAAGAAACCATATATTTTATAAGCATAAAATGCATATTATAAAAATTAATATAATCACAAATTTATGATAGGCATACCATTATGAACGTAGAAGGCCACGCGATAGACGTAATTATAGAGAGCAAAAAATAATCTGGCATTTTTCCATCCAACATAAATCTTTAAGTTGGTGGCACCTGCACCTTCAGGTGAAAAGAAGAAATCAAATAAACATTCATTCAATAACTTGTCAAAGATCCAATTAACTTTTCAATTTAAACTTAAACAAAAGAAGGTGTAAATGCTAAAATTATATTATTTTAAATATGATAACTAACTAGATGTAACTATAAAAAGCATACTTTTTTCAAACCTTAAGCAAAAGTTTTTCAGTTCCTAAAAAAAACCAGCATCCCTGTCTGATTCCGGTAGCAAACTGACCAAATGCACCAACTGTACACATGTGTGAGAGTATGTACCAAGAAAGACCTTAACGCAAAGTTATGAACAACAAAAAAATAAGTGTGAAGAGTTCACACAGTAGCAATCAGAGGTGACAATTTCGTCCTATAAATGGACTGATTACGTTTATCTCTAATAAAACAAAACTAAATCAAGAACCGGGTCAAGTAATTCAAACAAGTCATAAGTCACCTGTACTTTTATAAGCATAAAACTCCTAGATAATAAAAAATTTCAAACCTAATTGACCCGCTCATTTTACCAACTCATTTAAGATCTTCGCTTAAATTAGACTAATGGATTCAAGAGTACCTCTCCGAGTTGCGCAAGAGCAACATGACATACACCTTTGAAATCAGGATTAGCCCACACTAACATTTTAAACTCATTTAATATACATTGAACACATGATTAAATATCATATATGTTACAAAATATAATATCATGATTTCCAAAAGGTGAGAACATAATACCTTGAAGTTGCTAAGATCTTTAATATCATAAAAGTATTTGATCCCTTGCTCGTAAGTATTTGATCTTTAATATCTAAAAGTTTCTATTAGCCACTTCATCAGTCGTAAATATATAGTGGTCAGGTATAATGACAATCTTTTCACGGTCCCAAACCTAAAACAATAACCACATTAGTCATAAGCTCACCACAACCATTTTGCATCATACTGCAAATTAAACGTACCACTAAAAAGGTAAAACAAATGTTTTGAATACTTTGGCATCATTTCTAAATTCTTTTTTAAATATTCGAATTGCACCCGGGCCACAAACATCACGTGTCATCAAAACATCAATGTTGACACATACATTTTCACCTGGGATCAAATGGGATTTTTCAGTAGCCCTAGAAAAGATCTTTTCTGTCATTGTCATACCGGTCCTCACCTATAAAAATACATTCCAATTAGTCATAATCACACAATTCACCCATCTTTATCAATATTATCAAAAGTAAAACAAAAAAAATGGCAAAAAGGTAGAGCAAAATCAACAAAAAGCCCACAATAAAATTGCATTAGCTTCTCCACTTTATGATTTCAATTACCAAGTCAATCAGCTAAAACTGTACATAGATGAGCAAAAAACTCAAATTTCTTTTTTCCTATATATAATCAATCTATGATGCCATAATATTAGCTTTACATATGAAAGAAAAAAGCTAATCACTTTGCTGTAATATTTGATGCTTGTTATAAAATTTTATATTATCACAAATTCATCAGTCATGTGCACTTAACAAATAGTCCTATCACATGTATGTATCTATGAAATGTCCCGTTCATATTGATTATAAACGTTCCATATTAATTGATTTCGTCGCGAGGTTTTGACCTCTATATGAGACGTTTTTCAAAGACTGCATTCATTTTTAAAACAACCATAACCTTTATTTTATCAATAAAGGTTTCAAAAGCATTACGTAGGTTATCAAATAATGATAATCTAAAATAAATTGTTTACACACGACCATTACATAATGGTTTACAATTGAAATATATTACATCGACATATGTTTCTTGAATGCAGTTTTTACATAATATCATACAAACATGGACTCCAAATCTTGTCCTTATTTTAGTATGCAACAGCGGAAGCTCTTAATATTCATCTGAGAATAAACATGCTTTAAACGTCAACAAAAATGTTGGTGAGTTATAGGTTTAACCTATATATATCAAATCGTAACAATAGACCACAAGATTTCATATTTCAATATACATTCCATACATACAGATAAAAATCATTCATATGGTGAACACCTGGTAACCGACATTAACAAGATGTATATATAAGAATATCCCCATCATTCCGGGACACCCTTCGGATATGATATAAATTTCGAAGTACTAAAGCATCCGGTACTTTGGATGGGGTTTGTTAGGCACAATAGATCTATCTTTAGGATTCGTGTCAATTAGGGTGTCTGTTCCCTAATACTTAGATTACCAGACTTAATAAAAAGGGGCATCTTCGATTTCGATAATTCAACCATAGAATGTAGTTTCACGTACTTGTGTCTATTTTGTAAATCATTTATAAAACCTGCATGTATTCTCATCTCAAAAATATTAGATTTTAAAAGTGGGACTATAACTCACTTTCATAGATTTTTACTTCGTCGGGAAGTAAGACTTGGCCACTGGTCGATTCACGAACCTATAACAAATATGTACATATATATCAAAGTATATTCATAATATATTTACAACACTTTTAATACATTTTGATGTTTTAAGTTTATTAAGTCAGTTGTCCTCGTTAGTAACCTACAACTAGTTGTCCAACGTTAGATGTACAGAAAAAAATAGATATATATTATCTTGATTCAATCCACGACCCAGTGTATACACGTCTCAGGCTAGATCACAACTCAAAGTATATATATTTTTGGAATCAACCTCAACCCTATAGAGCTAACTCCCACATTACTGCATATAGAGTGTCTATGGTTGTTCCAAATAATATATACACATGGGTCGATATGATATGTCAAAACATTTGCATACGTGTCTATGGTATCCCAAGATTACATAATATATTAGAATACATGTATAATACAATATAAGTTAGCTAAGATATGATTAATATAGATTTGTTACCAATTTTCACGTTGCTACAACAAGAAAAATTATCCAATCTTGTTTTACCCATAACTTCTTCATTTTAAATCCGTTTTGAGTGAATCAAATTGCTATGGTTTCATATTGAACTCTATTTTATGAATCTAAACAGAAAAATTATAGGTTTATAGTCGGAAATATAAGTTACAAGTCATTTTTGTAAAGGTAGTCATTTCAGTCGAAAGAACGACATCTAGATGACCATTTTAGAAAACATGCTTCCACTTTGAGTTTAACCATGATTTTTGGATATAGTTTCATGTTCATAAGAAAAATCATTTTCCCAGAAGAACAACTTTTGAATCAAAATTTATCATAGTTTTTAATTAACTAACCCAAAACAGCCCGCGGTGTTACTACGACGGCGTAAATTCGGTTTTACAGTGTTTTTCGTTTCTCCAGGTTTTAAATCATTAAGTTAGCATATCATATAGATATAGAACATGTGTTTAGTTGATTTTAAAAGTCAAATTAGAAGGATTAACTTTTGTTTGCGAACAAGTTTAGAATTAACTAAACTATGTTCTAGTGATTACAAGTTTAAACATTCGAATAAGATAGCTTTATATGTATGAATCGAATGATGTTATGAACATCATTACTACCTCAAGTTTTCTGGATAAAGCTACTGGAAATGAGAAAAATAGATCTAACTTCAAAGGATCCTTGGATGGCTTGAAAGTTCTTGAAGCAGAATCATGACACGAAAACAGTTCAAGTAAGATTTTCACTCGAAATAAGATTGTTATAGTTATAGAAATTGAATCAAAGTTTGAATATGAGTATTACCTTATATTAGAAAGATATCATACTGTAAATAAGAAAGATTTCTTGAGGTTGGATGATCACTCTACAAGATTGGAAGTAAGCTAGCAAACTTGGAAGTATTCTTGATTTTATGAAACTAGAACTTGTAGAATTTATGAAGAACACTTAGAACTTGAAGATAGAACTTGAGAGAGATCAATTAGATGAAGAAAATTGAAGAATGAAAGTGTTTGTAGGTGTTTTTGGTCGTAGGTGTATGGATTAGCGTGATGAACCGAAAATTTTTGACTTATTTAAACCAATTCTCTATACAATTTATTATTTTAACACGCTAAATAAAGTCTGTTAGATTGAGTCTCAAAATTTTAGAACTGTTTCATATATACAATTACCTTTGATTACTCTCGACGATTCATGAACAATTATATGTATGTATATATATATATGTACAAGTAAAAACGACTTTCCTACAGTAAAATCCTATTTGTTACAGTAAAAATACTATTTGATGTCAACGAACTAGCAAACAAAAATGAAAAAGGCGGCCATGCGATCGCATGACAAAAACCCTGAAAACTCATGCGATCGCATGAGCTATAGTAAATCGAAAACTACTATAAAAGGCCAGTTTGTTCGACGATATAATTCATATTTTATTTTCATATGTAATTTAAATTTTAATTTATAATTATAATTATAATTTTAATTTAAGTTTAATAATAATAAAGTATATTAGAGGGTGTTTTAATTCGGGTTTTAAACCGCTTTAAGCTAAGGAAATATTGGGTATTGTTCGGGGTATTGTTCTTGAATCCAAGGCCAACCATACAGTCGTCTACCATCATTATGTCTACGCAATTTGCCAACAATATTGAGTCTCAATATTGAACTGTGAGTTATATATCCCTTTTTAAATACTTTAAATATTTTTGGGCTGAGAATACATGCAATTTATTTTAAACGCGATAAGACACAAGTACATACTAAATTCTACACTGAGTTAAACCGGAAATCCCTTAGCTTTGGTAACTAGTAGCTGCCAGTACATAGGATATGGACTGGTGGGCGCGAATAATTGTATATGGATCCATAGGGCTTGACATCCCCGTCCGAGCTAGAGCGCTAGCCTTTTAACGGACGTATGTTATTTGAGTTTAAGACACGTTGGTTTACGTGTATTAAAACAAATGGGGTAATTATCACTATAGCGTTAAGTTTAGTTACCAGGGTGCTCTGTTACGTAGAATCTATTGATAAACTTTTGATGAAATCTTGTGGTCTATCTTTATATATGTTTATGACTCGAGCAATTAAACCTATAACTCACCAACATCCGTGTTGACTTTTTAGCATGTTTTATTCTCAGGTCCTTAGAATGCTTCTGCTGTGATGTGCTTGTTGCCTGCATGGAGTCTCTCATGCTTTGTACAAAGTTTATTGCATTCAAAATAAAACTGCGTTGTGTAATAAATAATTGGACTGTGATGTCAACCTGTAAATTAAAGACTTATGTATTTCGGGGTTTTGCTTATACCTAAGCACTCGCCCACATGTTTATAACTTTCAATGTTTAGAAAGTCACTTATTTTAATGAATGCAATATTTTATCAAAACGTATCATATAGAGGTCAAAACCTCACTGTGGAATCAATGATTAATGTGCCGCGTCAATAGCGATTTTGACGGGTCGTTACAGTTGGTATCCGAGCTTGAGGTCAAAGGGAACTAGAAATTACATTAGTGTGTTTAACTGGTAATTGTTAGGATGCATTAGTGAGTCTGGACTATGATCATATCTGTTTTTACTGATTTTTACTTATCATTTGGTCAAAAACATTATATGTGATTTATTTATATGCTAACGTAATTGTTGTTTCAATTATGTGATAGATGACTTCTTCTAATCCTATCATTTTGTACGACTCGAAATCGGACACTGAATCTATTATATCCACAACTGAAAAGGGCGTTCCAATACCTATTAAAGAAGAAATTGTGTTAGCCGGGGAATCTCAACTCCCGGTAAACCCAGAGGAGGTTCCAGCTCCACCCAGCTTTAGTTTTTTGGAGCCACAGTATCATTGGCATGGACCCATGATCCCTGAAGTAAACGAGGATCATCCATTTCTAAACAAATATGGACATTGGTCCAGATATACCGCCGACGGGTGGGTTGTGCCGATTACGCCTGGCAGATTTCGGTTCATGACCACCGGTACATATTCTTGCAGTTCGTCATCATATTCTCCTACACATGACTCAGACAGTTCATCATCAGACGAGATCAGTAAGGAGGAAGATTTCACTAATGAAATAAAAGAGATCACTAAGGAGAAATTCCAACTTGCTATAGATAATAAAAACAACCACAACAATAAAATGTCCTTAATTATTAAAAAAGAATAGGACCATTCGATCCGTAACCACCCTTATTGTATTAAATCCACTGAGGCAACGGGTACCTCAAAACCCCAACTAAAAATAAAATACACTGCCAGAATGTCTGTCGGACCATGTGCAAACAAACAATTGGCAGAGAGAACCAAATGGGAAGAAGTTTCTGATAGTTCTGAATAAACGACCTCGCAACCATAAATCTTCCATGCGCTATTTTATTGCTTATGTGTGCTACTCTATCTTGTTATGTAAAATAAGCATATGTAAAATATCAGTATTGTATGGTATTGTATTATTTTGGTTTATCAATAATAAATGAATGGAATGATTATTTGTATTATTACTACTTCTTATTATTATTATTACATAATAATGTAGTAACTCGCTATAATTTTTCATAGTGGAATATTATTAGGATTTTAGTAGTTAATTCCTTGTACTAGCTATTATGTATGAACTTAACGGGTAGGTAATACCCTAGAAATAATTATAAAATGCTAATAAGAAGAAAAGGCTTTTATAATAATTGGTTCATTTTATTAATATGCTACGATTAACTATTGACAACTCATTTTACCTATAATATTCTATATGATTAAATTATCTATGTTGTGTTTATTGAAGAAACATGTCTCAAATGTCGGATGCTGAGTTTGAGCAACTAGTCGAGAAACGTGTGAATGAAAGAATTGCTGCAGCTGAGGCAGCAAAAGCAACAGCCGAAGCAGCAGCCAAAGCAGCAGCCGTAAACACAAACTCACGAAACGGATGCTCATACAAAACTTTTCAAGGATGCAAACCACAGACGTTTAGTGGAACCGAGGGACCAGTCGGTCTAACCCGATGGTTTGAAAAGATGGAGTCCGTTTTCAAAATCAGTAATTGTGCGAACGAAGACAAGTCAAAGTATGCTTCGTGCACGTTGCAAGATGGTGCACTTACTTGGTGGAACAATTATGCTAAAGCAGAAGGAATAGATACGGCATATGATATCTCTTGGGAAGAACTGAAAAAGATGCTAATCGAGGAGTACTGTCCTCGAAACGAGATCAGAAAAATGGAATCTGAGTTATGTAATCTGAAGGTTATTGATGGTTCATGGAACTAGCCTTGTTGTGTCCCGAATTGGTGCCAAACGAGAAACGAAAGATAGAAATGTATATTGACGGTTTATCGATCAATATCAAAGGAAATGTTACATCGTCCAAACCAAATACGATGCAGGAAGCCAGGACAATGGCACACCAACTCATGGACCAGATCACAGAGAGTTCGATTAAGACACCAATTACCGAAGTTAAGACAACTGAAGGAAAGAGGAAATGGGAAGACTATAAGGGCAAAAGTACTCAACTGAAGAAACAAGAAACTTTTAAAAGTAAACAACATGGGGCAACTGGTAGTCTAAACTATAAGGGACCCCATCCGTTCTGCAAAAGATGTTACACACATCATGCAGGTTATTGCCAAGTGGTCTGTGATAAGTGCAACAAGAAAGGACATGTGGCGAAAGATTGTTATGCCACCGTTTCTGAAGTAAAGACAAAATCGACCGATGTCAAGAAATGTTATGGATGCGGGAAGTCTGGTCACTTTATAAATCAATGCCCTGATAAGGAGAAGAACAAAGAACCCGCACGTGGGAGGACATTTAATGTTAGTGCCAGTAAAGCACGTGAGGATCCTAATCTTGTCACGGGTACGTTTACCGTTAATAATCAACTAGCTTCTATTTTGTTTGATACGGGTGCTGATAGAAGTTATATGTGTAAAGACTTTAGTTTTAAACTAAAATGTGCATCATTACCTCTAGACGATAAATATACTATTGAATTAGCTAATGGTAAACTGATAAAAGCCGATAAAATTTGTCATGGTTGCGAAATGAATCTCGCTGGTGAAACCTTCAAAATCGATTTGATACCCGTAGAATTAGGAAGTTTTGACGTAATTGGGCGGAAGTTGTTTGCGCTGAGAAAGCAATCCGCATCCCTCGTAAGGATGAAACGTCATTAATGATTTATGGGGAGAAGAGCAACTCAAAGCTGAACTTTATCAACTGTATGAAGGCCCAGAAACTTATAAGAAAAGGTTGTTATGCTATTCTGGCACACGTAAAGAAGATCGATACTGAAGAAAGAAGCATTAATGACATGCCGGTTGTAAGAGAATATCCCGGAGTATTTCCAGAAGAATTACCGGGGCTACCTCCACACAGATGTGTAGAATTCCAGATTGATCTCATACCAGGAGCTGCACCTGTAGCCCGATCTCCATATAGACTTGCACCTTCAGAAATACAAGAATTACAAGACCAGTTGCAAGAATTATCGGACCGTGGATTTATTCGTCCTAGTTTTTCACCTTGGGGTGCTCCTATTCTGTTCGTCAAGAAGAAGGATGGATCTATGAGAATGTGCATAGATTACCGAGAATTAAACAAATTAACGATCAAGAATAGGTACCCATTACCGAGGATTGATGATTTGTTTAATCAATTGCAAGGATCAAGTGTTTATTCTAAGATTGATCTACGCTCCGGATATCATCAACTGAGAGTGAAGGAAGAAGATGTTCCTAAAACTGCATTCAGAACCCGTTACGGTCACTATAAATTTTTAGTCATGCCTTTTGGATTGACTAATGCTCCAGCAGTATTCATGGATCTAATGAATCGCATCTGTAGACCGTATTTAGACAAATTTGTAATTGTTTTTATCGACGACATATTGATTTACTCGAAGAACAAGGAAGAACATGAGCAACACTTAAGACTGGTACTAGAGATACTCAAGAAAGAAGAATTGTAAGCAAAATTTTCGAAGTGTGATTTCTGGTTGTAAGAAGTATAATTTTTGGGCCATGTTGTCAGTAAACATGGAATTAAAGTTGACCCCGCCAAGATCGAAGCCATTAGTAAATGGGAAACACCGAAGACTCCAACACAAATCCGCCAATTCTTAGGTCTTGCTGGTTACTACCGAAGATTCATTCAAGATTTCTCTAGAATCGCCAAACCCTTAACTTTATTGACTCAAAAGGGAAAGAAGTATGATTGGTCCACAGAACAGGAATCCTCATTCCAGTAATTAAAGAAGAAGTTAACGTCTGCACCCATTTTGTCATTACCGGAAGGAAATGATGATTTCGTGATCTATTGTGATGCTTCACGCCAAGGTTTAGGATGTGTATTAATGCAACACACAAAAGTCATCGCATACGCTTCACGACAACTAAAAATTCATGAAAAGAATTATACGACGCACGATTTGGAACTTGGAGCAGTAGTTTTTGCACTCAAAATATGGAGACACTATCTATATGGCACCAAGTGTACAGTGTACACCGACCATAAGAGTCTTCAGCATATTTTTGATCAAAAACAACTCAATATGAGGCAACGTCGCTGGGTAGAGTTGTTAAACGATTACGATTGTGAAATCCGTTACCACCCCGGAAAGGCTAATGTTGTAGCTGATGCCCTAAGTCGAAAAGAAAGAGTAAAACCTCTTAGGGTCCGAGCTTTGAATATTACAATTCGTACTGATCTCACAAAGCAAATTCAAGCAGCACAGTTAGAGGCTTTAAAAGAAGAAAATGAAAAAGGCGAAATGAGCAGAGGGTTAGAAAAACAGCTTGAAGTAAAAGCCGATGGAACCCTGTATTTTGCTGATAGGATATGGGTACCAAAACATGGTAATCTAAGGCAACTAGTACTAGATGAAGCACACAAAACGAGGTACTCAATTCATCCAGGAAACGGGAAAATGTACCACGATCTCAAGAAGTTTTATTGGTGGCCTAATATGAAGACAGAAATTGCTACTTATGTAAGCAAATGTTTGACGTGTGCAAAGGTCAAAGCTGAGCACCAAAAGCCGTCAGGATTACTACAACAACCAGAAATTCTGCAGTAGAAATGGGAAAGAATAACTATGGATTTCATTACGAAATTGCCAAGGACTACAAGTAGTCATGATACTATTTGGGTGATAGTTGATCGTCTAACTAAATCAGCTCACTTTCTACCAATAAAGGAGACAGACAGTATGGAAAGATTAGCACGCCTATATTTGAAGGAGGTAGTTTCCAGGCATGGTGTACCCATCTCTATCATATCTGATCGTGACACCCGACTCACATCACGTTTTTGGCAGTCATTACAAAAAGAATTGGGAACTCGATTAGATATGAGCACCGCTTATCACCCACAGACAGATGGTCAAAGTGAAAGAACAATACAAACATTGGAAGATATGTTACGGGCATGCGTGATTGACTTTGGAACCAATTGGGATCGACACTTACCGTTGGCAGAATTTTCATACAATAACAGCTATCATACGAGCATCAACGCAGCGCCATTTGAAGCACTTTACGGTAGAAAGTGCAGATCTCCTATATGCTGGAGTGAAGTAGGAGAAAGACAACTTACTGGACCAGAAATTATTCACGAAACCACCGAAAAGATCATTCAAATACAACAGCGATTGAAAACGGCCATGAGTCGCCAAAAGAGTTATGCTGATGTAAGAAGAAAACCGCTAAAATTTCAAGTGGGCGACAAAGTCATGTTGAAAGTGTCACCCTGGAAAGGCGTTGTACGATTCGGTAAACGAGGAAAGGTAAGTCCTAGGTACGTAGGACCCTTTAAAATCACCGAAAGAATTGGAACAGTTGCTTATCGATTAAAGCTACCGCAAGAACTTAGTAGTGTTCACAACACATTTCACGTGTCAAATTTGAAGAAATGTTTAGCTTAAGAGGATGTCGTAATTCCTCTTGACGAAATACGAATCAATGATAAACTCCATTTTATCGAAGAACCTGTTGAAATCATGGACTGTGAGGTCAAACAATTAAAACAAAGCAAAATACCGATAGTTAGGGTTCGTTGGAACGCAAGACGAGGACCCGAGTTTACTTGGGAACGTGAAGATCAGATGAAGCAAAAGTATCCACATTTGTTCACTGATATCGCTCATGAAACAGGTACTACTCAAAATTTCGGGACGAAATTTTCTTTAAGGGGGAGGTACTGTGATGAACCGAAAATTTTTGACTTATTTAAACCAATTCTCTATACGATTTATTATTTTAACACGCTAAACAAAGTCTGTTAGATTGAGTCTCAAAATTTTAGAACTGTTTCATATATACAATTACCTTTGATTACTCTCGACGATTCATGAACAATTATATGTATGTATATATATATGTACAAGTAAAAATGACTTTCCTACAGTAAAACCCTATTTGCTACAGTAAAAATACTATTTGATGTCGACGAACTAGCAAACAAAAACGAAAAAGGCGGCCATGCGATCGCATGGCAAAAACCCTGAAAACTCATGCGATCGCATGAGCTACAGTAAATCGTAAAGTACTATAAAAGGCCAGTTTGTTCGACGATATAATTCATATTTTATTTTCATATGTAATTTAAATTTTAATTTATAATTATAATTATAATTTTAATTTAAGTTTAATAATAATAAAGTATATTCGAGGGTGTTTTAATTCGGGTTTCAAACCGCTTTAAGCTAAGGAAATATTGGGTATTGTTCGGGGTATTGTTCTTGAATCCAAGGCCAACTATACAGTCGTCTACCATCATTACGTCTACGCAATTTGCCAACAATATTGAGTCTCAATATTGAACTGTGAGTTATAGATCCCTTTTTAAATACTTTAAATATTTTTGGGCTGAGAATACATGCAATTTATTTTAAACGCGATAAGACACAAGTACATACTAAATTCTACACTGAGTTAAACCGGAAATCCCTTAGCTTTGGTAACTAGTAGCTGCCAGTACATAGGATATGGACTGGTGGGCGCGAATAATTGTATATGGATCCATAGGGCTTGACATCCCCGTCCGAGCTAGAGCGCTAGCCTTTTAACGGACGTATGTTATTTGAGTTTAAGACACATTGTGTAGTGATCCGAACTTTTTCATGTTTATATATATATTAATTGAGATTGATATTTACATGATTAAATGTTTCCAACATGTTAAGCAATCAAACTTGTTAAGACTTGATTAATTGAAATATGTTTCATATAGACAATTGACCACCCAAGTTGACCAGTGATTCACGAACGTTAAAACTTGTAAAAACTATATGATGACATATATATGGATATATATATAGTTAACATGATACTATGATAAGTAAACATATCATTAAGTATATTAACAATGAACTACATATGTAAAAACAAGACTACTAACTTAATGATTTTTAAACGAGACATATATGTAACGATTATCGTTGTAAAGACATTTAATGTATATATATCATATTAAGAGATATTCATACATGATAATATCATGATAATATAATAATTTAAAATCTCATTTGATATTATAAACATTGGGTTAACAACATTTAACAAGATCGTTAACCTAAAGGTTTCAAAACAACACTTACATGTAACGACTAACGATGACTTAACGACTCAGTTAAAATGTATATACATGTAGTGTTTTAATATGTATTTATACACTTTTGAAAGACTTCAATACAATTATCAAAATACTTCTACTTAACAAAAATGCTTACAATTACATCCTCGTTCAGTTTCATCAACAATTCTACTCGTATGCACCCGTATTCGTACTCGTACAATACACAGCTTTTAGATGTATGTACTACTGGTATATACACTCCAATTATCAGCTCTTAGCAGCCCATGTGAGTCACCTAACACATGTGGGAACCATCATTTGGCAACTAGCATGAAATATCTCATAAAATTACAAAAATATGAGTAATCATTCATGACTTATTTACATGAAAACAAAATTACATATCCTTTATATCTAATCCATACACCAACGACCAAAAACACCTACAAACACTTTCATTCTTCAATTTTCTTTATCTAATTGATCTCTCTCAAGTTCTATCTTCAAGTTCTAAGTGTTCTTCATATATTCTACAAGTTCTAGTTACATAAAATCAAGAATACTTTCAAGTTTGCTAGCTCACTTCCAATCTTTTAAGGTGATCATCCAACCTCAATAAATCTTTGTTTCTTACAGTAGGTTATCATTCTAATACAAGGTAATAATCATATTCAAACTTTGGTTCAATTTCTATAACTATAACAATCTTATTTCAAGTGATGATCTTACTTGAACTTGTTTTCGTGTCATGATTCTGCTTCAAGAACTTCGAGCCATCCAAGGATCCGTTGAAGCTAGATCCATTTTCCTATTTTCCAGTAGGTTTATCCAAGGAACTTAAGGTAGTAATGATGTTCATAACATCATTCGATTCATACATATAAAGCTATCTTATTCGAAGGTTTAAACTTGTAATCACTAGAACATAGTTTAGTTAATTCTAAACTTGTTCGTAAACAAAAGTTAATCCTTCTAACTTGACTTTTAAAATCAACTAAACACATGTTCTATATCTATATGATATGCTAACTTAATGATTTAAAACCTGGAGACACGAAAAACACCGTAAAACCGGATTTACGCTTCGTAGTAACACCGCGGGCTGTTTTGGGTTAGTTAATTAAAAACTATGATAAACTTTGATTTAAAAGTTGTTATTCTGAGAAAATGATTTTTATTATGAACATGAAACTATATCTAAAAATTATGGTTAAACTCAAAGTGGAAGTATGTTTTCTAAAATGGTCATCTAGACGTCGTTCTTTCGACTGAAATGACTACCTTTACAAAAATGACTTGTAACTTATTTTTCCGACTATAAACCTATACTTTTTCTATTTAGATTCATAAAATATAGTTCAATATGAAACCATAGCAATTTGATTCACTCAAAACGGATTTAAAATGAAGAAGTTATGGGTAAAACAAGATTGGATAATTTTTCTCATTTTAGCTACGTGAAAATTGGTAACAAATCTATTCCAACCATAACTTAATCAACTTGTATTGTATATTATGTAATCTTGAGATACCATAGACACGTATACAATGTTTCAACCTATCATGTCGACACATCTATATATATTTCGGAACAACCATAGACACTCTATATGTGAATGTTGGAGTTAGCTATACAGGGTTGAGGTTGATTCCAAAATATATATAGTTTGAGTTGTGATCAATACTGAGATACGTATACACTGGGTCGTGGATTGATTCAAGATAATATTTATCGATTTATTTCTGTACATCTAACTGTGGACAACTAGTTGTAGGTTACTAACAAGGACAGCTGACTTAATAAACTTAAAACATCAAAATATATTAAAAGTGTTGTAAATATATTTTGAACATACTTTAATATATATGTATATATTGTTATAGGTTCATGAATCAACCAGTGGCCAAGTCTTACTTCCCGACGAAGTAAAAATCTGTGAAAGTGAGTTATATTCCCACTTTTAAAATCTAATATTTTTGGGATGAGAATACATGCAGGTTTTATAAATGATTTACAAAATAGACACAAGTACGTGAAACTACATTCTATGGTTGAATTATCGAAATCGAATATGCCCCTTTTTATTAAGTCTGGTAATCTAAGAATTAGGGAACAGACACCCTAATTGATGCGAATCCTAAAGATAGATCTATTGGGCCTTACAAACCCCATCCAAAGTACCGGATGCTTTAGTACTTCGAAATTTATATCATATCCGAAGGGTGTCCCGGAATGATGGGGATATTCTTATATATGCATCTTGTTAATGTCGGTTACCAGGTGTTCACCATATGAATTATTTTTATCTCTATGTATGGGATGTGTATTGAAATATGAAATCTTGTGGTCTATTATTATGATTTGATATATATAGGTTAAACCTATAACTCACCAACATTTTTGTTGACGTTTTAAGCATGTTTATTCTCAGGTGATTATTAAGAGCTTCCGCTATCGCATACTTAAATAAGGACGAGATTTGGAGTCCATGCTTGTATGATATTGTGTAAAAACTGCATTCAAGAAACTTATTCTGTTGTAACATATTTGTATTGTAAACCATTATGTAATGGTCGTGTGTAAACAGGATATTTTAGATTATCATTATTTGATAATCTACGTAAAGCTTTTTAAACCTTTATTGATGAAATAAAGGTTATGGTTTGTTTTAAAATGAATGCAGTCTTTAAAAAAAACGTCTCATATAGAGGTCAAAACCTCGCAACGAAATCAATTAATATGGAACGTTTTTAATCAATAAGAATGGGACATTTCAGTTGGTATCTGAGCGTTGGTCTTAGAAAACTAGAATTTTGCATTAGTGTGTCTTATCGAGTTTGTTAGGATGCATTAGTGATTCTGGACTTCGACCGTGTTTACTTGAAAAATGATTGCTTAACAAATTTTGTTGGAAACTATATATTTTTAACATGCGAATATTATGTGATATATCAATCTCTTAACGCGTTTGATATTATGTGATAGATGTCTACCTCTAGAACAAGTCCCATTGACTCACCTAATAATAATGAAGAGTCAAATGTAAATTGGAATGATTCGTGGACTGATTCACAAGTTCCCGAAGAGGAACCGGAAGAAGATTCGGAACCGGAAGAAGAATCGGAACCGGAAGAAGAATCGGAACCGGATGAAGAAATAGAACCGGTGGGGGAAATAATAAAATGGTTAAGTAAAAGAAAATCCTCAACCAACCGACCAAGGTTAATTATGGTCAATGGTGTTTCCGCCAAGGAAGCAAAATATTGGGAGGATTACCAATTCTCCGATGAATCGGATTCCGACGAGAATTCCGATGATGTTATAGAAATTACCCCAACTGAATTTAAAAAGGCAAAAGAAAATAATAAGGGAAAGGGCATAAAAATAGAGAAATCTAATTCCAACCCCGATGAACTTTATATGTATCGTCAACCCCCGAAGTCCTTAAGTTGTAACAATGACCCGGGAACCTCTAAACCACCAGGTTTTTCTAAACCAATGTGGAAAACGACGGCTCGTATTAGGGGAACATCATATATCCCTAGAAACTTGGCAAAACGAACCAAAACCGAAGAAGAAGAAACGAGCGAGTCGGAATAAGATAGTTGTATTCGTGTGGTGTAATATATGTAATATAGTGTGCTTATGCTTTATGATATATGTAAAAATTGCTTGTATTAATAAGTATTTTTTATGAATCTAACTCTTGTCTATTTTACAGTTTAAAAACACAAAATGGATAGACAACCCAATATTTTAAGAGACCTACCCGGAGACATGATTGATGAAATCTTGTCTAGAGTCGGTCAGAATTCCTCGGCACAACTATTTAAGGCGAGATCAGTTTGTAAGACATTCGAAGAACGTTCCAAGAATGTCTTGGTTTATAAGAGACTTTCGTTTGAAAGATGGGGGATATCACATTGGGAAACCCATAAGTTACGATGTGTTTACTTTGACGCATATATTGCGGAGAACCCAAATGCTATTTTACGCAACGGGTTAAGAAATTATTTTGACTTAATGTATCCGAATATAGGACTTATGATTTAGAAAAAGCCGCTAACATGCAACATAAAGAAGCATGCTATGCTTACGGGTTAGTAATGTTCGCTTCTCACCAAAGTGAGAAAAAGAACATCGGGCTACAGCTATTAAACAAAATGTTCCCACAAGTGACGGAGTCGGTAATTGGGGTAAGAAATGAGGTTTTTAGATTGTTACGGGACTGTTGGACATTACGTAACCCTCGTCCCTTTGATGACGTTACAACACGCTGTCTTATCAACGGCCATAACGGTTATGTTCCACAAGACCAAGGATGGGAAGTAGTCCTAGTAAAACCAGAATGCATGACTTGTTTCTGGACGTATGAATTACGTGTCTTTATTGCCTTTGCTGAACGACTTGTGTACTAGCTAGAATTATCTTCACAACTATCTTGTATCAAAGTTATTGTGTGCTATATTTCATGCTTTATGTAAAATAAGTGGTATTGTAAGTTTGTAAAATATTGTATAAAAGTTTGAACGCGAAATATTATTATAATCAGTTTTTTATATAGAATTGTAGTAGTTGAATTGTATATTAGCTACTAAGTATGAACTTAACGGGTAGGTACTACCCGAATTTAAACTTATAAAACGCTAATATGAAGAAAATGATTTTATAAATGAGTTCATATTATGCTACGAAATACTATTAACTACTCTTAATATTCTGTATGATTAACTTGTTCCATTTGACTATTTTGAAGGAAATGGCACCGACTACTCGACGCACCGTGAATATGAATGAAGAGGAATTCCGTACTTTTCTAGCTTCAAACATAGCCGCAGTACAGGCTGCGCTACATACCAACAATAACATTGGATCTAGCAGTATAGGAAATCGTGTAGGATGCACCTACAAAGAATTCACTGCCTGCAAACCTTTGGAATTTGATGGAACCGAAGGACCGATCGGATTGAAATGGTGGATAGAGAAGGTCGAATCGGTGTTTGCCATAAGTAAGTGTACTGAAGAGGACAAAGTGAAGTGCGCTACACATACCTTCACAGGTTCTGCGTTAACATGGTGGAATACCTATCTAGAGCAAGTGGGACAAGATGATGCGTACGCACTACCGTGGTCAGCATTCAAGCACTTGATGAACGAGAAGTACCGTCCCAGAACCGAGGTCAATAAGCTCAAGACAGAACTTAGAGGGTTACGAACCCAAGGATTTGATATTACCACATACGAAAGACGATTCACAGAATTGTGCATATTGTGTCCGGGAGCGTTCGAAGATGAGGAAGAGAAGATCGACGCATTTGTGAAAGGATTACTGGAAAGAATCCAAGAAGATATAAGTTCACACGAGCCCGCCTCCATACAACAGGCATGTAGAATGGCTCACAAACTAGTGAACCAGATTGAAGAAAGAAATAAAGAACAGACTGCTGAAGAGGCCAATGTGAAGCAAGTCAAAAGAAAGTGGGAGGAAAACGGTGATAAGAATCACCAATACAGCAACAACAGCAATTACAACAATAATCGCAACAATTATCCCAACAATCGCAACATCAATCGCAACTACAACAAATGGCCCAACAACAACAACAACAAAAACAACAACAGCAACTACAACAATCATCCCAACAACAATAATAACCGCAACAACAACAACAATCAGAAGCAGCTATGCCAAAGGTGTGAAAAGTATCACTCGGGGTTCTGCACCAAATTTTGCAACTAGTGTAAAAGAAATGGTCATAGCGCGGTGAAGTGTGAGGTCTACGGACCAGGGGTTAATAGAACGAAAGGAACAAATGGTGTCGGAACGAGTAATGGCGGAGCAAGTAGTGTCGGAGCAAGTTATGCCAATGTAGTTTGTTATAAATGTGGAAAACCGGGCCACATTATTAGAAATTGCCCGAAACAGGAGAACACGAATGGGCAAGGCCGCGGAAGAGTTTTCAATATTAATGCGGCAGAGGCATAGGAAGACCCGGAGCTTGTTACGAGTACGTTTCTTATTGACAATAAATCTGCTTACGTTTAATTTATTCGGGTGCGGATAGAAGCTATATGAGTAGAGATTTTTGTGCTAAATTAAGTTGTCCATTGACGCCTTTGGATAGTAAATTTTTACTCGAATTAGCAAATGGTAAATTAATTTCAGCAGATAATATATGTCGGAATCGAGAAATTAAACTGGTTAGCGAAACATTTAAGATTGATTTGATACCAGTAGAGTTAGGGAGTTTTGATGTGATAATCGGTATAGACTGGTTGAAAGAAGTGAAAGCAGAGATCGTTTGTTACAAAAATGCAATTCGCATTATACGAGAAAAAGGAAAACCCTTAATGGTGTACGGAGAAAAGGGCAACACGAAGCTACATCTTATTAGTAATTTGAAGGCACAAAAACTAATAAGAAAAGGTTGCTATGCTGTTCTAGCACACGTCGAGAAAGTACAAACTGAAGAAAAGAGCATCAATGATGTTCCCATTGCAAAAGAATTTTCCGATGTATTTCTGAAAGAATTACCGGGATTACCCCCACATCGATCCGTTGAATTTCAAATAGATCTTGTACCAGGAGCTGCACCAATAGCTCGTGCTCCTTACAGACTCGCACCCAGCGAGATGAAAGAACTGCAAAGCCAATTACAAGAACTTTTAGAGCGTGGTTTCATTTGACCAAGCACATCACTGTGGGGAGATCCTGTTTTGTTTGTCAAGAAGAAAGATGGTACATTCAGGTTGTGTATCGACTACCGAGAGTTGAACAAACTTACCATCAAGAACCGTTACCCACTACCGAGAATCGACGACTTATTTGATCAACTACAAGGCTCGTCTGTTTATTCAAAGATTGACTTACGTTCCGGGTATCATCAAATGCGGGTGAAAGAAGATGATATTCCAAAGACTGCTTTCAGAACATGTTACGGTCATTACAAGTTTATGGTCATGCCGTTTGGTTTAACTAATGCACCAGCTGTGTTCATGGACCTTATGAACCGAGTGTGTGCACCATACCTTGACAAGTTTGTCATTGTTTTCATTGATGACATACTTATTTACTCAAAGAATGACCAAGAACACGGTGAACATTTGAGAAAGGTGTTAGAAGTATTGAGGAAGGAAGAATTATACGCTAAGTTTTCAAAGTGTGCATTTTGGTTGGAAGAAGTTCAATTCCTCGGTCACATAGTGAACAAAGAAGGTATTAAGGTGGATCCGGCAAAGATAGAAACTGTTGAAAAGTGGGAAACCCCGAAAACTCCGAAACACATACGCCAGTTTTTAGGACTAGCTGGTTACTACAGAAGGTTCATCCAAGACTTTTCCAGAATAGCAAAACCCTTGACTGCATTAACGCATAAAGGGAAGAAATTTGAATGGAATGATGAACAAGAGAAAGCGTTTCAGTTATTGAAGAAAAAGCTAACTACGGCACCGATATTGTCATTGCCTGAAGGGAATGATGATTTTGTGATTTATTGTGACGCATCAAAGCAAGGTCTCGGTTGTGTATTAATGCAACGAACGAAGGTGATTGCTTATGCGTCTAGACAATTAAAGATTCACGAACAAATTATACGACGCATGATTTGGAATTAGGCGCGGTTGTTTTTGCATTAAAGACTTGGAGGCACTACTTATATGGGGTCAAAAGTATTATATATACCGACCAAAAAAGTCTTCAACACATATTTAATCAGAAACAACTGAATATGAGGCAGCGTAGGTGGATTGAATTGTTGAATGATTACGACTTTGAGATTCGTTACCACCCAGGGAAGGCAAATGTGGTAGCCGATGCCTTGAGCAGGAAGGACAGAGAACCCATTCGAGTAAAATCTATGAATATAATGATTCATAATAACCTTACTACTCAAATAAAGGAGGCGCAACAAGGAGTTTTAAAAGAGGGAAATTTAAAGGATGAAATACCCAAAGGATCGGAGAAGCATCTTAATATTCGGGAAGACAGAACCCGGTATAGGGCTGAAAGGATTTGGGTACCAAAATTTGGAGATATGAGAGAAATGGTACTTAGAAAAGCTCATAAAACCAGATACTCAATACATCCTGGAACGGGGAAGATGTACAAGGATCTCAAGAAACATTTTTGGTGGCCGGGTATGAAAGCCGATGTTGCTAAATACGTAGGAGAATGTTTGACGTGTTCTAAGGTCAAAGCTGAGCATCAGAAACCATCAGGTCTACTTCAACAACCCGAAATCCCGGAATGGAAATGGGAAAACATTACCATGGATTTCATCACTAAATTACCAAGGACTGCAAGTGGTTTTGATACTATTTGGGTAATAGTTGATCGTCTCACCAAATCAGCACACTTCCTACCAATAAGAGAAGATGACAAGATGGAGAAGTTAGCACGACTGTATTTGAAGGAAGTCGTCTCCAGACATGGAATACCAATCTCTATTATCTCTGATAGGGATGGCAGATTTATTTCAAGATTCTGGCAGACATTACAGCAAGCATTAGGAACTCGTCTAGACATGAGTACTGCCTATCATCCACAAACTGATGGGCAGAGCGAAAGGACGATACAAAAACTTGAAGACATGCTACGAGCATGTGTTATTGATTTCGGAAACAGTTGGGATCGACATCTACCGTTAGCAGAATTTTCCTACAACAACAGCTACCATTCAAGCATTGAGATGGCGCCGTTTGAAGCACTTTATGGTAGAAAGTGCAGGTCTTCGATTTGTTGGAGTGAAGTGGGGGATAGACAGATTACGGGTCCGGAGATTATACAAGAAACTACCGAGAAGATCATCCAAATTCAACAACGGTTGAAAACCGCCCAAAGTCGACAACAGAGCTACGCTGACATTAAAAGAAAAGATATAGAATTTGAAATTGGAGAGATGGTCATGCTTAAAGTTGCACCTTGGAAAGGCGTTGTTCGATTTGGTAAACGAGGGAAATTAAATCCAAGGTATATTAGACCATTCAAGATTATTGATCGTGTCAGACCAGTAGCTTACCGACTTGAGTTACCTCAATAACTCGCGGCTGTACATAACACTTTCCACATCTCGAATTTGAATAAATGTTTTGCTAAAGAAGATCTCACTATTCCGTTAGATGAAATCCAAATCAACGAAAAACTCCAATTCATCGAAGAACCCGTCGAAATAATGGATCGTGAGGTTAAAAGACTTAAGCAAAACAAGATACCAATTGTTAAGGTTCGATGGAATGCTCGTAGAGGACCCGAGTTTACCTGAGAGCGTGAAGATCAGATGAAGAAGAAATACCCGCATCTATTTCCAGAAGATTCGTCAACACCTTCAACAGCTTAAAATTTCGGGACGAAATTTATTTAACGGGTAGGTACTGTAGTGACCCGAACTTTTACATGTTTATATATATTAATTGAGATTGATATTTACATGATTAAATGTTTCCAACATGTTAAGCAATCAAACTTGTTAAGACTTGATTAATTGAAATATGTTTCATATAGACAATTGACCACCCAAGTTGACCAGTGATTCACGAACGTTAAAACTTGTAAAAACTATTATATATATATATATATATATATATATATATATATATATATATATATATATATATATATATATATATATATATATATATATATATATATATATATATAGTTAACATGATACTATGATAAGTAAACATATCATTAAGTATATTAACAATGAACTACATATGTAAAAACAAGACTACTAACTTAATGATTTTTAAACGAGACATATATGTAACGATTATCGTTGTAAAGACATTTAATGTATATATATCATATTAAGAGATATTCATACATGATAATATCATGATAATATAATAATTTAAAATCTCATTTGATATTATAAACATTGGGTTAACAACATTTAACAAGATCGTTAACCTAAAGGTTTCAAAACAACACTTACATGTAACGACTAACGATGACTTAACGACTCAGTTAAAATGTATATACATGTAGTGTTTTAATATGTATTTATACACTTTTGAAAGACTTCAATACACTTATCAAGATACTTCTACTTAACAAAAATGCTTACAATTACATCCTCATTCAGTTTCATCAACAATTCTACTCGTATGCACCCGTATTCGTACTCGTACAATACACAGCTTTTAGATGTATGTACTATTGGTATATACACTCCAATGATCAGCTCTTAGCAGCCCATGTGAGTCACCTAACACATGTGGGAACCATCATTTGGCAACTAGCATGAAATATCTCATAAAATTACAAAAATATGAGTAATCATTCATGACTTATTTACATGAAAACAAAATTACATATCCTTTATATCTAATCCATACACCAACGACCAAAAACACCTAAAAACACTTTCATTCTTCAATTTTATTCATCTAATTGATCTCTCTCAAGTTCTATCTTCAAGTTCTAAGTGTTCTTCATATATTCTACAAGTTCTAGTTACATAAAATCAAGAATACTTTCAAGTTTGCTAGCTCACTTCCAATCTTGTAAGGTGATCATCCAACCTCAAGAAATCTTTGTTTCTTACAGTAGGTTATCATTCTAATACAAGGTAATAATCATATTCAAACTTTGGTTCAATTTCTATAAATATAACAATCTTATTTCAAGTGATGATCTTACTTGAACTTGTTTTCGTGTCATGATTCTGCTTCAAGAACTTCGAGCCATCCAAGGATCCGTTGAAGCTAGATCCATTTTTCTCTTTTCCATTAGGTTTATCCAAGGAACTTAAGGTAGTAATGATGTTCATAACATCATTCGATTCATACATATAAAGTTATCTTATTTGAAGGTTTAAACTTGTAATCACTAGAACATAGTTTAGTTAATTCTAAACTTGTTCGCAAACAAAAGTTAATCCTTCTAACTTGACTTTTAAAATCAACTAAACACATGTTCTATATCTATATGATATGCTAACTTAATGATTTAAAACCTGGAGACACGAAAAACACTGTAAAACCGGATTTACGCCGTCGTAGTAACACCGCGGGCTGTTTTGGGTTAGTTAATTAAAAACTATGATAAACTTTGATTTAAAAGTTGTTATTCTGAGAAAATGATTTTTATTATGAACATGAAACTATATCTAAAAATTATGGTTAAACTCAAAGTGGAAGTATGTTTTCTAAAATAGTCATCTAGACGTCGTTCTTTCGACTGAAATGACTACCTTTACAAAAACGACTTGTAACTTATTTTTCCGACTATAAACCTATACTTTTTCTGTTTAGATTCATAAAATATAGTTCAATATGAAACCATAGCAATTTGATTCACTCAAAACGGATTTAAAATGAAGAAGTTATGGGTAAAACAAGATTGGATAATTTTTCTCATTTTAGCTACGTGAAAATTGGTAACAAATCTATTCCAACCATAACTTAATCAACTTGTATTGTATATTATGTAATCTTGAGATACCATAGACACGTATACAATGTTTCGACCTATCATGTCGACACATCTATATATATTTCGGAACAACCATAGACACTCTATATGTGAATGTTGGAGTTAGCTATACAGGGTTGAGGTTGATTCCAAAATATATATAGTTTGAGTTGTGATCAATACTGAGATACGTATACACTGGGTCATGGATTGATTCAAGATAATATTTATCGATTTATTTCTGTACATCTAACTGTGGACAACTAGTTGTAGGTTACTAACAAGGACAGCTGACTTAATAAACTTAAAACATCAAAATATATTAAAAGTGTTGTAAATATATTTTGAACATACTTTGATATATATGTATATATTGTTATAGGTTCGTGAATCAACCAATGGCCAAGTCTTACTTCCCGACGAAGTAAAAATCTGTGAAAGTGAGTTATAGTCCCACTTTTAAAATCTAATATTTTTGGGATGAGAATACATGCAGGTTTTATAAATGATTTACAAAATAGACACAAGTACGTGAAACTACATTCTATGGTTGAATTATAGAAATCGAATATGCCCCTTTTTATTAAGTCTGGTAATCTAAGAATTAGGGAACAGACACCCTAATTGACGCGAATCCTAAAGATAGATCTATTGGGCCTTACAAACCCCATCCAAAGTACCGGATGCTTTAGTACTTCGAAATTTATATCATATCCGAAGGGTGTCCCGGAATGATGGGGATATTCTTATATATGCATCTTGTTAATGTCGGTTACCAGGTGTTCACCATATGAATGATTTTTATCTCTATGTATGGGATGTGTATTGAAATATGAAATCTTGTGGTCTATTATTATGATTTGATATATATAGGTTAAACCTATAACTCACCAACATTTTTGTTGACGTTTTAAGCATGTTTATTCTCAGGTGATTATTAAGAGCTTTCGCTGTCGCATACTTAAATAAGGACGAGATTTGGAGTCCATGCTTGTATGATATTGTGTAAAAACTGCATTCAAGAAACTTATTTTGTTGTAACATATTTGTATTGTAAACCATTATGTAATGGTCGTGTGTAAACAGGATATTTTAGATTATCATTATTTAATAATCTACGTAAAGCTTTTTAAACCTTTATTGATGAAATAAAGGTTATGGTTTGTTTTAAAATGAATGCAGTCTTTAAAAAAAAACGTCTCATATAGAGGTCAAAACCTCGCAACTAAATCAATTAATATGGAACGTTTTTAATCAATAAGAACGGGACATTTCACGTTGGTTTGCGTGTATTAAAATGAATGGGGTAATTATCACTATAGCGTTAAGTTTAGTTACCAGGGTGCTCTGTTACGTAGAATCTATTGATAAACTTTTGATGAAATCTTGTGGTCTATCTTTATATATGTTTATGACTCGAGCAATTAAACCTATAACTCACCAACATCCGTGTTGACTTTTTAGCATGTTTTATTCTCAGGTCCTTAGAATGCTTCCGCTGTGATGTGCTTGTTGCCTGCATGGAGTCTCTCATGCTTTGTACAAAGTTTATTGCATTCAAAATAAAACTGCGTTGTGTAATAAATAATTGGACTGTGATGTCAACCTGTAAATTAAAGACTTATGTATTTCGGGGTTTTGCTTATACCTAAGCACTCGCCCACATGTTTCTAACTTTCTATGTTTAGAAAGTCACTTATTTTAATGAATGCAATATTTTATCAAAACTTATCATATAGAGGTCAAAACCTCACTGTGGAATCAATGATTAACGTGCCGCGTCAATAGCGATTTTGACGGGTCGTTACAATTAGATATAAAGGATATGTAATTTTGTTTTCATGTAAATAAGTCATGAATGATTACTCATATTTTTGTAATTTTATGAGATATTTCAAGCTAGTTGCCAAATGATGGTTCCCACATGTGTTAGGTGACTCACATGGGCTGCTAAGAGCTGATCATTGGAGTGTATATACCAATAGTACATACATCTAAAAGCTGTGTATTGTACGAGTACGAATACGGGTGCATATGAGTAGAATTGTTGATGAAACTAAACAAGGATGTAAGTGTAAGCATTTTTGTTAAGTAGAAGTATTTTGATAAGTGTCTTGAAGTCTTTCAAAAGTGTATGAATACATATTAAAACACTACATGTATATACATTTTAACTGAGTCGTTAAGTCATCGTTAGTCGTTACATGTAAGTGTTGTTTTGAAACCTTTAGGTTAACGATCTTGTTAAATGTTGTTAACCCAATGTTTATAATATCAAATGAGATTTTAAATTATTATATTATCATGATATTATGATGTACGGATATCTCTTAATATGATATATATACATTAAATGTCGTTACAACGATAATCGTTACATATATGTCTCGTTTCAAAATCATTAAATTAGTAGTCTTGTTTTTACATATGTAGTTCATTATTAATATACTTAATGATATGTTTACTTATCATAATATCATGTTAACTATATATATAACCATATATATGTCATCATATAGTTTTTACAAGTTTTAACGTTCGTGAATCACCGGTCAACTTGGGTGGTCAATTGTCTATATGAAACCTATTTCAATTAATCAAGTCTTAAGAAGTTTGATTGCTTAATATGTTGAAAATACTTAATCATGTAAATAACAATTTCATTTAATATATATATAAACATGGAAAAGTTCGGGTCACTACAGTACCTACCAGTTAAATAAATTTCGTCCCGAAATTTTAAGCAGTTGGAGGTGTTGACGTATCTTCTGGAAATAAATGCGGGTATTTCTTCTTCATCTGATCTTCTCGTTCCCAGGTGAACTCGGGTCCTCTACGAGCATTCCATCGAACCTTAACAATTGGTATCTTGTTTTACTTAAGTCTTTTAACCTCACGATCCATTATTTCGACGGGTTCTTCGATGAATTGAAGTTTTTCGTTGATTTAGATTTCATCTAACAGAATAGTGAGGTCTTCTTTAGCAAAACATTTCTTCAAATTCGAGACGTGGAAAGTGTTATGTACAGCCGCGAGTTGTTGAGGTAACTCAAGTAGGTAAGCTACTGGTCCGACACGATCAATAATCTTGAATGGTCCGATATACCTTGGACTTAATTTTCCTCATTTACCAAATCGAACAACACCTTTCCAAGGTGCAACTTTAAGCATGACCATCTCTCCAATTTCAAATTCTCTATCTTTTCTTTTAATGTCAGCGTAGCTCTTTTGTCGACTTTGGGCGGTTTTCAACCGTTGTTGAATATGGATGATCTTCTCGGTAGTTTCTTGTATTATCTCCGGACCCGTAATCTATCTATCCCTCACTTCTCTCCAACAAATCGGAGACCTGTACTTTCTACCATAAAGTGCTTCAAATGGTTCCATCTCAATGCTTGAATGGTAGCTGTTGTTGTAGAAAAATTCTGCTAATGGTAGATGTCGATCCCAACTGTTTCCGAAATCAATAACACATGCTCGTAGCATGTCTTCAAATGTTTGTATCATCCTTTCACTCTGTCCATTAGTTTGTGGATGATAGGCAGTACTCATGTATAGACGAGTTCCTAATGCTTGCTGTAATGTCTGCCAGAATCTTGAAATAAATCTGTCATCCCTATTAGAGATAATAGAGATTGGTATTCCATGTCTGGAGATGACTTCCTTCAAATACAGTCGTGCTAACTTCTCCATATTGTCATCTTCTCTTATTGGTAGGAAGTGTGCTGATTTGGTGAGACGATCAACTATTACCCAAATAGTATCAAAACCACTTCCAGTCCTTGGCAATTTAGTGATGAAATCCATGGTAATGTTTTCCCATTTCCATTCCGGGATTTCGGGTTGTTGAAGTAGACCTGATGGTTTCTGATGCTCAGCTTTGACGTTAGAACACGTCAAACATTCTCCTACGTATTTAGCAACATCAACTTTCATACCCGGCCACCAAAAATGTTTCTTGAGATCCTTGTACATCTTCCCCGTTCCAGGATGTATTGAGTATCTGGTTTTATGAGCTTCTCTAAGTACCATTTCTCTCATATCTCCAAATTTTGGTACCCAAATCCTTTCAGCCCTATACCGGGTTCCGTCTTCCCGAATATTAAGATGCTTCTCCGATCCTTTGGGTATTTCATCCTTTAAATTTCCCTCTTTTAAAACTCCTTGTTGCGCCTCCTTTATTTAAGTAGTAAGGTTATTGTGAATCATTATATTCATAGATTTTACTCGTGTGGGTTCTCTGTCCTTCCTGCTCAAGGCGTCGGCTACCACATTTGCCTTCCCCGGGTGGTAACGAATCTCAAAGTCGTAATCATTCAACAATTCAATCCACCTACGCTGCCTCATATTCAGTTGTTTCTGATTAAATATGTATTGAAGACTTTTGTGGTCGGTATATATAATACTTTTGACCCCATATAAGTAGTGCCTCCAAGTCATTAATGCAAAAACAACCGCGCCTAATTCCAAATCATGCGTCGTATAATTTTGTTCGTAAATCTTCAATTTTCTAGACGCATAAGCAATCACCTTCGTTCATTGCATTAATTCACAATCGAGACCTTGCTTTGATGCGTCACAATATATCACAAAATCATCATTCCCTTCAGGCAATGACAATATAGGTGCCGTAGTTAGCTTTTTCTTCAATAACTGAAACGCTTTCTCTTGTTCATCCTTCCATTCAAATTTCTTCTCTTTATGCGTTAATACAGTCAAGGGTTTTGCTATTCTGGAAAAGTCTTGGATGAACCTTCTGTAGTAACCAGCTAGTCCTAAAAACTGGCGTATTTGTTTCGGAGTTTTCGGGGTTTTCCACTTTTCAACAGTTTCTATCTTTGTCGGATCCACCTTAATAACTTCTTTGTTCACTATGTGACCGAGGAATTGAACTTCTTCCAACCAAAATGCACACTTTGAAAACTTAGCGTACAATTCTTCCTTCCTCAATACTTCTAACACCTTTCTCAAATGTTCACCATGTTCTTGGTCATTCTTTGAGTAAATAAGTATGTCATCAATGAAAACAATGACAAATTTGTCAAGGTATGGTCCACACACTCGGTTCATAAGGTCTATGAACACAGCTGGTGCATTAATTAAACCAAACGGCATGACCATAAACTCGTAATGACCGTAACGTGTTCTGAAAGCAGTCTTTGGAATATCATCTTCTTTCACCCGCATTTGATGATACCCGGAACGTAAGTCAATCTTTGAATAAACAGACGAGCCTTGTAGTTGATCAAATAAGTCATCGATTCTCGGTAGTGGGTAGCGGTTCTTGATGGTAAGTTTGTTCAACTCTCGGTAGTCGATACACAACCTGAATGTACCATCTTTCTTCTTGACAAACAAAACAGGAGCTCCCCACGGTGATGTGCTTGGTCGAATGAAACCAAGCTCTAAAAGTTCTTGTAATTAGCTTTGCAGTTCTTTCATCTCGCTGGGTGCGAGTCTGTAAGGAGCACGAGCTATTGGTGCAGCTCCTAGTACAAGATCTATTTGAAATTCAACGGATCGATGTGGGGGTAATCCCGGTAATTTTTTCGAAAATACATCGGGAAATTCTTTTGCGACGGGAACATCATTGATGCTTTTTTCTTCAGTTTGTACTTTCTCAACGTGTGCTAAAACAGCATAGCAACATTTTCTTATTAGTTTTTGTACCTTCAAATTACTAATAAGATGTAGCTTCGTGTTGCCCTTTTCTCCGTACACCATTAAGGGTTTTCCTTTTTCTCGTATAATGCGAATTGCATTTTTGTAACAAACGATCTCTGCTTTCACTTCTTTCAACCAGTCCATACCGATTATCACATCAAAACTCCCTAACTCTACTGGTATCAAGTCAATCTTAAATGTTTCGCTAACCAGTTTAATTTCTCGATTCCGACATATATTATCTGCTGAAATTAATTTACCATTTGCTAATTCGAGTAAAAATTTACTATCCAAAGGCGTCAATGGACAACTTAATTTAGCACAAAAATCTCTACTCATATAGCTTCTATCCGCACCCGAATCAAATAAAACGTAAGAAGATTTATTATCAATAAGAAACGTACCCGTAACAAGCTCCGGGTCTTCCTGTGCCTCTGCCGCATTAATATTGAAAACTCTTACGCGGCCTTGTCCATTCGTGTTCTCCTGGTTCGGGCAATTTCTAATAATGTGGCCCAGTTTTCCACATTTATAACAAACTACATTGGCATAACTTGCTCCGACACTACTTGCTCCGCCATTACTCGTTCCGACACCATTTGTTCCTTTCGTTCTGTTAACCCCTGGTCCGTAGACCTCACACTTCGCCGCGCTATGACCATTTCTTTTACACTTGTTGCAGAATTTTGTGCAGAACCCCGAGTGATACTTTTCACACCTTTGTCATAGCTGCTTCTGATTGTTGTTGGGATGATTGTTGTAGTTGCTGCTGTTGTTGTTGTTGTTGTTGTTGTTGTTGTTGGGCCATTTGTTGTAGTTGCGATTGATGTTGCGATTGTTGGGATAGTTGTTGCGATTATTGTTGTAATTGTTGTTGTTGTTGTATTGGTGATTCTTATCACCGTTTTCCTCCCACTTTCTTTTGACTTGCTTCATATTGGCCTCTTCAGTAGTCTGTTCTTTAATTCTTTCTTCAATCTGGTTCACTAGTTTGTGAGCCATTCTACATGCCTGTTGTATGGAGGCGGGCTCGTGTGAACTTATATCTTCTTGGATTCTTTCCGGTAATCCTTTCACAAACGCATCGATCTTCTCTTTCTCATCTTCGAACGCTCCCTGACACAATAGGCATAATTCTGTGAATCGTCTTTCGGACGTGGTAATATCAAATCCTTGGGTTTGTAACCCTCTAAGTTCTGTCTTGAGCTTATTGACCTCGGTTCTGGGACGGTACTTCTCGTTCATCAAGTGCTTGAATGCTGACCACGGTAGTGCGTAAGCATCATCTTGTCCCACTTGCTCTAGATAGGTATTCCACCATGTTAACGCAGAACCTGTGAAGGTATGCGTAGCGTACTTCACTTTATCCTCTTCAGTACACTTACTTATGGCAAACACCGATTCGACCTTCTCGGTCCACCGTTTCAATCTGATCGGTCCTTCGGTTCCATCAAATTCTAAAGGTTTGCAGGCAGTGAATTCTTTGTAGGTGCATCCTACACGATTTCCTGTACTGCTAGATCCAAGGTTATTGTTGGTATGTAGCGCAGCCTGTACTGCGGCTATGTTTGAAGCAAGAAAGGCACGAAATTCCTCTTCGCTCATATTCAAGGTGTGTCGAGTAGTCGGTGCCATTTCCTTCAAAATAGTCAAATGAAACGAGTTAATCATATAGAATATCAAGAGTAGTCAATAGTATTTCGTAGCGTAATATGAACTTATTTATAAAAGTTCTTTCTTCATATTAGCGTTTTATACTCTTTAATTCGGGTAGTACCTACCCGTTAAGTTCATACTTAGTAGCTAACATACCATTTCAACTACTACAATTCTATATGAAAAACTAATCACAAAAAAAAAAATCATATTCAAACCTTTATACAATAACTTGCAAACTTACAATACCGCTTTTTTTTTTACATATAGCATGAAATATAGCACATAAAACTTTGATACAAAGTAGTTGCGAGGATAATTCTAGTTAATAAATAAGGCGTTCAGTAAAGGCAATAAAGACACGTAATTCATACGTCCAGAAACAAGTCATGCATTCTGGTTTTACTAATACCACTTCCCATCCTTGGTTTTGTGGAACATAACTGTTGTGACGGATAGTTAGATAATGTGTTGTAACATCGTCAAAAAGATGAAGGTTACGTAATGACCAACAGTCTGATAATAACCTAAAAACCTCATTTCTTACCCCAATTACCGACTCCGTCACTTATGGGAACATTTTGTTTAATAGTTGTAGCCCGATGTTCTTGTTCTCACTTTGGTGAGAAGCGAACATTACTAACCCGTAAGCATAACATCCTTCTTTATATTGCATGTTAGCCGCTTTTTCTAAATCACGAAGTCCTATATTCAGATATATTGAGTCAAAATAATTTCTTAACCCGTTGCGTAAAATAGCATTTGGGTTCCCCGCAATATATGCGTCAAAGTAAACACATCGTAACTTATGGATTTCCCAATGTGATATCCCCCATCTTTCGAACGAAATCCTTTTATAAATCAAGGCATTCTTGGAACGTTCTTCGAATGTCTTACAAACTGATCTCGCCTTAAATAGTTGTGCCGAGGAATTCTGACCGACTCTAGACAAGAGTTCATCAATCATGTCTCCGGGTAGGTCTCTTAAAATATTGGGTTGTCTATCCATTTTGTGTTTTTATACTGTAAAATAGACAAGAGTTAGATTCATAAAAAAATACTTATTAATACAAGCAATTTTTACATATATATCATAAAGCATAAGTGCACTATATTACATATATTACACCACACGAATACAACTATCTTATTTCGACTCGCTCGTTTCTTCTTCTTCGGTTTTGGTTTGTTTTGCCAAGTTTCTAGGGATATATGATGTTCCCCTAATACGAGCCGTCGTTTTCCACATTGGTTTAGAAAAACCTGGTGGTTTAGAGGTTCCCGGGTTATTGTCACAACTTAAGAAATACGCGTGTTGACGATACATATAAAGTTCATCGGGTTTGGAATCAAATTTCTCTATTTTTATGCCCTTTCCCTTATTGTTCTCTTTTGCCTTATTAAATTGTGTTGGGGTAATTTCTATAACATCATTGGAATCCTTGTCGGGATCCGATTCATCGGAGAATTGGTAATCCTCCCAATACTTTGCTTCCTTGGCGGAAACACCATTGACCATAATTAACTTTGGTCGGTTGGTTGAGGATTTTCTTCTACTTAACCGTTTTATTATTTCTCCCACTGGTTCTATTTCTTCTTCCGGTTCCGATTCTTCTTCGGTTCCGATTCTTCTTCCGGTTCCGACTCTTCTTCCGGTTCCTCTTCGGGAACTTGTGAATCAGTCCACGAATCATTCCAATTTACATTTGACTCTTCATTATTATTAGGTGAGTCAATGGGACTTGTTCTAGATGTAGACATCTATCACATAATATCAAACGCGTTAAGAGATTAATATATCACATAATATTCACATGTTAAAAATATATAGTTTCCAACAAAATTTGTTAAGCAATAATTTTTCAAGTAAACACGGTCGAAGTCCAGACTCACTAATGCATCCTAACAAACTCGATAAGACACTAATGCAAAAATCTGGTTCTCTAAGACCAACGCTCGAATACCAACTGAAATGTCCCGTTCATATTGATTATAAACGTTCCAAATTAATTGATTTCGTCGCGAGGTTTTGACCTCTATATGAGACGTTTTTCAAAGACTGCATTCATTTTTAAAACAACCATAACCTTTATTTTATCAATAAAGGTTTCAAAAGCATTACGTAGGTTATCAAATAATGATAATCTAAAATATACTATTTACACACGACCATTACATAATGGTTTACAATAGAAATATATTACATCGACATATGTTTCTTGAATGCAGTTTTTACATAATATTATACAAACATGGACTCCAAATCTTGTCCTTATTTTAGTATGCAACAGCGGAAGATCTTAATAATCACCTGAGAATAAACATGCTTAAAACGTCAACAAAAAATGTTGGTGAGTTATAGGTTTAACCTATATATATCAAATCGTAACAATAGACCACAAGATTTCATATTTCGATATACATCCCATATATAGAGATAAAAATCATTCATATGGTGAACACCTGGTAACCGACATTAACAAGATGCATATATAAGAATATCCCCATCATTCCAGGACACCCTTCGGATATGATATAAATTTCGAAGTACTAAAGCATCTGGTATTTTGGATGGGGTTTGTTAGGCCCAATAGATCTATCTTTAGGATTTGCGTCAATTAGGGTGTCTGTTCCCTAATTCTTAGATTACCAGACTTAATAAAAAGGGGCATATTCGATTTTGATAATTCAACCATAGAATGTAGTTTCACGTACTTGTGTCTATTTTGTAAATCATTTATAAAACCTGCATGTATTCTCATCCCAAAAATATTAGATTTAAAAAGTGGGACTATAACTCACTTTCACAGATTTTTACTTCGTCGGGAAGTAAGACTTGGCCACTGGTCGATTCACGAACCTATAAAAAATATGTACATATATATCAAAGTATATTCAAAATATATTTACAATACTTTTAATACATTTTGATGTTATAAGTTTATTAAGTTAGCTGTCCTCGTTAGTAACCTATAACTAGTTGTCCAACGTTAGATGTACAGAAAAAATTGATATATATTATCTTGAATCAATCCACTACCCAGTGTATACACGTATCAGGCTAGATCACAACTCAAAGTATATATATTTTTGAAATCAACCTCAACCCTGTATAGCTAACTCCCACATTACTGCATATAGTGTGTCTATGGTTGTTCCAAATAATATATACACATGGGTCGATATGATATGTCAAAACATTTGCATACGTGTCTATGGTATCCCAAGATTACATAATATATTAGAATACATGTATAATACAATATAAGTTAGCTAGGATATGATTAATATAGATTTTTTACCAATTTTCACGTTGCTACAACAAGAAAAATTATCCAATCTTGTTTTACCCATAACTTCTTCATTTTAAATCCGTTTTGAGTGAATCAAATTGCTATGGTTTCATATTGAACTCTATTTTATGAATCTAAATAGAAAAAGTATAGGTTTATAGTCGGAAATATAAGTTACAAGTCATTTTTGTAAAGGTAGTCATTTCAGTCGAAAGAACGACGTCTAGATGACCATTTTAGAAAACATACTTCCACTTTGAGTTTAACCATGATTTTTGGATATAGTTTCATGTTCATAAGAAAAATCATTTTCCCAGAAGAACAACTTTTAAATCAAAATTTATCATAGTTTTTAATTAACTAACCCAAAACAGCCCGCGATGTTACTACGACGGCGTAAATTCGGTTTTACGGTGTTTTTCGTGTTTCCAGGTTTTAAATCATTAAGTTAGCATATCATATAGATATAGAACATGTGTTTAGTTGATTTTAAAAGTCAAGTTAGAAGGATTAACTTTTATTTGCGAACAAGTTTAGAATTAACTAAACTATGTTCTAGTGATTACAAGTTTAAACCTTCGAATAAGATAGCTTTATATGTATGAATCGAATGATGTTATGAACATCATTACTACCTCAAGTTTTCTGGATAAAGCTACTAGAAATGAGAAAAATGGATCTATCTTCAAAGGATCCTTGGATGGCTTGAAAGTTCTTGAAGCAGAATCATGACACGAAAACAGTTCATGTAAGATTTTCACTCGAAATAAGATTGTTATAGTTATAGAAATTGAATCAAAGTTTGAATATGATTATTAACTTGTATTAAAAAGATAGCTTATTGTAAATAAGAAAGATTTCTTGAGGTTGGATGATCACTCTACAAGATTGGAAGTAAGCTAGCAAACTTGGAAGTATTCTTGATTTTATGAAACTAGAACTTGTAGAATTCATGAAGAACACTTAGAACTTGAAGATAGAACTTGAGAGAGATCAATTAGATGAAGAAAATTGAAGAATGAAAGTGTTTGTAGGTGTTTTTGGTCGTTGGTGTATGGATTAGATATAAAGGATATGTAATTTTATTTTCATGTAAATAAGTCATGAATGATTACTCATATTTTTGTAATTTTATGAGATATTTCATGCTAGTTTCCAAATGATGGTTCCCACATTGTTAGGTGACTCACATGGGCTACTAAGAGCTGATCATTAGAGTGTATATACCAATAGTACATACATCTAAAAGATGTGTATTGTACGAGTACGAATACGGGTGCATACGAGTAGAATTGTTGATGAAACTGAATGAGGATGTAATTGTAAGCATTTTTGTTAAGTAGAAGTATTTTGATAAGTGTCTTGAAGTCTTTCAAAAGTGTATGAATACATATTAAAACACTACATGTATATACATTTTAACTGAGTCGTCAAGTCATCGTTAGTCGTTACATGTAAGTGTTGTTTTGAAACCTTTAGGTTAACGATCTTGTTAAATGTTGTTAACCCAATGTTTATAATATCAAATGAGATTTTAAATTATTATATTATCATGATATTATGATGTACGAATATCTCTTAATATGATATATATATATATATATATATACATTAAATGTCGTTACAACGATAATCGTTACATATATGTCTCGTTTCAAAATCATTAAGTTAGTAGTCTTGTTTTTACATATGTAGTTCATTATTAATATACTTAATGATATGTTTACTTATCATAATATCATGTTAACTATATATATATAACCATATATATGTCATCATATAGTTTTTACAAGTTTTAACGTTCGTGAATCACCGGTCAACTTGTGTGGTCAATTGTCTATATAAAACCTATTTCAATTAATCAAGTCTTAACAAGTTTGATTGCTTAATATGTTGGAAACACTTAATCATGTAAATAACAATTTCATTTAATATATATATAAACATGAAAAAGTTCGGGTCACTACAATCTATGTATCCCAGATTAAACAACCCAATCAAACTTGTCAAACAGATTTATCCTCCTTAAATAGCAGTTGTTCCCTTACTTAAGGTTTAAAACAACAAATAGTCGTATAAACGAATGACTTCTAACCACAAACCATAATAAGAACTATTTTAACAGTATTGATTAATTTTTAAATGAATGCTTATCCTTCCGAGCACAAAAGCTTCAAATACAGGCATAAGTTTCAGGAGAGGTATATAGCAAAGGAGTGATAATATTTTTCTAAAGACTGACTTACAATATTAAACTCTCTTCCACTACAAAGGAGTGATAATCAACAACTGTCTCTTCATAAGTTTCAGGACATCAATATAGCATTCCCACCCCAAATTAAACCTTAAAACATTATTAACTGAAGCACCAATCCAGGAAATCTATATGTACATTTGGGAATATACGTAATAAATTGAAATAATCCATGACGAACAAACCTGAAGATGGTGAATTTCACGCAATTTATAACCTCGATCAGTTTTGGCATTATTATCAGATCCAACGAGTTTTACAACAAATGAAAATACCAATCTAATTAAACCCTATAGATTGCAAAAGTTTGAGAAAAAAACAGTCATTTTGCATAGTTGTCTTCAAAAATTCGAATGAGAACTTCCATTGGAGAAATCAATGAAACAAATCAATTTTGATAAGTAATCGATTGAACAAATCGATTAAGAAATTGATTACTTAAACGATTGGAAAAAGCAATTAGTTAAAAAAATCGATTACTTAAACGATTGTAAAAGGCAATTAGTTAAGAAATCGATTGAGAAAATACATGTACTTATATCTCTAGCGATGTTTTTAGGGAAATCGATTAGGACTGATTGAGAAAAGCAATCGGTTATAGATTAGGGTTTTAAAAAAGCAGCGATCCGTTTAGCATCTGCGATGGGAAGGGAGATTTTTGGGGAATTATAGAAGTGAAATAGATTTAGGATGAGAAAAGAATTTGAGATAAAGAGAGTTAATTTGGGCCGCTGGATCTTTAAAATTTTTTAAGCACAACTTTTTTTCTTTTAAGAAATATAGATTCGTTACAAATATTAACAAAGAAAAATGAATATCTTTTACTTTACTTTTACTTTAAGTTATAACTTCGTTAAAAAAGTAACAGTACTCCTTTTTTATTAACAATATTCCATTAACATTTTTCCATTACTAGGACAATTATTTTTTTAGTCATGGAGTAGTCAAATTAAACAACTACTACCTCCGTCTCATTCCAATAGGGCAGTATTCCATTTTGGGTTGTCCCATTCTGATAGTCCACTTCCATAAATAGAAAGAAAAGAAGATATTTCATTGGTGAATCTGAAGAGAGAAGATATTTCATTGGTGGAGAAATGAAGTTAGTGGGATTTCCTAAAATTGCGTGTTTTTTGTCTGTGGACTATTGGAATGAGACGGAGGGAGTATCTTATTTCAATTAGATTAGATAGTAGATATGCTTCTACCTCTATTAGATTCCAATAGTTAGCAAATTTTCAATTGTTCATGTGTATTGTAATTTCGTTCCGCTTCCTGTCTTTGTATCTCCAAAAATTATATCATAAGCGGCGTCGGTGGTGGTAGCAGAGGCGGCGCCAACGATGGGAGCAGCGACGATTGTGCCCCTTTTTTCGTGTGTCGCACTTTGGGAAAACTGAAAAAAAAAATAAGGATTCTTTGCCAAATCAAATTTAAATCTCTAACACTTTTTCATTTCGTTCCTATACAAATGAAAAGGAAACGGTTGCTATTTTTTAGAATAAAAGGCGGATTGAAAATTGGGGAATAATTTAAGGGTTTTAAATTTTATAAATTGTTTTAGCGTGAACTTTTGTTTTTTTTTTTTTGTTTAACCAAATTATTTAGTCCATATCTCTTTTCAGCAAAATCTAGGGGTGTTTAAGATTTGATCTGGCGCCGTTTAGACCGAATATTGAACCGAAACCAAATTAAAAAAAAATCAAACCGAATTTGAAAATTCATTTTCGGATTAAGTAAAATCGAAACTGAATTTTAAAAATTGGTTTTCTGTACGGTTTTCAATTTTGAACATTCTGAATTTCGTTAACCAAAAATTGAATATCAAACTGAATTCAATTTATAAGATATTAAATAAATATGTACGCGATATATGATTTGAATAGATAATAATGGACAGAATACGTGAATACGTGATCATTGAGTATCAATAAAGGGTAAGAAAGAAAATTAATGGCAGCAAAAAACAATTACAATAGAGCAAGAAATTAATGAGAACAATTTTTTTTTAAAGAAACTCACTTGGCGAAACGATAACCCACAGCGAATAGGCGACGATAAGTGTTTTGAGAAAAAACCTTTGATTTCACCGAATCGGTAGACTAATTATTTAACATTTTATTGAATTTCTGTTGCTACATATAAGTCATATACTTTCAGTTTTGTTGCGATGTTAACTATATATTAAAAAAAATAACTTGTTAAAAATAAATGTAATTAATCCAAGAAAAAACTTATAACTTATAATAATTTAGTGAAACAAAATGTTAAATATTACATTTTTATAACTTTATCAAAAAATTAATTAACCACTCATAACCGCCACCCACCACCACCTCCCACTTACCACCACCAACTTCAACCACTACCACCACACCATCACCACCTTCGACCACCATCCATCACCACCACCTACCAACTACCACCAACCACCACGACCACCAATAACCACCACCTTCCTCCACTACCTACTCATAACCACCACCCACCACCAATCACCAACACCAATCACCTACACCAACAACAACAACAACCACTACCTCCCAGTAACCACCACAACCTCACCACTACTTACCACTACTAACCACCACCACCCCACCACCTTCCACCGCCAACTATCACCCACCACCATTAACCACCATCCATCACCACCACCTACCAACTACCAACCATTACGTACACTAACCACCACTACTACCTATCCATAAGCACCACCCACCACCAACAGTCACTACCTCCCACCAGCCACCATCACCACCACCAACCACCACCACCTCTCCCAACTACCAACCACCACCATACCACCCACCAACTACCACCACCACCCACTACCGCCATCAACTATCACCCACCACCATTAACCACCATCCATCACCACCACCTACCAACTACCACCAACTATGAAAAATAATGAATGAAGAGTGGGAGTGATAATGGTGGTGGTGGAGTAGTTGTGTTGAATGGTAATGGTCGTGGTGGTTGTGGTGGCGGTGGTAGAAATGAGCACCACCGGACCAACAAACCATAACCAGACCATTAAACCACCACTGAAAAATAAGACCACCGGCGATCACCCAACCGCCACCGAAACACCAGACCGACCCTGAATCCCCACCGGACTGCCAAACCATCATAGGACCAATGAACTATCACCCAAACACCACCGGGCCATAGAAGCACCATGAGACCACCACCAGACCATCACCGAACCATTAGACCCCTAGACTAATGAACCATGATGCATCCACCACCAAATAGACCCTCACCAAATCAACCATTAAAATTTGGAAGCCTTCCTGGTGTTTATGTTTTGTCAAATAGTTGTTCTTTTGTTATTTATTGTTGCTATTCTAATTATGCAATATAATTCTGCTGTTCCAGCTATGGCTTTCAAAAGCCTTTAATTAACTATATTGTTTTCAGGTAATCTTTCGTTTAAATTCTCCTATGCATTTACTTTGTGTTCCTGAACCTATTTCAATTTTAATTTACGTTTTTTTACAAGAATATGTGTTTACATTAGGTGAAAGAATGAATAATTTGATAGTCAAGATAGTGAATAAATATTTAAACAATGATTATGGATATGTTCATATAATATATATGTTCGATCCAGAGTCAATCACGATATAAAGATGATAACTTATACTCGTATTATTATTTTAAAATATAAAATTAAGTAAATATTATAAATATAGAATATTTGAATATTGATATTTACAACAATATATTTAATAAATAAAAATATTGGTATGTAGATAAACAATGGAAAACTAAAAAGTATTTCACTCTCTGAAAAATTAGGCGCAAGGTTCCCGGTTCTTTCTCAAAATTTTAACACTTCCCTGTTAAATGGATTTTTAGTACTCCGTATATTATTTTGATTAACGGATATTTATTCTCAAACGTATATAAATAGTAAACGAATATAAATGGTAATGTGAATTTCTTTTTAGTTTGAAGAAAATATTTAATAAATAATTCATCTGTCCCACAAAATAAAATTGTCTATTTTAGTATTTTTGTTCGTCCCAAAATTATTATTACTTACTGTAAATAACTTTTTGAAATAATTAAAGTTTTAAATGTGTCTCTTTTATTGTTGAAAATTAATTTTAAGTATAACAATTAATTTATTAACTATTCTTTAAAATAACATTAAATGAAAGTTAAATTTTAAATTAAACGATTTATTAATACTCCGTATGTTTTAAGTTTATAAAAAAATTGATACTTGATATTGATATTTGATATCTGCAAGTATTTCAAGGTCTGAAAAATTAGCGCCATGCCGCGAAACTTCACTCTTGTTTTTCCCCAAATTTCTTGAACAGTTAGTTCCCTCTTTAGTTTTATTCTCAAGAGCCTTTAAGTTTTAACATTCGCCTCTTTTAGTTTCATAAGAAAACCCTAATAGTACATCTATTGCTAAATCGTATTTTAGATCCCGTTACTTGATTCTAACATTAAGATACATTGAATCTCACCTACCAGCGATTCAGCAACATCGACTCACAAACTCTCGGTCAATCCATCGCATATATAAATTGAAGGTAGTTTTTTGCGATTTTAGTCGTACTTGAAGGTATTTGTTATTTTTAATTTTGTTCATCATTTTACGATCTTTGATTTATATTTGTGTTGCGTTACAGGGGATTTTTTTAATCATTTTAGATGATGGCTAATTTCACCAGAAGTCGTACGATTTAACAACAGCCTTGTTCAAATCACACCATGGTCACCGTCCTACAAGGTATCATCACAGATTCAATATGCTGATCTACAGTGTTATACATAACTTTTGATAATGTTTTTGGTACTCCAACTTTGTGTACACTCAATTTAGGGTTCCACAGCTAAAATTTTATATTCTGCTTGGCCAATCGTGAATTTTGGTAACATTTTATTTTCAACTTGTGCAAGTATTGCTACATATGTCTTAAAGAAGATGTTATAAAGACACTTGATCCACATACACAAACATAGACTGAGTTTCGGTCTTCATTTGTAACATATTGTGACATAATTTTTAAAACATTTACTTAGGGAAAATAGAAGCAAACATAAATTCTTGAACGATTGTATCTTCGATTAGCAGTTGTATACATATGAAGCATAAATCACTAAAATCCCGCTCGACTTTCTGCTTTCGTCTTCTATGGACATGCTTCTTTCTTCATGGATGTTCTTTCGTCTTCTACGGACATGTAAAATAATGAATGGGTCAGTTCAAATCCTGTGACCCATCGCCATTTTTAGCCGCTTTAAAAGCAAATAAACAGTAATAATATTGATAAGATTACAAGATCTTTATAATTTTACAATAGATTGTAGTTTGTTTAAAAAATCAATATATGACTATATGAGCCTTTAAGTTTATGAAAACATGTTTTTCAACTCTTTTGTCCTTGCCAACCTATTGGAAGTAAAATACATTCCCATCTCATATTTGGTTTTAGCTGCTTTCCTTTACTTTATTTAATTGACCTTTTGGAGATAACATATAACTAAGATGTTCCATTTCCAAGTAGATTAGTCAAAATTGTCGCTGTTATTTATTGTTTTACTACATGTCACCCGTTATACTGACATGGTTTCATGTAATGGAATAGATGCGTCATATCTTGGCATGACAACCTAATAGTTGCAGCCATGGTGTTTTGTCTTCCTTTGCTTCGAGCTATATATATGTATCTGACTGTAAATTTACCATGGTGTGTCAAAAGATTGTATGTGAGCATCTTTGTTTTGAGAAATTTTACAATTAGAGTTGTATATATACTAGAGCCTCATAGGTACATGTTAAGGCATTTGCACCTTTTGCGTTATGGGAGTTCGTCAAAAGTCGTTTGTTTATCAGCCTCTTCCATTTATTATGATTGAAATTGCTTACACCTCTGCTGAGAGTTTATATTGCATTAAGAGAAGGTTATACTATAGATAAGATATTTTATTGTTATGTATATGATGATTATCATTATAATAATATTAATATGTAATTGCAGGTGCCTTTCCAAAAAAATGTAATTACGGGTAATGTTTAATCAAAATTACATTCTTACTAGACTTGCTCAGATGGTATAGTTTTTTATTATATGTATAAAGCTAGCTCAAAATACTACTCCGTAGTTACCATCGACTCTTTTATGTGAAGTTAATGATGGTTTAATTGAATATCGATTATGTAGGAATCTTCAATGGCTAAATACATTGTGCAAAAATATATACCAGCAGCCGGTGGATAAAAGGGTTTTAATAGAGTTGACAGTATGTACATAGTAAAGGTTTAGCTGGTGGCGACTGGCTACACTGATGGAGATGAAATAGCCATGAGTTGTGGTGGTGGTAAGCTGATGAATCAATGGTGATTCTAATTTTTGGTTCGAAGAGCATGTTAGATCGTGCTCTCGGGGTAATCAATTGCGCTACCATGGTTGTTGTGAACAAGGACGTGTGTGGGTTTCCAAAGACGTCGATTCACCTGCTGATCAGGAAGATAACATAGTTAGTTGTACAGCTTTGGGTTCCTCTGATTAAACTGAATGTCGTAAACAGGTACTAAGACGATTATGCAACGGACCCATCAGCAGGGCTCAACAGAACGCCATTCACAAATCTAGAGGATGAAAAATACCAGAATAGTAAAAACACCGCATATGTACTCGCAGGAATTTGATCTAATTTCTAGGTAACACCGTACAACTTCATTTTATCTTCAGTTTATTACACTTTGTAATTGAGACTCGTTCACAATAAATGACTAATAACAGCGTACTATAGTAGATGTTCGTCAACTAAAAATGTAAATAAGTAACCCCGAATATATGTTGACCAACTGTTTCCTGTTACCCATATCAAACAGTCACAAAGTGACCACAAACCAACATCATGTTGACAACAAGCCAGTTCACCGAACCAAGCCAGTTCTTGGGTGAATGGTTTTAGCTAATAGCGCCACTTTTTTATAGGGCTGGAGATTTGGTTGAACCAAATATGGGCACCGAAGCAATGGGCGATGTTTCCTCTTCAGGAAGCAGGACCTGTTAAATTGGCATATCTGCAAAGAATCTTAAATTGCTGGAGCAGCTGGTTACGGAGGTTATCAACAACCGCAGCAGGTAATGGATCATGAGTTGTGTCCACGAGCTGATCCTAAGTTATGTTCATAAGCTGGTTAGGGCTATTGTTTGTTTCTTTTGGTGTTCATAAGCTGGGCTATTGTTTTGTTTTGTTTGATTTTCTTATTTTGTCATGATGATTAATAATAAATTTTATTATGATACGATTGAAAGTAATGTCCTAATATTTCACATCATAGTAAGACTCATACAAATTCAAGGGTAAGTGTCGATCAAGCATTTGGTGTCAAAGGCCTTTTCATCTTATTTTGCTTTGTGTTTAGCTACACATGGTCATCTATATATGATTTATCACATGTTGTTTCTCGAATGTTGTTGTTAGTGAGGCTACTTCAATATTGGGTGGATTCCTGACCACTTGTTCAATTGGTTGTGTTGACCCAACAATCCGGCTCTTCAGATGTTGAAAGTGTTAACTATGAACTACCCGTGGTGACAGTTGATTGTGTTGACCCAACAATCCGGCTCTTCAGATGTGAGTTTTTTCACATTTGTTCATATGTTCAAAACTTAGTTGCTTCTCAAATGTACAAGATGGGATATGAAGTTCATGAATTTTCAATATATTATATCGTGTGTAATGAAAAGCCGTACGATAAAGCCAAAAATGTTGTGACTCTTGCTTTAAGTCCAGTCGTGAGGGCCCTTGTTGACCCATATGAAACAATGAACTAAACACAGAACTTGGATAACTTAAGAACCACATGCAGTAGGGATGAGATTGGTACTAGACCAGTACCAGAACCGAAAATACCGATAGCGAATTTTGACAATTTCAGGAGCCGATGACCGAACCATTTGACACAAGCGGTACCGGTTTCAGTATCGGTACTGGTATTTTTCGGTATATACTGTTTAGTAGATGGTACCTATTTGAAATGAGTAAGTACCTTCACATTGTTTTCGCAAAAGTCAAGAATCATGTGATTATGTGAAGTGAACTATGTTTATGTTTACTACATGGAAAGCTAGCTTTAAATTACTTAAAATTATGTGTGTGCAGTTTACAGTATAATTCGCATGTCTTTCTTTTTTCACACGTACATTTCATAGTCTACATGTTACATGTGCTTGACTGCAATTTATACGCAAATTCGCTAGGCACGTGATTTACTTCTACATGTATCATAACACAATCTCAAACATTTCTTATTTAACTAAAAATTATTTAAAAATTTAATGCTTACACATAAGGAAATTTACATAGTGAAATTATGAGATTAGATTAGATGAAGGTAAAAGTCATTTGTTATGCCACAACATAAGATCGGTCGAACATTCCCAATGGAACATGCTTAGGACTACAATACTTGCAAATAAGTAGGACTACAATACTTGGTTAGTACATGGTATTTGTAACTTAGGTAATTGAACGTGCAAAAAACCAAATCTTTTGTTTTCGGTTTTACATATAGGAGTAATGGTACCGAACCGTATAGTACCAAAATTGATTATTGTTTAAACTAGGAACACGAAACCGTTAAATGTATTATAAAGTCTTTTTTAATGATTCACAATTAAAATGTCATATGAAATCATATGCTAATTGTAGAAACCCGTCCTAATCCATCCGGATGAAGTCCATATTGATTATAAACGATTCACAACAGTTGATTACATCACGAGGTACTTGACCTCTATATGATACATTTTACAAACATTGTATTCGTTTTTGAAAAGACAATCTTTCATTACATCAAAAGTTGACGGCAGGCATACCATTTCATAATATATCTAACTATAATTGACTTCATAATAATCTTGATGAACGCGAAGATTCGAATGCAACGACTTTTGAAATATGTCATGAATGACTCCAAGTAATATCTCTAAAATGAGCAAATGCATAGTGGAAGATTTCTTTCATACCTGAGAATAAACATGCTTTCAAGTGTCAACCAAAAGGTTGGTGAGTTCATTAGTTTAACATAAATAATCATTTCATAATTTTAATAGACCACAAGATTTCATATTTCCATTTCTCATAAACATACGTCCCGTGCATAGAGACAAAAGTATCATTCATATGGATTAAACACCTGGTAACCGACATTCACAATATGTATATAAGAATATCCCCATCATTCCGGGATCCTCCATCGGACATGATATAAATTTCGAAGTACTAAAGCATCCAGTACTTTGGATGGGGCTTGTTGGGCTCGATAGATCTATCTTTAGAGTTCGCGTCAATTAGGGTGTCTGTTCCCTAATTCTTAGATTACCAGACTTAATAAAAAAGGGGCATATTCGATTTCGATCATTCAACCATATAATGTAGTTTTTATTACTTTTGTCTATTTCGTAAAAACATTTATAAAAATTGCGCATGTATTCTCAGCCCAAAAATATAAAGGGTAAAAAGGTAAATGAAACTCACGCAAAAATCAGTTTTAGTATTTGTGTCCATTTCATAAAACAGTTATAAAGCAGCGCATGTATTCTCAGTCCCAAAAATATATATTGCAAAAGCATTTAAAAGGGGAGCAAATGAAACTCACGCATATAAATATTGTAAAACAGTCTTTAAAACAGTGCATGTATTCTCAGCGCAAAAATATAAAGAGTAAAAGGGAGCAAATGAAACTCACCATACTGTATTTTGTAGTAAAAATACATATAACGATATTGAACAAAATTAGGGTTGGCCTCGGATTCACGAACCTATATCATGTATATATATTAACACATTATAATTCAACTAAGTTTATATATATTCTGTTATGTATTAAGATTAATTTTCTTATATATAATTTCATTAATACTTATAATATTTTGTAATATTTATCTGATATAAAATTTAGTTAACGTTATAATATTAAATAAGTTAAAACATAATATTATGTGATATTAGTATACTTAGGTAATAAATATATTTTTATATATTTTCTCCAGTTTGCGATATGTTAATTATAATCATACTAAAATAAGGCTAATAATAGTTATAACATTAATGATAACAATAATGATAGTAATAATAATAATTTTAATAAAAATGATAAGTTTTCTAATAATGATAATAATAGTAAAAAAAAATACTTTTACTAAAAATGGTACTAATAATAACATTAATAATAATTATGATAATAATAATAATGATAATAATTAACAATAATAATAATAATGCTAATGAATAAGTAACTACCTCAAAGAATTAGGCTCCTAAAAAGTAATGCCTCAGTCAAGACTCGAACCCGCGACCTCTAGCTTAGACCACAACACTCCTAACCATTCTTCCATCTGTTTTCTTTCTAATTTAACACTCGATTCATTTCTATTTAACTCGTTTTTTTGTGTTTCCTTTTTCTTCTTTAAACACGTCATTACCATCACATTGTCTCCATTATCATCAAAACTCACGTTCTTAATACTTCATATCTTCATCAGTATATGGCCGAAAAGAAATCTGAAATGGATCTCGGCCCATCAACGTATATTTGACCCAATATAAACCCAATTCCTAAACAGTTAACGGACTCAATTTGCATTATACAGTAACAAAATCTATGATAGGGTTTCTTATGGGCAAACGAATCAAATGACCCTTCAAAGATTAATTGCCCCACCATGATCCGTTGGATCCCAACAGCATCCGAAAAAATTTCCAAATATCAATACCATTAATTTAAGTCTATCACAAACGTGTCATATATTGATTAATTATCATATTCAACAGCCACTTTAATAAAGTGATTAATTGTTGTCTGCCATCAAATGTTATTTTGCTCCACTTAGTAATTGATAATGCATTGTCTATATATTTTATTCTATATCCAAGATGCCAAAATAATCGTACATCGTGTGTGCTATTATATACAGGCCGCATATTCAAATTCATAGTGTCTGTGCGTGGGTGTTAAGGTTTCGAACTTCTTATAGTAGTAAGGATTGAGTTGAAGAAGATGATCATGGGGTTTCATCGAAGAAGTCAAGAAAAAAAATATAACGTAAGTTGTAGTTCTATCATCGTCTGTATTTATCAATTATCATTATCTTTAATACTTCTTCCTTATGCTTTTTCAACTTCAACAGAAACTGATGAAATAGCAATAGCAGTTTTTGGGTAGTTGTTGTTGGTTGTTCATGAGGGATTGTTCATGGTGATTGTGGTGACTCGTTGGTGATTGTTTGATGACGAAAGTGGAAGGCGATGGCGGTTGATAAGTGGTTCACGAAACAGAAGGTGTGAGGATGATTATTTTTGGTTTAGACAAAAACAAGAAAAATGCAAGAAACAAATGGAGATTTGGTGGTGGTTTGTTTTAAAGTGGTGTAGGGTTTTGATTATCATGGTGTTGGATATTCATGTTGTGAATAGAAAAAGAAAATAAGAATGGTGATTCACGATGGGTTTCTACGGCCAAAGGTGATTTATGGTTGGTGTTGGCTCGACTAAACAGAAACAGAAAGACATGAATGATGGAAGGTAATAAACAGGTGTTCTTGGTGACAATCGAAACAGAAGATCATAAGTGGCACGTTGGTGATGGTTTAGGAGAAGAGGAAGGTTTTATATCTATGTATATTATATTTCTCCTATGCATATGTTATATGTGCATTTTTTGAATGATTGAAAATAGAACTCCAAGGTACGATCGATTTGTTTTATATTGAAGAAGATGTCGACTTGGTATTCCAGTGGAAGAAGAAGTCAGGAGGAAAAAACAAAACAGATAGTGACCTATGATAAATTCGTACACTTATTTGATATTTATTTCTAACAGATTTTGTTATATAGCTTGGAAGTAGTCAACGAGAAGAATCAATCTGGAACAGAAGGAATAAAAGCTGAGTAAGACCTTCAACTGAATTTATAGTTACTCGATTGTCTTATTGAAGTGAAGATTCAATGGTACAAATTGCAGAAAGGAAGGACGGATAGAATAATATAAAAAGAAAAGTGATGTTGATACACAACTGAATTTGATTCTAAATCTAATTAACATCAAACAATCTTTGTATCTTACCGAATGATTATATCTGATTTTGATTCTAAAAGATTTTGTGTGTATCTGTGATTTAATTCTATTCATAATCAAATCCAGGGATAGTAAGCAAAAATCCATACAGTTGATGGTAATATGAAACTAATTCGTGCATATCTGTCTTTTCTTTTCTGTTTTCATATATTATAAGCAATATAAATATTTTAGTAATATTGATAATAATTATATTAATAATAATCATGTTATTATTTATAAGATAATAATAATACATTTTAAAAATACTGATTATAATAATATAATGATATTACTGATAACAATAATGATAATTTCATTAGGTTTAATAATTAATAATTAATAATAATATTATTACTAACAATATTAGTAATAATACTAATTAATATTAATGATACTATTGGTATTAATATTTATAATAATAATAAAGGTAGTAATAATAATATTTGTTATAACATTCATATTTTAACTTGCAGTTTTTTTATTATTATTAGTTTTGTACTAATATTTAATAATTACATAATATATTATATAATAACATTTATTAAATATTTAATATCTACAGATTATATATATTACAAATTATTATTATTTACAAATTATATAATATATTGAATTTTTAATATTTATTACATATATATATATATATATATATATATATATATATATATATATATATATATATATATATATATATATATATATATATATTACAAATTATAAATTCCAATTACCATGTATACACACATATTTATTTACAATTAATTGTTCGTGAATCGTCGGGAATAGTCGAAGGTCCAATGTATACATGAGCACAGTTCACAGTTTTTGAGACTTCAACATTACAGACTTTGCTTATCTTATCGAAATCATATAAAGATTAAGTTTAAATTTAGTCGGAAATTCCCGGGTTGTCACAGTACCTACCCGTTAAAGAAATTCCGTCCCGAAATTTGAGTGTGGTCGTCATGGCTAACAATAAAAATGTTTTCATGACAAATATGAGCTGATAAATAGAGTTTTATTACTGTTGAGTAATATGTATAAGATATTTCGATTACTTCGAATAGTACGAATGTAGTTATCACTAAATAGTGAAATGAGAAAGATAAATTTCATCATAACCTTTGACTAGTCATGGTTGAATTCCGGAATTCAAGGGATTTAAACAAAATCTTCGAAATCTAAAAGATTTGATTCTTTGACGAATAAGGAAAATAGAATCTCTTTAACTAAATGCGACCATCTGCCTCGATTGCTTTGTCCAATATTTCCTTTATAAATTTACCTTTTCCGTTCCATTAGTTTTCACCACTTCTATACTCAATTCCCAAATTCAAAAGATTTATGAAAATGCTTAACCCTGTTCTGATCCTTGTTCTTATTCTAATCATTGCAATGATCATTCTTCTTTTCCAACTCCCACCTGAAGAATCTGTTTATTTCTATTATGCTCTAGGGATTATTGTATTTATAATCCTCCCGTGTCTTTATACTGCTATACGTACTGATATCCACGGTTTGTAATTTCGGTGTTGTCATTAGGTTTTATATTTTCTCTTATATTTTTGGATCTCTTTGCCTTTTTATTATCCTCTCGACCTCTAGTAAAGAGAGCAATGGTCCAGAATTCATAGATATGAATTTCGAAATGAACATAGTTAATGTTCTAAGAAAGAAATGGTAATAGCACGATCTTGATTCGCCAAATTACCAGAATATCCGGGAAAGATAGAACTATCAAGAAAATATGTTCTTGATATGTTTATATATCAAATAAAATGTAAGAGTCGTGTAACATGGAATATGATGACGTTATAATCTGTGAATCATCACATTCCATTAGAAACTCAGCATGACTTACTGTAATATAATCACGTTGATCAAGTGTCATTATATTACACTTACTCATGCATCAGTTCCCAACATTACTTCAATAACATTCATATTTTAAGCTCAAAAATTTACAGAATATAGAAACTAACAGCTTCTATATGATGTAACACTGATAGCACTAAGAGATTAATGATTTCAGATAAAAATAGTTATGAAAATATCTTCAGAAATATGGAGGATATTTATAATGAAAGATACGATGATGTCTTGGAATTTCTAATATCGAAGGATGGTGAAGAAAATTTGTCCGCAAGAGTTTAGAGTCAGAAGCAAGATATTCGCTAAAGATTTCATCAGAAACAGAATCATCAGGATTCTTAATGTACAAGTTTAGTCCTTGTGATTTGTTCAGAGATTCCTTCGTAGTTTGCTCAATCAATTTTTCAGTTTCAAACTTTTTCTGAGCTTTGCCAACATACAATTCTTTATCATCAACTTTTGGCTGTTGAGGTCGTTTACAGTTTTTGTTGCTTCATTCAACTTTTCAAAATTCAGAGTATTAATTCGCAGACTGGGTGCTTTTTTTCAGAATTTTAGAATAGAAGATCATAGTTTTAAGAGATAAATGTTATATGGATACATATAACTGTTGATGTGGAAACGTTGCGAGACTCACAATACAGATTTGCTGATTCCCGGTAATTGGTTTGGCAATTTTTGTTACAAGATACGGATGAGTACATGATGAGACTTCAATAGATAAATATAGTGATTTTTCGGAGAGATTTAAACCAAGGAGCAACGAGGTTGCTGGTACGTCTGTTGGTACTATGATGGAATATAAAAGGTTACCCGGAAACAATAAAAGAGCACGTATATATATATCAAGGTTATAATAAGGTTGTTTAGAACAAAAAGTCGAAGTTGACTTGTTGGAGCTGTGACAAAATTGATTAATTTGAAAAGAATTACAATGTTATTTTCGATAATAACAACGCCAAAGGAGCTAGCACAGATACGTGTTAAACGTACACACAAGTTCCGAGTGTTTTCAGGTGCATGACTATATGCGTAAATCTTTCCTTCCGTGGATGAAGTGCGGTTGGTTCATCCTCTCGATTGAGATGTTTTCAAGAATCATGAAAGGTTTGAACGAAGATTGTAATCGTCGAGATACAAATGAGGTTTAAGATGAGATCAAGTGGCAAACTTGAAGAATTATTTAGTTTCATATGTTATAATCAATATTTTAATTCATTTTAATTGTCCAATGTCATTAATCCACAGTCGATAGTCCACAGTTATCAGTCTAATAATTCATATATAATTTAATATATAATATTCGAATTTATTAATACGTATCGTGACCCGTGTACATGTCTCAGACTCGATCACAACTCAAAGTATATATATTAATGTAGAATCAACCTCAACCCTGTATAGAGAACTCGATCATTACTGCATATAGAGTGTCTATGGTGATTCCAAATAATATATATATATAGATGCGTCGATATGATATGTCAAAACCTTGTATACGTGTCCCGATATTTAAAGTGCGTAAAAATAAATAACAGAAATTAAATGACGATAAATAAAATGCGTAAAGTAAATAGCAGGAATTAAATGACAATAAATAAAATTGCGAGAATTAAATTGCGATAAAATAAATTGCGATAATTAAATTGCGATAAATAAAATGTAATACGGAATTAACAGTTAGCAAGGAACAGTTAGGTAGGATTTTGTTAACGTGGATTCTTAACAAAATTTCTCGTAGTTAATTTGTTTGTTTCTAACAAATTTTATTTTGTCCAATGTTTTCTTCATTATGTCACTTGTTGGATTCTGATAAATCAAAATATAAATATGAAATTGGATGAATATGGTTATTCTGTGGTGAATGGATACGTATATCGATGGATGTAAGTAGGGTTGTAATTGACTGTTGAATTAGATTCGAAGAATATACACTGTAACTTACTAATGTGAAAACTAAATATTCCTCGGGTATTACCTACACTGTACGAAAGAGTTTTTAATTACAATCTTTATGAAAATATACTTGCATATATTTTTCTTCAGATGTAACCATGGATTTAATGAGTCAATATGATATTACACTCATTTGATTTACCGTTAGAACAAGGATATATAATCTCTAAAACATTAGAGATTACATAATCGCCATGTCGTACGAAGATAAATGATGTAGAACGATATGTAGAACGATGATTGTACTCGAGGAACTGAATGGGATGTTGAGGCATGGATTGTTGATTGTACTGGTGCTGTTACTGATGGTACTATTGGTGCCAGTGATGTTGCTAAAGCTGGTACGTTTTGCACCATATTTTTCTAAGGCTATAACTCGGGTGCGAAGCTCGTTGACTCCTTCCATTATTCCGGGATGATTGTCAGCCGAAACTAGCGGATGGATAAGGTTTAGAATTATGGATATAATATAATCGTGGTGAGATATTCGGGAAATGCGGGTGAAAATAATGATTCGAGCTGGTTCACTGATAAGTGCTTCAGGTTCATCACCAAGAGGTAAATTCGGTTGGTGGAAGGGATCGCCTTATTCGCGTCTCCATTGATTAAGTCGACTACGAACCCATCAGATGAATTGGGGATGGATGATTGGTTGATTCATTCTGGATATACTGCTTTCGGAGTTCGAGTGGAAATCCATATCGGAATAGCTGTCGGAATAACTATCGGAATAACTATCGGAATCTGAGGGACTCGAACTGGTTGAGGGATTCATCTTGTACGATCAGATGAATTATTTTCGATAAAAAAAATAGATCATACGATGTAGATTAGTACCCTGCAATACATAATTTACATACGCATATATAATACTAAAATCCCACAAGTTACGGAGGAATCTACGGAAACTATCAGGCAAAGGTAACAATAACAGATACGCTAAGATATGAATTTATCTATACACTGTCTATGCAATAGAGGCAGTAAGACGTGTCTAGACTAAGAATGATAAGTAGGTAATTTCCTAAGGATGATAATCAGATGATTTCCGACACGAAATTATAAGCAAAACTTTTGACATGCAGACACGGTCGAAGTCCAGACTCACTAATGCATTCTAACGACTTATCAGTTATACACACTAATGCAGACCTGGTTCGCTAAGACCACCGCTGTGACGACCCGGAAATTTCCGACCAAATTTAAACTTTAATCTTTATATTATTCCGACACGATAAGCAAAGTCTGTTAAGTTAAATCTCAAGAATTTTAAACTGTGTTCATACATTCATTATAACCTCGACCAAATTGCGACGATTCACGAACCATTATATATAAATAGATATGTATATGTATATATATATTATAACTTGAGAATATTAATAAAGTATTAAATGTATAATACTTTACACGAACGTATTTGTTTCAATATGATTTTTGACGAAATTAAAAATATATATATTAAATGATTGAATTATCAGAAACATTGAATTATGATTACAAGTCTCTGTTGAGAGGTCCACTATGATTTGAGAAAATCTATTCCTCTTAACGATATTCAGAATAATTTGTAAAGCTATTTATAAATAAAAACATAAAGTGTCATTTATGAAAATTAGACAAAAGTTAGTGGAGAATTGGTTTCCATAATATTCTATTAATCTATTTTCAAACGTACAAAGACGTTTTCAGTTTAAAAAGAACTTTATTATTAAAACGTATATAACTTTTATAAATATCTAGAATCACTTTTGACAACTCATTACTTAACCAGTATGATAAAGATAACGATATTTATATTTTATTTTATTAAATATATATAACGATTTAAATTAATATTATATATATTTATACGCGTATTATATGTATATAGTTTTATACTTTTACTATGCTTTAACTTTACCTTTACTTTACTTTTATTTTACTTTAACTTTAATAATTCATACTTTAATAATTCACTTTAATAATTCATACTTTAATAATTCACTTTAATAATTCATACTTTAATAATTCACTTTAATAATTCACTTTAGTAATTCATACTTTAATAATTCACTTTAATAATTCACTTTAATAATTCATACTTTAATAATTCACTTTAATAATTCATACTTTAATAATTCACTTTAATAATTCAAAAATCTATTATAAATAGAATTCAATAGGTTTCATTATTTCATAGAAACTTGAAAATATATTTCTCTAAACTCTCTCAATCGAATCAATATATATATATATATATATATATTTGTATTATTTCAAGATATTATTAGTATACATAAAATACTATGACGGAGTTATACTCGGACGATTTCAAAATAAGTTTTCAAACGGGATAGAGCTAAGGAAATTATGGGTTATAGCTATGGAGGTTATGGGTATTGATCGAGGGTATTGCTCGTGAGGTCACCCTAACGTTTATCATTTTCAGTGCCGTCATATACATAATTGCTACGAAATACAGTATTGTGAGTTTCATTTGCTCCCTTTTTAATTGCTTTTGCAATATATATTTTTGGGCTGAGAATACATGCGATGTTTTATAAATGTTTTACGAAATAGGCACAAGTACTAAAACTAATTCTATGTGGGTTTAAACCAGAAATATACCCTTAGCTTGGTAACATTAAACTACTTGTCTATGTACGGTAGGCGCGAATCCTAAAGATAGATCTATTGGGCCTGACAAACCCCATCCTGACTATGAGATGCTTTAGTACTTCGAGGTTATTTTAAACACACCTGATCTGGTGTACTTTAGAGGGTAAAACATGAACGTTAAGGCTTGTTACCGGGTGCCTACAACTTATAGAATACTTTTATACACTTGCGAGTGTACATATATTTATAAACGGAAATCTTGTGGTCTATTAATATATTGAAATGATTGTTATGATAAACCTATGAACTCACCAACCTTTTGGTTGACACTTTAAAGCATGTTTATTCTCAGGTATTCAAGAAATCTTCCGCTGTGCATTAGCTCATTTTAAGGATATTACTTGGAGTCATTCATGGCAAATTTTGAAAGACGTTGCATTCGAGTCATTGAGTTCATCAAGATTATTTTTATGTCAATTATAGTTGGATGTATTATGAAATGGTGTGCATGACGTCAACTTTCGTTGTAAAGAAAGATTGTCTTTTAAAAACGAATGCAATGTTTGTAAAATGTATCATATAGAGGTCAAATACCTCGCGATGTAATCAACCATTGTGAATCGTTTATAATGTATATGAACGGGTCCTTTCAGTTGGTATCAGAGCGGTGGTCTTAGCGAACCAGGTCTGCATTAGTGTGTCTAACTGATAGTCATTAGGATGCATTAGTGAGCCTGGACTTCGACCGTGTTTGCATGTCAAAAGTTTTGCTTATCATTTTTGTCGGAAATTTCCTGCTTATCATTCTTAGTCTAGACACGTCTTACTGCATTGATTGCATGAATAGTGTATAGACAAAATTCATATCTTAGCGTATCTGTTACTGTAAACTTTGCCTGACATATCCCGTAAATTCCTCTGTAATCTACGAAATCTTTTGCGCTATATATATAGATATTCTATGTAATTAGAATACCACCCGATAGCTGCAAAATCATTTCATATCGAAAAATCCTTTATTCAATCGAACAAAATGGAATTCGTCATTAGTTCAAGTCCCTCGAATTCCGATATGGAATCCCACTCAAGCTCCGAAAGCAGTGTGACCGGAATGGATCAACCAATTAGCCATCATCTATTCTGGATGAATTGAGAATAGGTTTGTAGCCTCCTCAATAATTGGAGAAAAGAAGAAGGTGATCCCTTCCATCCACCACATTGCCCTCTTGGCGAAGAACCTGAAGCACTTACCGGCGAACCGGTCCGAAACACCATTTTCTCTCTCATTTCCAGAGTATCTCGTCACGATTATATACTACATCAAATTCTAGATTTTATTTATCCGCTCGTCCGAACCGACAATCACCCCGGTGTAATAGAAGAAGACAACGAGCTTCGCGCTCGAGTAGTGGCTTTAGAGAATATGGTACAAGGGTTACAAACACCAACAGCAGCACCAGCAGCATAACCAGTACCACCATCAGCAACACCAACAGTACCATCACCACCACCAACAGTAACATCCGCATCCCACACTTCAGCATCACAACCTATATCCCACGAGTACCAATGACATACACTCTATAGATACCAAGGAATACCAACAACAACAAACGATGAAGTATTGATTCATAACTTCATTGGAGAAACATTTTGCGACGATTATGTAGTCTCTAAAGTCTTAGAGATTATCTATTCTAGCCCTAACCATAAATTAGATGAGTGAACCCAAATGATAGAAGGAAGAGTAGAAACCCTGAAAAGAATGATGTGTGGTTTATAAGCTAGACTTGATTTACCAACAGCATCAACAGTACCATGAACATCACCAGTACAGTCAGTGCCATCAGCATTGTCAGAATCAGCAGCACCTATAATATCACAAACTCTGTCAGTTCAAGAATCACCATGGACATCATTATAAATCAACAACAAGTATGTCATATCAATGAGTTATGAAGTATTAACTCATTTCCACTGAAGGATTTATATGTATATCTTATTTATATAAATTTTTAGACCATAATAAATATTTCCGTACTAAGCTATTATGTGTGAATCTTAACTACTCGGTTAATTCATGTTACTAATATACAATAATGTACGTCCTTCGTCCGCAACTTAAACATCGTTAATTACAATCTCTGTCTCAATTCAATAAAAAATCCAATTTATAATAAATCAAGTGTATTATTCGAATATATGTTTGATTTTACGCTTTCATCATCGATGTACTCGAAACTTTTCAAATAACATCATTCGTACCTTGCGAAGTTCACAAGAATTTCACGAAAACCAACAAATAACAAAGTAATGATTCATAATTTCAATATTATTGAAGAAATACTTATGCAATTTATAAAGTTTTAGGGATTACTCAATTCTAGTTCCAACCATAAAACAAATGAGTTTAATTTAATATTAACTCATTAAATCTATGTTACATCTAAAGAAAATATACACATATATTTTCATAAAGACTGTAATAAACTTCTTTTGTACAAAATATTAATTGTGAAATTTTTTTTAACGGGTAGGTAATACCCGAGAGATATATAAATTCACAATTAATATATTATATTTTTTGAAACTGATTCAGCAATCATCAACTATACTCCCTACTTTCACAACATTATCCATTCTTTCATATAAATCAAAACAATCATACTCATTCAAATTCAATTACATATTCTGATTTTGAAATCGCATAATTCAATTCGAAATATAACCAGTATCATCACTCTTAGATTCCTATATCTTTCAAAGCTATACTTTGACTTCAAAACTGTGTTAGAACATCATATGTGCTCAAACCCTTCGAAATTCCTGAAGACACTTCAACTAAGGAACAATCGAGATGATGATCCAACCACATGTTACCCACAGTTATACACCTAAAAAACTCTCAAAACCCAAGTCATAGTTTGACACGTATCCGTGTTAGACCCTTTGGCATTTACTAGCTAAAATAACTTTTCAATTCCGTTTCAAAATAGACAGTTTTGTCACAGCTCCAGCAAGTCATCTTCGACTTCTCAATCAAAACAGTCTTATTATAACCTCGATAGATATGTTGCCCTTTCGCCAACGTTACCGGGGAATCGTTTATATTCACCACATTAGCAATAAACTTACCAACAACTTCATTGATCTTTGACTTTCCAAAAAAAAAAATCATTATAATTATCGAAACCCTATCATATACTCATTCGTACCTTATAACAAGAATTGCCATACCAATTATTGAGAATCAGCAATCAGTATTTTGAAATCTTGCAGCATGTCTACATTAACAATTACATATACACACAACGTCTACCTCCAAGACTTACATTCTTTGAATGAGAAATTTCTGAAAAACACCCTAAACTGCGAACCAGTTCTCGAAATTTTGAAAAATGCTGATGAAGCAGCAAAAACTGTAAACGACCTTAACAGTAAAAAGTTGGATGATAAAGGATAGTATATTGGCAAAGCTCAGAAAAAGAGAAGCTTTGGAACTGGAAAACGGATTGAGCAAAGTATGAATGAGGCTGTGGACAAATCACAAAGGCTGAACCTGCCTTCAAAGAATCCAAATGATTCAGTACTTGCTGAAGTCATTAACGAATACCTTGCTCCTGACTCTAAACCCTTGCGGACAATCTCCTTCATCATCCTCTGATATTAGACATTCTAAGATATCATCGTATCTTTCATTATAAATATCATCCATACTTCTGAAGATATTTTTATAATTATTCTTATCTGAAATCATTTACCTCTTCGCGCTATCTGTATTATATCATAAAAGAAACTATTTTAGTTTCTAAATTCTGAAACATTCGAGTTTAAAATAGGAATATTCTTGAAGAAGTGTTGGGAGCTGAAGCATGAGTTAGTATAATATAATGACACTTGATCAACGTGATTATATTACAGTAATTCATGCTGAGTTTCTAAATGAAACATGATGATTCACAGATCATAACGTCATCATGTGCTATGTTACACGACTCTTGTATTCTCTTTGATCTCTAAATATCAAGAAAATATTTCTTGATGATTCGTCCTTTTTCGAGGTATTCTGGTAATTTGACAAGTCAAGATCGTGTCATTACAATTTCCTTCCTAGAACATTAACAATGTTCATTCCGAAATTTATATCTGCGAATTCTGGACCATTACAAGTGGTGCTTAATCGCAAGAAGAAGAAACGGAAGGACAAAGCTCCGAACTAGAAATGGGAGTATAAATCATAGCAAATAGAAGAGAGCATTAACTGTGGATGACAATGATTATAGAAGAAGCAAGGACTTTGAAATATAAGGGAAGATATAAAACCCAACAACAACCCAGAAATCACAAACCGTATATATCAATGCATATAGCAATATAAAGACACGGGAGAACTAAAAACACTATAAAACCAAGAGTATAGTAGAAGTAAATAGATTCTTCCGGAGACAGATAAAAAAGAAGAGCGACAGATATGAAAGTGAGGAGTATATCAAGAATCAGCACTGGATGAAGCATATTTACAAATACTTTAAAATATGAGTTGAGAAGGTGTGAGTTGTAAGAAAACAAATGAGGTGGATTTATAGTGAAATATCCGACAGAGAAATCAAAATGGATTATCGCATTAATTCGAAGAGGATCATAATTTCCTTAATCGCTGAATAATCAAATCCAATATAGATTACAAAGATTTTCTTTTCGGAGATCAATCGTGATGACGTCAAAAGATACGACGAATCACTATTATCTTATTTCATTCATTTACGATAACTTCACTCATACGCTTCGAGTAATCGAATTATTTTATCCATGCTTCTTGAACATGATAAAACTCTATAATCGTTATAATAACATTCTCATTGTTAGTCATGACGACTTCTATCAAATTTCGGGGACGAAATTTCTTTAACGGGTAGGTACTGTGACGACCCGGAAATTTCCGACCAAATTTAAATTTTAATCTTTATATTATTCCGACACGATAAGCAAAGTCTGTTAAGTTAAATCTCAAGAATTTTAAACTGTGTTCATACATTCATTATAACCTCGACCAAATTGCGACGATTCACGAACCATTATATATAAATAGATATGTATATGTATATATATATTATAACTTGAGAATATTAATAAAGTATTAAATGTATAATACTTTACACGAACGTATTTGTTTCAATATGATTTTTGACGAAATTAAAAAAATATATATTAAATGATTGAATTATCAGAAACATTGAATTATGATTACAAGTCTCTGTTGAGAGGTCCACTATGATTTGAGAAAATCTATTCCTCTTAACGATATTCAGAATAATTTGTAAAGCTATTTATAAATAAAAACATAAAGTGTCATTTATGAAAATTAGACAAAAGTTAGTGGAGAATTGGTTTCCATAATATTCTATTAATCTATTTTCAAACGTACAAAGACGTTTTCAGTTTAAAAAGAACTTTATTATTAAAACGTATATAACTTTTATAAATATCTAGAATCACTTTTGACAACTCATTACTTAACCAGTATGATAAAGATAACGATATTTATATTTTATTTTATTAAATATATATAACGATTTAAATTAATATTATATATATTTATACGCGTATTATATGTATATAGTTTTATACTTTTACTATGCTTTAACTTTACCTTTACTTTACTTTTATTTTACTTTAAATTTAATAATTCATACTTTAATAATTCACTTTAATAATTCATACTTTAATAATTCACTTTAATAATTCATACTTTAATAATTCACTTTAATAATTCACTTTAGTAATTCATACTTTAATAATTCACTTTAATAATTCACTTTAATAATTCATACTTTAATAATTCACTTTAATAATTCATACTTTAATAATTCACTTTAATAATTCAAAAATCTATTATAAATAGAATTCAATAGGTTTCATTATTTCATAGAAACTTGAAAATATATTTCTCTAAACTCTCTCAATCGAATCAATATATATATATATATATATATATATATATATATATATATATATATATATATATATATATATATATATTTTTGTATTATTTCAAGATATTATTAGTATACATAAAATACTACGACGGAGTTATACTCGGACGATTTCAAAATAAGTTTTCAAACGGGATAGAGCTAAGGAAATTATGGGTTATAGCTATGGAGGTTATGGGTATTGATCGAGGGTATTGCTCGTGAGGTCAACCTAACGTTTATCATTTTCAGTGCCGTCATATACATAATTGCTACGAAATACAGTATTGTGAGTTTCATTTGCTCCCTTTTTAATTGCTTTTGCAATATATATTTTTGGGCTGAGAATACATGCGATGTTTTATAAATGTTTTACGAAATAGGCACAAGTACTAAAACTAATTCTATGTGGGTTTAAACCAGAAATATACCCTTAGCTTGGTAACATTAAACTACTTGTCTATGTACGGTAGGCGCGAATCCTAAAGATAGATCTATTGGGCCTGACAAACCCCATCCTGACTATGGGATGCTTTAGTACTTCGAGGTTATTTTAAACACACCTGATCTGGTGTACTTTAGAAGGTAAAACATGAACGTTAAGGCTTGTTACCGGGTGCCTACAACTTATAGAATACTTTTATACACTTGCGAGTGTACATATATTTATAAACGGAAATCTTGTGGTCTATTAATATATTGAAATGATTGTTATGATAAACCTATGAACTCACCAACCTTTTGGTTGACACTTTAAGGCATGTTTATTCTCAGGTATTCAAGAAATCTTCCGCTGTGCATTAGCTCATTTTAAGGATATTACTTGGAGTCATTCATGGCATATTTTGAAAGACGTTGCATTCGAGTCATTGAGTTCATCAAGATTATTTTTATGTCAATTATAGTTGGATGTATTATGAAATGGTGTGCATGACGTCAACTTTCGTTGTAAAGAAAGATTGTCTTTTAAAAACGAATGCAATGTTTGTAAAATGTATCATATAGAGGTCAAATACCTCGCGATGTAATCAACTATTGTGAATCGTTTATAATGTATATGAACGGGTCCTTTCAACCGCTCTGATACCAACTGTAGAGACCCGTCCTAATCCATTCGGACGAAGTCCATATCGATTATAAACGATTCACAACAGTTGATTACATCGCGAGGTACTTGACCTCTATATGATACATTTTACAAACATTGCATTCGTTTTTGAAAAGACAATCTTTCATTACATCAAAAGTTGACGGCATGCAAACCATTTCATAATATATCTAACTATAATTGACTTAATAATAATCTTGATGAACGCGAAGATTCGAATGCAACGTCTTTTGAAATATGTCATGAATGACTCCAAGTAATATCTCTAAAATGAGCAAATGCACAGCGGAAGATTTCTTTCATACCTGAGAATAAACATGCTTTCAAGTGTCAACCAAAAGGTTGGTGAGTTCATTAGTTTAACATAAATAATCATTTCATAATTTTAATAGACCACAAGATTTCATATTTCCATTTCTCATAAACATATGTCCCGTGCATAGAGACAAAAGTATCATTCATATGGATTGAACACCTGGTAACCGACATTCACAATATGTATATAAGAATATCCCCATCATTCCGGGATCGTCCATCGGACATGATATAAATTTCGAAGTACTAAAGCATCCGGTACTTTGGATGGGGCTTGTTGGGCCCGATAGATCTATCTTTAGAGTTCGCGTCAATTAGGGTGTCTGTTCTCTAATTCTTAGATTACCAGACTTAATAAAAAATGGGCATATTCGATTTCGATCATTCAACCATATAATGTAGTTTTGATTACTTGTGTCTATTTCGTAAAAATATTTATAAAAATTGCGCATGTATTCTCAGCCCAAAAAATATAAAGGGTAAAAAGGTAAATGAAACTCACGCAAAAATCAGTTTTAGTATTTGTATCCATTTCATAAAATAGTTATAAAGTAGCGCATGTATTCTCATTCCCAAAAATATATATTGCTAAAGCATTTAAAAAGGGAGCAAATGAAACTCACGCATATAAATATTGTAAAACAGTCTTTAAAACAGTTCATGTATTCTCAGCCCAAAAATATAAAGAGTAAAAGGGAGCAAATGAAACTCACCATACTGTATTTTATAGTAAAAAATACATATAACGATATTGAACAAAAGTAGGGTTGGCCTCGGATTCACGAACCTATATCATGTATATATATTAACACATTATAATTCAACTAAGTTTATATATATTCTGTTATGTATTAAGATTAATTTTCTTATATATAATTTCATTAATACTTATAATATTTTGTAATATTTATCTGATATAAAATTTAGTTAACGTTATAATATTAAATAAGTTAAAATATAATATTATGTGATATTAGTATACTTAGGTAATAAATATATTTTTATATATTTTCTCCTATTTGCAATATGTTAATTATAATCATACTAAAATAAGGCTAATAATAGTTATAACATTAATGATAACAATAATGATAGTAATAATAATAATTTTAATAAAAATGATAAGTTTTCTAATAATGATAATAATAGTAAAAAAAATACTTTTACTAAAAATGGTACTAATAATAATATTAATAATAATTATGATAATAATAATAATGATAATAATTAACAATAATAATAATAATGCTAATGAACAAGTAACTACTCAAAGAATTAGGCTCCTAAAAAGTAATGCCTCAGTCAAGACTCGAACCCGCGACCTCTAGCTTAGACCACAACACTCCTAACCATTCTTCCATCTGTTTTCTTTCTAATTTAACACTCGATTCATTTCTATTTAACTCGTTTTTCTGTGTTTCCTTTTTCTTCTTCAAACACATCATTACCATCACATCGTCTCCATTATCATCAAAACTCACGTTCTTAATACTTCATATCTTCATCAATATATGGCCGAACAGAAATCTGAAATGAATCTCGACCCATCACCGTATATTTGACCCAATATAAACCCAATTCCTAAACAGTTAACGGACTCAATTTGCATTATACAGTAACAAAATCTGTGATAGGGTTTCTTGTGGGCAAACGAATCAAATGACCCTTCAAAGATTAATTACCCCACCATGATCCGTTGCATCCCAACAACATCCGAAAAAATTTCCAAATATCAATACCATTAATTTAAGTCTATCACAAACGTGTCATATATTGATTAATTATCATATTCAACAGCCACTTTAATAAAGTGATTAATTGTTGTCTGCCATCAAATGTTATTTTGCTCCACTTAGTAATTGATAATGCATTGTCTATATATTTTATTCTATATCCAAGATGCCAAAATAATTGCACATCGTGTGTGCTATTATATACAGGCCGCATATTCAAATTCATATTGTCTGTGCGTGGGTGTTAAGGTTTCGAACTTCTTACAGTAGTAAGGATTGAGTTGAAGAAGATGATCATGGGGTTTCATCGAAGAAGGCAAGAAAAAAAATATAACGTAAGTTGTAGTTCTATCATTGTCTGTATTTATCAATTATCATTATCTTTAAAACTTCTTCCTTATGCTTTTTCAACTTCAATAGAAACTGATGAAATAGCAATAGCAGTTTTTGGGTAGTTGTTGTTGGTTGTTCGTGAGGGATTGTTCATGGTGATTGTGGTGACTCGTTGGTGATTATTTGATGACGAAAGTGGAAGGCGATGGCGGTTGATAAGTGGTTCACGAAACAGAAGGTGTGAGGATGATTATTTTTGGTTTAGACAAAAACAAGAAAAATGCAAGAAACAAATGGAGATTTGGTGGTGGTTTGTTTTAAAGTGGTGTAGGGTGTTGATTATCATGGGGTTGGATATTCATGTTGTGAATAGAAAAAGAAAATAAGAATGGTGATTCACGATGGGTTTCTATGGCCAAAGGTGATTTATGGTTGGTGTTGGCTCGACTAAACAGAAACAGAAAGACATGAATGATGGAAGGTAATAAACAGGTGTTCTTGGTGACAATCGAAACATAAGATCATAAGTGGCACGTTGGTGATGGTTTAGGAGAAGAGGAAGGTTTTATATCTATGTATATTATATTTCTCCTATACATATGTTATATGTGCATTTTTTGAATGATTGAAAATAGAACTCCAAGGTACGATCGATTTGTTTTATATTGAAGAAGATGTCGACTTGGTATTCCAGTGGAAGAAGAAGTCAGGAGGAAAAAAACAAAACAGATAGTGACCTGTGATAAATTCGTACACTTATTTGATTTTTATTTCTAACAGATTTTGTTATATAGCTTGGAAGTAGTCAACGAGAAGAATCAATCTGGAACAGTAGGAATAAAAGCTGAGTAAGACCTTCAACTAAATTTGTAGTTACTCGATTGTCTTATTGAAGTGAAGATTCAATGGTACAAATTGCTGACAGGAAGGACGGATAGAATAATATAAAAAGAAAAGTGATGTTGATACACAACTGAATTTGATTCTCAATCTAATTAACATCAAACAATCTTTGTATCTTACCGAATGATTATATCTGATTTTGATTCTAAAAGATTTTGTGTGTATCTGTGATTCAATTCTATTCGTAATCAAATCCAGGGATATTAAGCAAAAATCCATACAGTTGATGGTAATATGCAACTGATTCGTACATATCTTTCTTTTCTTTTCTGTTTTCATATATTATAAACAATATAAAAATTTTTAGTAATATTGATAATAATATATTAATAATAATCATGTTATTATTTATAAGATAATAATAATACATTTTAAAAATACTGATTATAATAATATAATGATATTACTGATAACAATAATGATAATTTCATTAGGTTTAATAATTAATAATTGATAATAATATTATTACTAACAATATTAGTAATAATACTAATTAATATTAATGATACTATTGGTATTAATATTTATAATATTAATAAAGGTAGTAATAATAATATTTATTATAACATTCATATTTTAACTTGCAGTTTTTTTTATTATTAGTTATGTACTAGTATTTAATAATTACATAATATATTATATAATAACATTTATTAAATATTTAATATCTACACATTATATATATTACAATTTATTATTATTTACAAATTATATAATATATTGAATTTTTAATATTTATTACATATATATATATATATATATATATATATATATATATATATATATATATATATATATATATATATATATATATATATATATATATATATATATATATATATATATATATATATTACAAATTATAAATTCCAATTACCATGTATGCACACATATCTATTTACAATTAATTGTTCGTGAATCGTCGGGAATAGTCGAAGGACCAATGTATACATGAGCACAGTTCACAGTTTTTGAGACTTCAACATTACAGACTTTGCTTATCTTATCGAAATCATATAAAGATTAAGTTTAAATTTAGTCGAAAATTCCCGGGTCGTCACACTAATTAAGATTCCAAAGCTCCTCTACCATATCAAATAATCAAAATGTTTTAAAAATTTACAATGATAGGACATAAGTATCACATGTCCTATTAGCTTCGAATGTAATATGACTATGACAAATAAATGTCATATTTCATTTCATATGACTTTTATATAAGTTGTCCCATTAAATTAACACATAATGCGACACAAAACCGTTAAATGTATTATAAAGTACCATTTAATGATTCACAATTAAAGTGTTATATGAAATCATATGTCAATTAAGACCTCAAAAACTTACCCATCATATTAAAGAATCAAAGTTTCCTAATAATTTACAATGATAGGACATAAGTATCACATGTCCTATAAGCTTTTGATGTAATACGACTAAGACAAATAAATGTCCTATGATATTTAATTTCATATGACTTTTATATAAGGTGTCCTATTAAATTAACACATAATGCGACACAATAACGTTAAATGTCTTATAAATTCCTATTTAATAATTCACAATTAAAGTGTCCTATGAAATCATATGATAATTATGACCCCAAAAACTAAAAGTGTCCTAAAAATTGACAATGATACGACATAAGTATTACATGTCCTATTAGCTAAGTATATAGTACGACTAGGACATATAAATGTCCTCTGATAGTTTATTTCATATGACTTTTATATAAAGTGTCATATTGAATTAACACATAACGCGACGCTAAATGGTTAAATGTCTTATAACGAAACATTTGATGATTCACAATTAAAGTGTCATATGAAATTATATGATAATTATGACCTCAAAAACTAAAAATGTCCTATTAAAGAATTTAAGTGTCCTATTATATCTACTATAATACGACTCACATAAATAAATGTCTTATAAAGAGTATCTTTCATATGACTGTCATTAGGGATGGCAATAGCCACCCGATCCGGTGGATATCCACCCGATCCACCCGCTTTGTGATGGATATGGATGAACCTAAATGGATATGGATACGGATATGGATGAACCTAAATGGATATGGATATGGATATGGACATGGATGAAAAGTTTCATCCATGGATATATCCATTACCACCCGAAATACGTTTACAAATGCATAAATATAGATTTATGCTTACATATTTACTATTACAAGTTCATTTACCCTTAGATTTATATTATGCTATCAATCCTCTAATGAAATAACTATAATATATTACAATAAAACATGTATATCTAACAAAATAAACTTACAAATTTCATGTTATATTCATTATTGCTATACTACGTTTTTGTCTTAGTCACATATAAGACAATATTATAACAAAGTTTTAATATCCATTGGTTATCCATTAACCCGCTTAATCCACTGGATATGGATATGGATGGATGACCTGAAACTAAATGGATATGGATATGGATATGGATGAACAAAAATTAAATGGATATGGATATGGATACGGCATCACCCGATCCATATCCGATCCATTGCCATCCCTAACTGTCATATCGTGTGTCCTATTACTCTACCAAATAATAAGACACATACATTTAAATGTCTTATAAAGTCCCTCTATATGGTACACAATTTAAATGTCCTATTATATCATATTAACTATTATGATAAGTAGGACCCCAATAGCTAATTCGTCCTAATAACATACATTTATAGGACATATGTACAAAATGTCCTTTTATGCTACAAAATAATAAGACTCTCGGAAATAAATAGCCTTTAAACGTATATTTTTTGTGACGTTCAAAACAAGTGTCCTATTACATAAACACATAATGAGACACTAATGAATAAAGGCCTTATAAGCTCCTATATTAGGATCCACTTTCTAAGTGTCTTATGAAAATATTTGACAATAGGACACAAAAAAATAATGTGTCCTGGAAAAGAGCTCTTTAGGACCCCACTCTAAAAGAGTATATCATAATGGGACCTAAATATCGTCTAGTCCTATCTAAGTAGCTTTTACGACCATATTTTATTAGGTCCCAGAAAAAAAGGTCCTATATTCCCACTTTTGTTGTAGTGTATACTCGTATTTCTGTTCAATTTCCTCAAGAATTCTACTCGCATTCATACGGTATTTTTACCCGTATTATACACAGCTTCTAGAAGTATTAACTATTGGTATATACCAATAGAAATCTGCAATTATTTGTGTAATATGTCATCCATGACCTAATCAATTTAATATGTCATCCATGACTTAATACATTTTAACTTATACTAGATATTTTCACTAAAAACCAAATTTTCAAGCCTATAAATAAGCACCATTTCTAACTCATTTTTACACATTCATTTTTCAAATTTTACTTCCAATTTTCACACACACTTGCAATAACTCTCTCAAGTTTTGTTCTACTACTTCTTTCCTGCAACTTTACATTCTAAACTTCAGGTAAAAACTCTACTTCAACTCTTGTTCAATTCATATGTCTATAGCTATCTATATAAGAGTTTATAAACTAGAACATAGTTTAGTTAATTCTAAACTTGTTCGAAAACAAAGTTAATCCTTCTAACTTTACTTTTAAAAACAACTTAACACATGTTTTATATCTATATGATATGCTAACTTAATGAGTTAAAACTTGGAAACACGAAGTACACCGTAAAACCGGACATACGCCGTCGTAGTAAAACCGGGGGCTATTTTGGGTTGGATAATTAAAAACTATCATAATCTTTGATTTAAAAGTTGTTCTTATGGGAAAATAATATTTCATATGAACATGATACTATATCCAAAAATCATGGTTAAACTCAAAATTGAAGTATGTTTTTCAAAATGGTCATCAAGATGTCGTTCTTTCGACGGAAATGACTACCTCTTTCAAATATGGATTATAACTTGTAACTGCGACTATAAACCACCACTTTTTCAGTTTAGTTTCACAAATTACAGTTCGTTATGAAACCATAGCATGATTCACTCAAAACGGATTTATAACGAAAAACTTATGGGCAAAACAATATTGGTTAGAAATGAATAAGTTGATTACGGGATTGATTCATTAAAATCTATACTAACCATATCCTAGCTAACTTTTCTTGTATTATACATGTATTCTAACATGTCATGGTTACACAATACGTCGGATAAATCAAAAGACACCACATACACAATACGTGTAACTACAATAGCGGTATTGTGGGTCATGATTGAGTCTTATACAACATGTGTATACTATGTACTACTAACTATGGACTACTAACTGTGGACTACTAATTGTGGACTACTAACATCTGACTGCTAACTTGACAACTTAAACAACCACACGTGATTGAAAATATAAACTTAAACAATCACACGTAATTGAAAATATGAACTTAAACAATCACATGTGATTGAAGATATGATATGAATAATAGTTGTATTACATTTTGATATATATATATATATATATATATATATATATATATATATATATATATATATATATATATATATATATATATATATATATATATATATATATATATATATATATATATATATATATATATATATATATATATATATATATATATATATATATATATATATATATATATATTTGTTACAGGTTCGTGAATCCAAGGACGACGGCCATATTTTTAATAAGTTGAAACCTTATTATTAATATACTTTTACTACCGTGAGTATATAGTCTCATTTTTAAACTCTAAAAATATTTTGGGATGAGAATACATGCATTTTATGTTTTACGCCATGGACACAAGTACTTAAAATATATTCTACGTTGAGTTGTACCACCTTGCATATCTTCCCTAATAGCTTGGTAACTAATATTCACATGTTGTAAGAACATGTAAGCGTGAATCCTATTGATAGATCTATCGGGTTTGACAACCCCAACCGGGCTAGTCGCTCTAGTATCGTAAACGGTTGCATAGTACTTCATTTTTACTACACTTGGTACAGTGTAGGGAGATTTCATAATAAAGGGAATATGCCACATTAATGGTTAAGTATGGTTACCGAAGCGCTCAACAACTTATAGAATATCTTTATTGAAATGTTTGTAACTATGAAATCTTGTGGTCTATATTTATATCGATGCTAACTTTAAACCTATATATCTCACCAACCTGTGTGTTGACTGTTTAAGCATGTTTATTCTCAGGTCCTTAAGAAAGTCTTCCGCTATTGCATTATCTAAGCAAGCTGTGCATGGAGTCTCATGTTTTTTTTAAATGAAGTGTTGCATTCAATAAAACCTTTGTCATGTATTATATTCGACTGTTATGTCACGTGTGTAGTATTTGGAAACCGATGTATTATGGGGATTATTTCTTAAATAATCGCCCACTTGTTTAAAATTGCATTATGTATAATAATGGTGTGCTTTTTATGAAACGAATGCAATATTTTCTAAAACGTATCATATAGAGGTCAAATACATCGCTATGGGATCAATGAATAACGTACTGCGTTTATAGTAATATGGACGGGTCGTTTCAGCGGTGAGAGTGTTGGTAATGTGAAGAGGGGTGTCTCCAGTGGTCACGTGGTAACTTGCTATAATTATGGGCAAAAAGGTCATATCTCTCGTGATTTCCCGAAACTATCATCTACAATCAAGTTCACTTGCTATAATTGTGGTAAAGAAGGACATCGAAAGTCGGAGTGTCCTGAGTTGCGGGGTGATCATGTTAAGAAGTTGGAGAAAGCGGCGGGTACGGCTCGGGGGTGAAATTATTTGATGACCAATGATGAGGCCAAGCAATCCAATGAAGTTATCTCGGGTACTTTCATGGTTAAATCTAATCCGGCAAGGATATTATTTGATAGTGGTGCTAATTTGTCTTTTGTGTCACCTCGATTTGTGCCGAAACTTAATAAACCGTTAGCTAAGTTAAGTCATCCGGTAGAGGTCGAAATAGCGGATGGCAAGACGGTGCTAGGGGTTGATGTGTGTAAGGATTGTAATGTTGTGTTCGGTTACGAAACGTTTAAAATTGATCTCATTCCGATGACTTTGGGTGAGTTTGATGTTGTTGTTGGTATGGATTTGCTCGATCGTTATAGAGCCGATATTGCATGCCATGAAAAGTTTATTCGTGTCAAGACCCCAAGTGGGGAAGAATTGATTATTCATGGCGATAAGCGAAGAAGACTCGTACCATTATGCACTTATGCACGGGCGCGACGTTTTCTTAAGAGTGGTGGTACGGTTTTTCTTGCCCATGTAGTTGATACTCGTAATGAGCCTCCATCCATTTATGAAATTCCGGTGGTTAGTGAATTTGAGGACGTTTTTCTAGATGAGTTACCGGGTGTTCCGGCGGAAAGACAAGTTGAATTTCGCATTGAGTTGGTTCTGTGGGCTACTCCCATTGCTAAAAATCCTTATCGTTTAGTCCCGACGGAAATGCAAAAATTGTTAAATCAAACCCAAGAGTTGCTTGAAAAGGATTTCATTCGACCGAGTGCTTCACCTTGGGGCGCTCTGGTTTTATTTGTGAAGAAGAAAGATGGTAGTATGCGGATGTTCATCGATTATCGGGAGTTGAACAAAGTGACGATCAAGAATCGTTATCCATTGCCTCGGATTGACGATTTGTTCGACCAACTCCAAGGTACGATGTATTTTTCTAAGACTGACTTGCGGTTCGGCTATCATCAAGTGCGGGTCCATGAGAAAGATATAGAGAAAACGGCTTTTCGAACTAGTTACGGGCATTTTGAGTTTGTAATTATGCCTTTTGTTCTTATGAATACACCGGCGGCATTCATGGATCTCATGAACCAGGTGTGCCAACCTATGTTGGACAAGTCGGTAATCATGTTCATTGACGACATACTTGTCTATTCTATGAGCATGAAGGAACATGAACACCATTTGCGTGAAGTGTTGAAGACGTTGCGGAAGGAAAAGTTGTATTCCAAGCTCTCCAAATGTGAATTTTGGCTAAGGAAAGTGCAATTCCTTGGTCATATCGTGAATAAAGAAGGAATTCAAGTAGATCCGGGGAAGATAGAAACGGTGACGAATTGGGGATAACCGACTATGCCTACGAAAATTCGAAGTTTTCTCGGATTGGCCGGTTATTATCGTCGATTTATCCAAGACTTTTCAAAAATCGCTTCTCCTTTGACGGAATTGACAAGAAAGAACGTGAGGTTAATTGGGAAAATGAGCAAGAGATTGCTTTCCAATTGTTGAAGGAGAAATTGTGCCAAGCCCCGGTGTTGGTATTACCGGAGGAAATTGAAGATATGACGGTCTATTGTTTTAACGACCCGTCAAAGTACACTTGACGACCATCGTTATCTTGGTCCCACAGCTTGATCATAACTCTATATGAATTTAATAAATAACCTTGCATTCTTTATTTAAAAATGATTTCCTATAAAGGAAACCTATCAAAATATGTAAGTTTAGAAAAACCATACATTATTACTTAACCAAAAGTTGACCAAAACAAAGTCAACAGCATCCACTATTAAATGTATCAAAATAGAATGCAAGTTATTGTTTAACAAAAGCTGCCATCATAAATATGCAGACTCTCTATGCACAGCGGAAGCAATCAATCATGAACCTGAGAATAAAACATGCGAGTAACTGTCAACAAAATGTTGAGTGAATTATAGGTTTAATATTGCAAACAATATTTAATTTAAACCGTAAAAAATTTATGTTTGAAAACAAAAAAACTCCTTTTTGGACCACAAAATTATATGCTAGAAAACAAATAAAAACATTATTCCATTTACCGTGAGCCACCTGGTAACCACTTAACCATTTATTTACCCTTGCCAAACACAATAAATAATATACACCGAACAAGTGTATCTACAACAAATTACGAAGTACTAAACATTCCGATTATAAATTGTTATCACGACTAGCTCAAAATGGGGTTGTCAAACCCGATAGATCTATCCGTAGGATTCGCGTTCACTAGTAGAAACCAGTGATTACAGTTACCATACTAGGGAATATTTTTGTTCAACTCACAATGAATAATTTAAACCAACTTCCACTTGTGTCCAAAATATAAAATAAATTGCATGTATTCTCATCCCAAAAGATTTAAAATAGAAAATGGGACTATAACTCACCTTAATAGCAAACGAAGTAACCACACATATAAGCGAACAGCAATCGAAGTAAAGTGATCAGGAATGATCACAACGCCGACCTATAAATAAAGCAGGTCGATATAAATAACTAACTTACGTCAAGTCTTAGTATGATAGCTATTGTACATGTTGCAAGTAGTCATAGAACAATACTCAACATGCATCGATTTGATCGGAACAGCGTACGGACACACTTTCTATTTTTAGAAAGTTTCTATTTTTAGCAGGTTTCCATTTTTGGAAAGTTTCTATTTTTGGAAAGTTTCTATTTTTGGAAAGTTTTAAGTTAGGAAAGTTTTCTTATTTAGAAAGTCAACAAAAGTCAACTGAAAGTCAAAGTCAACCGGAAGTCAACTCAAAAGTCAACCTTGGTAAAACATAGTCAACGTTAATTTTAAAAGTGTAAGTTGTAATAATAATGTAAGTTATAATGTTTATTAAAGTTAAATATGTCTAATTATGTCATAACATAAGTTTAATTAAATTAAAATGAATTATTAAAGTTAATATAAGTTTAAATGTTATAATTAATATAACATAAGTATTTAATTAATTAATTAAATATTAGTCATAATATAAGTATTATTAATTAATAATAAATTTTAAATCATATCATAAGTATTTTTAATTAATAATGGATTATTAATCATATCATAAGTTTTTAATTATAATTATTAAATCATAAGTATTTAATAATTAAATTATAATTAAATAATAACTAAGCCTTATAATAATTAAATAATTAATTAATCTTTATTATAAGTCTTATAATAATAATCTTATAATATAATTCTTAATACTTATCATAAGTATTTTCCATTAATAATAAAAGTATTATTAATCATAAGTTTAATTAAAATGTTAATTAAATCATAAGTAATAATTAAATGATATAATAAATATATATCATAAGTCTTAAATTATAATAATTACTTTTTATATCATAAGTAATTAAATTATAATGAAATTCATTATTTATATCATAAGTTTAATAATTAATCACAAGTTTTAAATCAAAAGTTCATCGGGTCGTATCTTGAGCCCCGTGTGTCGGTTTTTGGCGAGCCTTACATATATCTCCGCCTAATCAAATCACCCGACACTTTGGTACACTCAAGAACACACTAATAACAGCCCACAATTCGTGGTGATCAGCCAAGACATCACTTGAAACTTTAATTCAATCAAAATCGTGTTTTAGACGCAACGGGTGATTCGTGGCTCGGATTTAGATGACCCGAACATGAAAGTTCATCCCATCATTGATCCTAACATACTAAAACACCCTAAAGTCACCAAATATGGTCACAAAGTCGGACCAATCCTGGTTCATACCAATATCACATTTCAATCTTAACAAAATACCACTTTGATCATATCTAGGGCTCCGGGAATCGAAACGACATGAATCCGGAGTCTAAAATTAATATCTTGATGAGAGGAACTCATCTAGATACTTTATTTTAACTTTTATAACAGTAAAAATATCAGAAATACACGAAATAGCTGCTGTCCCAATTTTATCAAACCGAAAACATGTATAATCGAGCAATTCTACGCATACAATCATCAATACAATAACATGTAATCATCATACTATCAATATAACATCAAAATACAAAAAAATAAAGAAAAATTAAAAAAATCTAGGGTTAGGGTTTATACCCTAATCAAGAATCGAATGGTATGAGTGTGTAGAGATCGAAGAGAGGAATCCGTTGATGATTAAAGCTTCTTGATCCAATTATAATTTGATTGAAGAATGATGATGATGATTCTAGTGGCGACGGCTAGGAGAGCAAGGAGAGGAGAAACACACACAAAAAAAAAATTAGAATGTGAAATGAGGAGTAAAAACTAGGTTTTGTTCCATAAAATCACTAGTTTGGAAAAAATGGCACAAACACCCCCTCCCCATGGGGTGATGGCCGGCTCTAGCAAGAGGGTGGGCCCCTTTTATGGCCCAAAATTGATAAATGACTAATTGCTTGTGGCCCGGATGCCCGATCGAAGCCCGAAACGCGAAAACGCTACTACGCGATTGATTTTTCGGAGAGATAACAACTACGCGACGGATAAAATATATAAACACTATATATGATCATATGACATTAAAATATCATATTTAAAATAATTAGGACTTAAAAATCCCAAAAGCTCCACCGTTGGTTTAAAAACCGAAAAGATTCGCCGGATAGAAATCCGCGACACGTAGAAACGTAAAATTAAAGATATGAATACAAATATTCATATAACACATAATAATTAACATATTATTACAAAAATTATAATATGGGTCATAGAAATGACGTGACACGAATAACAGTTAACGGTCGTTAAATAATTAACGGTAAAAGATAACGAAAAAAGTAGGGTCGTTACAGTACCTTCCCGTTACGGAAATTTCGTCCCGAAATTTAAGCAGGTGCAGGGGTTATCTCGGCATCTAAGAACAAATGTGGGTACTTCTACTTCATCTGATCTTCACGTTCCCAAGTGAACTCGGGTCCGTGTCTGGCATTCCATCTCACTCGGACTATAGGAATTCTACTTTGCTTGAGAGTCTTAACCTCTCGATCCATAATTTCAACAGGTTCCTCAATAAATTGGAGTTGTTTATCAACATAAAGTTCATCTAGAGGAATGGTTTCATCGGCCTCGGCCAAACACTTCTTCAAATTTGATACATGAAAAACGTCATGAACAGCACCGAGTTCTTATGGCAATCTCAAATGATAAGCCATGGTCCAACTCTCTCAATAATCTCAAATGGTCTAACAAAACGAGGATTCAACTTTCCCTTTTTTCCAAAACGTACCACAACTTTCCAAGGTGATACCTTCAACATAACACGGTCACCGACCTGAAATTCAATATCGTTCCTTCTCTTATTGGCATGACTCTTTTGCCTACTTCTGGTGGTTCTCAAACTTTCCTTAATCTGTACGATCTTCTCGGTAGTCTCATGAATAATTTATGGACCTGTGAGTTGAGCATCCTCAACCTCATTCCAACAGATAGGAGACCTACACTTTCTACCATACAGATCTTCAAATGGTGAGGCTTTAATACTTGCATGATAACTGTTATTATAAGAAAATTCAGCCAACGGCAAGTACCTATCCCACCCATTACCAAAATCAATGATGCATGCTTGTAACATGTCTTCCAACGTTTGAATGGTCCTTTCACTCTGACCATCTAACTATGGATGATAAGAAGTGTTCATATACAATTTAGTTCCCAAAGCATCTTGTAAGGATTGCCAAAACCTCGATGTGAATCGACTGTCTCGATCTGAAATAATAAATACAGGGACACCATGCCTCAAAAAAATCTCCTTCAAATACAAACGAGTAAGTTTCTCCATCGAATCTGTTTTCTTAATTGGCAAGGAACGAGCTGACTTTGTGAGTCGGTCAACAATAACCCAAAATGTATCATAACCACCCACAACTCTCGGTAACTTCGTAATAAAATCCATTGTAATGCTTTCCCACTTCCACTCGGGAATTTCAAGTTGCACCAAAAGTCCTGACGGTTCTGATGTTCAGCTTTAACCTTAGCACAGGCCAAACACTTAGCCACATACATAGCCACATCAGCCTTCAAATGAGGCCACCAATACAGCTCCTTAAGATCATGATACATCTTTCCTGAATCAGGATGAATAGAGTACCTAGACTTATGAGCCTCCTCTAGAACAAGTTGTCGCAGATCACCAAACTTCGGAACCCAGAGGCGTCCCGCAAAATACCGAGTACCATCGGTTCGTACCTCTAACTTTTTACTCAAGCCTCGGACCTTCCCGTTACAAAATTCTCCTCCTTCAAGGCTTCTTATTGAGCTGCAAGAATCTACCTTGCGAGGTTTGTTCGAATGGTCATATTTAAGGCCCTAAACCTATGAGGTTCAGTCCTCTCTTTATGACTTAATGTATCGGCCACAACATTAGCCTTCCCCGAATGATATAAAAGTTCACAATCATAATCGTTCAACGTCTCAATCCATCTTCGTTGCCTCATATTCGACTGTTTCTGATCAAGGATATGTTGAAGACTTTTGTGATTAGTGTACACAGTACATTTGACCCTATATAAGTAATGTCTCAAATCTTGAGTGCAAACACAACAGCTCCCAATTCTAAATCATGGGTTGTATAATTCTGTTCATGAATCTTTAACCGTCATGCCACGTAGGCAATGACTTTCTTTCACTGCATCAAAACACAACCCAAGTCTCGGCACGAAGCATCACTATAGATAACAAAATCATCATTACTCTCAGGTAGTGATAATATCGGTTCAGAAGTTAACTTCTTCTTTAGAGTCTGGAAAGCAGACTCTTTTTCACTCTTCCACTCATACTTCTTCCCCTTATGCGTTAAAGCAGTCAGAGGTTTCGCTACTCATGAAAACTCTTGAGTGAACATTCTAAAATAGCCTGCCAAACCTAGGAACTGACAAATCTGAGTAGGAGTTTTCAGAATTTCTCGCTTCTCAATGAAAGGACCCGTTCATATACATTATAAATGATTCACAATAGTTGATTACATTGCGAGGTATTTGACCTCGATATGATACATTTTACAAACGTTGCATTCTTTTTTAAAAGACAAACTTTCTTTACATCGAAAATTGACAGACATGCATACCATTTCATAATATCTACTATCTAACTATAAATTGATTTAATAATAATCTTTGATGAACTCAATGACTCGAATGCAACGTTCTTCGAAATATGCTATGAAAGACTCCAAGTAATATCTTTAAAATGAGCAAATGCACAGCGGAAGATTTCTTTAACACCTGAGAATAAACATGCTTTAAAGTGTCAACCAAAAGGTTGGTGAGTTCATTAGTTTATCATAATCATTTATTTCCATCATTTTAATAGACCAAAAGAATTTCATTTCCAGTTCTCATAAATATACGTCCCATGCATAGAGACAAAAATAATCATTCATATGGTGAACACCTGGTAACCAACATTAACTAGATACATATAAGAATATCCCCTATCATTCCGGGATCCTCCTTCGGACATGATATAAATTTCGAAGTACTAAAGCATCCGGTACTTTGGATGGGGTTTGTTAGGCCCAATAGATCTATCTTTAGGATTCGCGTCAAATAGGGTGTCTGTTCCCTAATTCTTAGATTACCAGACTATAAAGGGGCATATTCGGTTTAATAATCCAGCCATAGAATGTAGTTTTACTCACTTGTGTCTATTTCGTAAAACATTTATAAAAGCAGCGCATGTATTCTCAGTCCCAAAAATATATATTGCAAAAGCATTTAAAAAGGGAGCAAATGAAACTCACCTATTGTATTTCGTAGTAAAAATACATATAACATCATTGAAAAAGTATAAGGTTGGCCTCAGATTCACGAACCTATATCATTTATATATATATATATATATATATATATATATATATATATATATATATATATATATATATATATATATATTACGTATAATCGTAATCGAACAAATTTATATATTATGTATTAAATAATATATCTTATATATATAGTTAAAATAGTTATTATTTATTTGTTATAATAATATTATTAATATGAAAGTAATCATAATAATAATATTTTATAATATTAATATAGATGTTAAAATTTAATGATAATACTAATTATGATAATATTAATGTTAGTGATTATAATGATATTATTAGTGATAATAATAATAATAATAATAATAATAATAATAATAATAATAATAATAATAATAATAATAATAATAATAATAATAATTAAAGTATTTATAATTTTTACTAATGATGATAATAATAAAATGTTACTTTTAACTAAAATGATAGTTTCAATAATACTATTTTTTTTTAATAAAAAAAATTAATTTCATTAATAATAATAATAATAATAATAATAGTAATAGTTATAATACTACTAATAATAAATAAGAAGAATAATATTACATTTGCAGAAAAAGCATCAAAAACAAGTAAACTGCTATAGCCCGGCTCGAACCCACAACCTCTCGCTCAACAACAACACTCTAGACCATTGATCCATCAATTTCTTTCAAGATTTTATTATACCCGAAATTTATTTAACCTTTCTTTTCTCATTTCGGCCCAACAGCCCAACAACACAATTTAAAAGCCCAACAATAGCACAATAGCCCATTTGTGTGATTATTTGGATTTAACAAGCAGCCCGATAATAACTAGTCCATGTAATATTTAATAAGGGTTATGGTTAACATAAACAATCGCGTAATAGTAGCAGCCATCGAATAGCAGTAGCAGGTTTTCTTTTTTTCTTTTTTTCTTTGGTTCGACCGACAAAAAGGAGGCACACAAACTGTCATAACCTGACCTTAACCATAAGGACGAATACAATAACATATGATTTCATCGCGAGGTATTGACCTCTATATGCGACATTTTTCAAAAACTGCATTCGTTTTTACAATACAAACCATAGCTTTTATTACAAATACAAGGTTTAAACAACTTAATAATGATTATCGTTTAGCGATAATCTTAGACTTACAAACTTTACATGTGATAATAACAATACGACTTCCAACATATTTTACATTACAAATCCTCCGATATGCAGTTTTATTTTTGACACAAATATGCATACTCAAGATCTTGCTTAAATTCAACATGTTGCAGCGGAAGCTTTTAGTTATCACCTGAGAATAAACATGCTTAAAACGTCAACATAAAGTTGGTGAGATATAGGTTTAATGCCGGCAGCGTTATAAATATAGACCACAAGATTTCATATATAAAAGTTTTAATAAAAATATTCTAAGTTGTTGAGCACTTGATAACCATACTTAACATTTAATCAACGTCGCATATTCCCTTTATTATGAAAACTTACTACACCGTACCAAGTGTAATCACTGAAATGAAGTACTGTGCAACAGTTGAATACTGGTCATCCAGTCCGGTTGGGGTTGTCAGGCCCGATAGATCTATCAACAGGATTCACGTTTACAATACCGCATGTAAATAATAGTTACAAAGTTACAGGGAAGTATGCCAGTGGTACAACTCAACGTAGAATATATATTTTTAATCACTTGTGTCCATAACGTAAATCATAAAATGCATGTATTCTCATCCCGAAATATTTAGAGTTTAAAAGTGGGACTATATACTCACTTTTGCCTTGAAGGTATTTAACTCGACTTGGTCTCCGATAGATATCACGAACCTAACCATATATAATATATCAACATATTTTCTTTTTAAGTAATCGTTATATATATATATATATATATATATATATATATATATATATATATATATTAGTCCGTAGTTAGCAGTCCGATGTTAGTGGTCCACAATTAGTTGCTTAAATAAAATAAATAAAGACCCTATCGTATTCGTATTGATCAGAATTAATCTCGACCCATGGTACCATGTTGTCAAGTCACGTGTTGCGTACATAAAGTACCGTGTTGTCAAATGACGTGTTGTGTACAATCATGAGGTCTTATGATTAATCTTCTCGTGTTGTTTACGGGTGGTCCTGAAATATATAAAATCAAATCATAAGTAAATTTATATGAAATATCATATTAATTAGAAAATATATGATTAATTTAGTTTTTCTCCAAATATTTTCGTAGCTAAACTAGCTTCGGATACCCGATCTTGTTTTAGTCGTAGTTTCCTCATTACAACTCCGTTTTTGTTGGTTCAACTTGCCACTTCCTTGGATCGAATCAAATTTTAAGAATATGAACTGAAAATACCTTCGGTTGTATTCGAAATCACAGGTTATAGGTCAAACTTTGGTGAAACTTATGAAAGTGATCATTTTCCATCATAAAAACAACATTTAATGATCATTTTTCTAAAAATACTTACACTTTGAATTAAACCATGAAATTTTTATGTGTTAACATATTCATAAGAAATATCATTTTTCCAGAATATGAACTTCCAATTCAAAGCTTAAGATGGTTTTTAATTATCCAACCCAAAACAGCCCCCGGTTGCACTCCGACGACGTAGATTCAGTTTTTAAGGTGTTCTTTGTAAAACCAAGTTATATCTTGTTAAGTTAGCATATCATTATGATATATTACAGGTCTTGAAGTGTTTTAAAAGTCAAGTTAGAAGGATCTATTTAGTTTGCGAACAAGTTTGAAATCATTCAAACTATGTTCTTGTATATGAATATGAATTGAATAAGATTATGAATAAGGTTACTACCTCAAGTTACTTGGACAAAGTTACTGTAAGAGATGAGAAAAATCCTAGAATCAAAAGAATGGTGGAGTTGGATTGAAAGGTTGGAAGTAAACTTGTTTACTTGGAAGGATTTTTGAAGTGTTCTTGAATGGATTTTCTTATGATGATTAAGGGTTGTTTTTGAAGCTAGATCTTCATGGTTATTTACTGAGATTGTGAAGAACACTTAAGGTTCCTAAGAGTGTGTTTTTGGTTAGAGAAAATGTGTAGTAAAAATGAAAATGGAATGGAGTATAAATGGTGGTGAAAAGATGTATAAATTTGTAATATTGTGCAAAAGTCTTGTAATATGCCAAATTGATTAATCATGCATGCTAAGATCCAAAATTGGCTGACTCATGGCTGCTAATAAAGTGATTGTGATGTGTATATACCAATAGTAAATACGTATAGAAGCTGGGTATGATACGGGTACATATACCCTAGATATACGTATAAAAATCTTGAGAAAACGGAACGAGGATTCAAATATAGCTATCTTTTGTAAATATACTTATATTGTTTTATGTATATAAATCCTTTAAAAGTGATAAAAAACATATCTATACGATAAATGTATAAGCATTATAAGTTTTAAGTATTTAAGTCGAAGAACGTTACATATAGTTATCGTTTTGAAAACTTAAGTTAGTAGTCTCAAAATATACTTATAACTCATTGTTATTAGTACACAATGAGATGTTAAAACATTCTTAGATCATGTTAAATATATAAAAATACATATATACACAAACGTATAATTATCGTATGTTATATAGTTCGTGATATCATCGGTCAAATTGGACGGTCAAACGTTGTGTAAAACTCTTTTCAAAAACATAAGTCTCAACAATTTAGATTGCTTATCATGTTGGTAAGGTTTAATTTATGTAAATATTAATCTTATAAGTGTAAAACGATCGGAAAAATCCGGGTCGTTACAGTACCTACCCGTTAAATAAATTTCGTCCCGAAATTTTAAAGTTGTACCTATTTTGCGTTCTCGGGAAACAAATGTGGGTACTTTTGTTTCATCTGATCCTCTCGTTCCCAAGTAAACTCGGGACCTCTTCGAGCATTCCAACAAACCTTAACGATTGGTATGTTGCTCTGCTTGAGCCGTTTAACTTCACGGTCCATGATTTCGACTGGTTCTTCTATGAATTGTAGTTTCTCATCGACTTGGATTTCTTCAAGAGGAATGGTGAGATCTTCCTTTGCAAGACATTTCTTAAGATTTGATACGTGAAATGTATTATGTACTCCGGCGAGTTGTTGTGGTAATTTGAGTCGATAAGCTACCGGTCCAATGCGTTCGATGATCTTGAACGGGCCTACATACCTTGGGTTCAGTTTACCTCTTTTTCCAAAATGTATTACACCTTTCCAAGGTAACACCTTTAACATAACCATGTCACCGATTTGAAACTCTAATGGTTTCCTTCGGACATCGGCGTAGTTCTTTTGGCGACTAAGGGCTATTTTCAATCTCTCCTTGATTTGCACTATCTTCTCAGTAGTTTCATGGATGATCTCGGGTCCAGTTAATTGTCGATCTCCTACTTCGTTCCAACAGATAGGGGATCTACACTTCCTTCCATACAGTGCTTCGAATGGTGCAGCTTTAATGCTCGCATGATAACTATTATTATACGAGAATTCTGCTAATGGTAGATATTTATCCCATCCGTTTCCAAAATTGATCACACATGCCCTGAGCATGTCCTCAAGAGTCTGAATTGTTCTTTCACTCTGCCCGTCAGTTTGCGGATGATATGCGGTACTCATATCCAAACGAGTTCCTAGGGCCTCCTGTAGTGATTGCCAGAACTTTGATGTAAATCTACTATCACGATCGGATATAATGGAAATAGGTATTCCATGCCTTGAAACAATTTCCTTTATGTATAATCGTAATAGTTTCTCCATTCTATCTGTTTCCTTTATAGGCAAGAAATGTGCAGATTTGGTGAGACGATCAACTATTACCCAAATGGTGTCATAACCCCAGGCAGTCTTAGGTAACTTTGTGATGAAATCCATGGTAATACCATCCCATTTCCATTCTGGGATTTCTGGTTGTTGAAGTAACCCTAACGGCTTCTGGTGTTCTGCTTTGACTTTGGAACAAGTTAAACATTCCCCAACATATGTTGCAACGTCTGTCTTCAAATTAGGCCACCAATAATGCGTCTTAAGATCTTGATACATCTTTCCAACTCCAGGATGTATCGAGTATATTGTCTTATGTGCCTCATTCAATATCAACTTCCTTAATCCACCCAACTTCGGTACCCAAATACGGTTTGCAAAATATCGAATTCCGTCTTCCCGCATAACGAGTTGCTTCTCATACTTCTTCATTATTTCATTTCCTATGTTTTCTTTAGTAAGAGCTTCTCGTTGAGCCTCTTTGATTTGTGAGTTGAGATTCATGCGAATTTTTATGTTCATTGCTCGTACTCGAATTGGTTCCCATTCCTTTCTGCTTAGAGTTTCGGCCACTACATTCGCTTTCCCGGGATGATAGCGAATCTCACAATCATAGTCATTTATCAGCTCGACCCACCTACGTTGTCTCATGTTCAGCTGTTTCTGATCGAAGATATGTTGAAGGCTTTTATGATCGGTAAACACGGTGCCTTTAACCCCATATAAGTAGTGTCTCCATATCTTCAATGCAAACACTACTGCTCCCAATTCTAAATCATGCGTCGTATAATTCCGCTCATGAATCTTCAATTGTCGGGATGCGTATGCTATAACTTTCTTCCGTTGCATAAGGACGCAACCAAAACCTTGTCGCGAAGCGTCACAATATATCTCAAAATCATCGTTCCCTTCAGGTAACGATAAAATAGGTGTTGTAGTCAACTTCTTCTTCAGTAATTGAAATGCACTTTCCTGCTCAGAAGTCCATTCGTACTTCTTCCCTTTTTGCGTTAACGCTGTTAATGGTTTAGCTATTCGGGAAAAATCTTGAATAAACCTTCTATAATAACTAGCTAAACCCAAAAATTGGCGTATCTGCGTTGGTGTCTTAGGAGTCTCCCATTTTTCAATGGCCTCAATTTTAGCTGGGTCAACCTGAATTCCTTTGCTACTAAAAATATGGCCAAGAAATTGCACTTCTTTCAACCAAAACACACACTTAGAAAATTTGACGTATAACTGTTCTTTTCTTAACAATTCTAATACCATCCTTAAATGCTGCTCATGCTCTTGCTCACTCTTGGAATAGATAAGAATATCGTCAATGAAAACGATAACAAACTTATCTAAATACGAACTACAAACTCGATTCATGAGGTCCATGAATACAGCTGGCGCATTCATTAATCCAAACGGCATGACAAAATATTCATAATGACCGTAGCGTGTCCGAAAAGCAGTTTTCAGAATATCTTCTTCTTTGACGCGTAGTTGATGATAGCCCGACCTTAGGTCGATTTTCGAGTAAACACATGATCCTTGCAATTGATCAAATAAGTCATCAATTCTCGGTAGTGGATATCGATTCTTGATAGTTAACTTATTTAATTCACGATAATCTATACACATTCGGAAAGATCCGTCTTTCTTCTTGACGAATAAAATCGGAGCTCCCCACGGTGAAGTGCTCGGTCGAATGAAACCACGGTCCAGTAATTCTTGTAACTGGCTTTGTAACTCTTTCATCTCAGATGGTGGAAGTCTATATAGAGTACGAGCCACTGGTTCAGCTCCTGGTACTAGATCTATTTGAAAATCTACAGATCTAAATGGAGGTAATCCTGGTAATTCTTCCGGAAATACTTCAGGAAAATCTCTTGCCACAGGCACATCGTTGATGCTCTTCACTTTTTCCTTCATTTCGACTTTATTAACATATGCTAAGATAGCATAGCACCCTTTCTTCAAGCACTTTTGAGCTTTCAAACAACTAATGAGTTTTAGCTTTGAGTTACCCTTCACTCTATAAATCATTACTGGCGTTTTATCCTTACGAGGAATGCGAATTGCCTTCTTGGCGCACACAACTTCAGCTCCTATTTTGGACATCCAGTCCATGCCGACTATTACATCAAAACTTCCTAATTCTACGGGTATCAAATCAATCTTAAATATTTCTCCGGCTAAATTTATTTTACAATCACGGCAAATTTTATCGGCTTTAATTAGTTTACCATTAGCTAACTCAATCATGTACTTAGCATCTAGAGGTAATGATGAACAATTCAATTTAGCGTGAAAGTCTCTACACACGTAACTTCTATCAGCACCAGTATCAAATATAATAGATGCGGATAAGTTATTAATGGTAAACGTACCCGTAACATGCTCCAGGTCTTCACACGCCTCTCTAGCATTAATAACAAATGCTTTTCCACGTGCAGATCCATTATTCTTCTCTGGATTCGGACACTGGCTCTTATAATGACCCTGTTTCCCACACCCATAGCAGGTAACAGTGGCCAAGGCAGTTCTATTTGCATTAGTGGCATGAGTCTTGGTGCCATTTGTATTTGTAACAGGAATCCGACAATCTTCAGCAAGATGACCCCTTCGATTACAATTTTCGCACACCACATTACAATAACCAGAGTGATGTTTGTGGCATCTGTTACATAAAGGATTTTGTCCTTTGTAACCTGAGTTCGAACCGCTACCCGCACCTTGCGTGGTTTCTTGTTTCTTGTTGGATTGTTGATGATTACCTTCCCACTTTCTTTTGTTTCCCGATGTCTTGACATCGGTGTTCTTATCCAGAATAATCTGGTCCATCAACTCGTTTTCCATGGTTATGGCTTTGTGAATAGTCTTGGGTTTCGATGCTGTAACATTTGCTTTGACATTTTTAGGCAAACCATCTTTGTACAGTTCTATCTTCCGTTCTTCGGTTGGTACCAATTTGGTACATAGCAAAGCTAATTCCATGAATCGTTGATTGTAGTTGGTGAGTTCAGTACCAACAACTTTCAGGCTTCGTAATTCAGCTTCCAACTTCTTAACCTCGTTCCTTGGACAATACTCGTTGATTAGCATTGTTTTGAATTCTTCCTAGGGAGTATCATAAGCTACATCTCCTCCTACGGCCTTCACATAGTTTTTCCACCATGTAAGTGCACTATCTTGTAAGGTTCACGATGCATACTTGGTCATGTCCTTCTCAATACAACCACTGATTTTAAACACAGATTCAATCTTTTCGATCCACCGGGTTAAACCGACTGGTCCTTCTGTTCCACTGAATGATGAGGGCTTGCAACCTTGAAAAGTTTTGTAAGTACATCCCACACGAGGATTTGGGTTAACTGCAGCACCTCTCGCAGCCCCGACCCATAACATTCTGTCGTCCACTCGCTGATTGATGAGTTCCTCGATTTCTTGTTCCGTCATTCGGTTCAATCGCGCCATAATCTTCAATAAGAATGAAAAAAATAATTATTCACATGGAATATTATAGATGTAGTATGTATTTACAGTACATCGTAGCTTATTAATAATATGAACCAGTTATTATTATAAAAGCCTTTTCTTCTTATTAGCGTTTTATAATTATATCTAGGGTAGTACCTACCCGTTAAAGTTCATACTTAATAGCTTAGTACAGAAATCAATTACTATCACCCAAATAATACTCAACCATGGAAAATTATTACATTTCACACTTCACTATTTTACATATGCTTATCTTACATCAAACATTAAGCAAACCACACTAGTAATATTATACAAAACATTATATGATCCCATGGTTTAAAATAACAGCGCATTATTTAACCCAAAGCGTTTGTGTTCAAAGAAATCGCTTATAGGTTATCTTGACTGTCTCCCTGCGTTTTGGCGGAGGAGCTGAAGAACTGGATGCCGGGATAGAACTAATAGGAATAGCGGGAATAGGGGTGGAAGTGTCTGGTGGAGTTGGTGCCACAACATCCTCTCTAGACTCGGGATTTAGATTTTCCATTTCAGCAGCATTTCGTTTATTTCCTCGTTCGAACTTGTCTTTCGTAATTTCCTGTATTTCTTCCTCCTCAGGATCACTTTCCGGTTCCTCTTCAATTGATTCATCCGGAACTTGTGAGTCTTCCCCAAAGGTATCGTTTTCATCATCGGACATGTTAATGACTGGAACACCATCTGAAGATTCTGGTTCGGAGTCGCTGAATGTGATAACAAGTTCTAAGCCAGACATCTATCACATAACAACTAGCACGTTAATACCACAAAATATTTACATATTAATTTTTTTTTAACCAACAAGGATAAGCAATAGTTTTCGAAATCAAACACGGTCAAAGTCCAGACTCACTAATGCATCCTAACAAACTCGATAAGACACACTAATGCAAATTTTCTGGTTCTCTAAGACCAACGCTCTGATACCACATGTCATAACCTGACCTTAACCATAAGGACGAATACAATAACATATGATTTCATCCCGAGGTATTGACCTCTATATGCGACATTTTTCAAAAACTGCATTCGTTTTTACAATACAAACCATAGCTTTTATTACAAATACAAGGTTTAAACAACTTAATAATGATTATCGTTTAGCGATAATCTTAGACTTACAAAATTTACATGTGATAATAACAATACGACTTCCAACATATTTTACATTACAAATCCTCCGATATGCAGTTTTATTTTTGACACAAATATGCATACTCAAGATCTTGCTTAAATTCAACATGTTGCAGCGGAAGCTTTTAGTTATCACCTGAGAATAAACATGCTTAAAACGTCAACATAAAGTTGGTGAGATATAGGTTTAATGCCGGCAGCGTTATAAATATAGACCACAAGATTTCATATATAAACGTTTTAATAAAAATATTCTAAGTTGTTGAGCACTTGATAACCATACTTAACATTTAATCAACGCCGCATATTCCCTTTATTATGAAATCTTACTACACCGTACCAAGTGTAGTCACCGAAACGAAGTACTGTGCAACCGTTGAATACTGGTCGTCCAGTCCGGTTGGGGTTGTCAGGCCCGATAGATCTATCAACAGGATTCGCGTTTACAATACCTTATGTAAATAATAGTTACCAAGTTACAGGGAAGTATGTCAGTGGTACAACTTAACGTAGAATATATATTTTTAATCACTTGTGTCCATAACGTAAATCATAAAATGCATGTATTCTCATCCCGAAATATTTAGAGTTTAAAAGTGGGACTATATACTCACTTTTGCCTTGAAGGTATTTAACTCGACTTGGTCTCCGATAGATATCACGAACCTAACCATATATAATATATCAACATATTTTCTTTTTAAGTAATCGTTACACATATATATATATATATATATATATATATATATATATATATATATATATATATATATATATATATATATATATATATATATATATATATATATATATATATATATATACTTTTAATACTTTTAATATTTTCTTAGTCCGTAGTTAGCAGTCCGATGTTAGTGGTTCACAATTAGTTGCTTAAATAAAATAAATAAAGACCCCATCGTATTCGTATTGATCAGAATTAATCTCGACCCATGGTACCATGTTGTCAAGTGACGTGTTGCGTACATAAAGTACCGTGTTGTCAAATGACGTGTTGCGTACAATCATGAGGTCTTATGATTAATCTTCTCGTGTTATTTACGGGTGGTCCTGAAATATATAAAATCAAATCATAAGTAAATATATATGAAATATCATATTAATTAGAAAATATATGATTAATTTAATTTTTCTCCAAATATTTTCGTAGCTAAACTAGCTTCGGATACCCGATCTTGTTTTAGTCGTAGTTTCCTCATTACAACTCCGTTTTTGTTGGTTCAACTTGCCACTTCCTTGGATTGAATCAAATTTTAAGAATATGAACTGAAAATACCTTAGGTTGTATTCAAAATCACAGGTTATAGGTCAAACTTTGGTGAAACTTATGAAAGTGATCATTTTCCATCATAAAAACAACATTTAATGATCATTTTTCTAAAAATACTTACACTTTGAGTTAAACCATGAAATTTTTATGTGTTAACATATTCATAAGAAATATCATTTTTCCAGTATGAACTTCCAATTCAAAGCTTAAGATGTTTTTTAATTATCCAACCCAAAACAGCCCCCGGTTGCACTCCGACGACGTAGATTCAGTTTTTAAGGTGTTCCTTGTAAAACCAAGTTATATCTTGTTAAGTTAGCATATCATTATGATATATTACAGGTCTTGAAGTGTTTTAAAAGTCAAGTTAGAAGGATCTATTTAGTTTACGAACAAGTTTGAAATCATTCAAACTATGTTCTTGTTTTTAAAATTTAATACCACAAAATAAGATAGCTATATGAATATGAATTGAATAAGATTATGAATAAGGTTACTACCTCAAGTTACTTGGACAAAGTTACTGTAAGAGATGAGAAAAATCCTAGAATCAAAAGAGTGGTGGAGTTGGATTGAAAGGTTGGAAGTAAACTTGTTTACTTGGAAGGATTTTTGAAGTGTTCTTGAATGGATTTTCTTATGATGATTAAGGGTTGTTTTTGAAGCTAGATCTTCATGGTTATTTGCTGAGATTGTGAAGAACACTTAAGGTTCCTAAGAGTGTGTTTTTGGTTAGAGAAAATGTGTAGTAAAAATGAAAATGGAATGGAGTATAAATGGTGGTGAAAAGATGTATAAATTTGTAATATTGTACAAAAGTCTTGTAATATGCCAAATTGATTAATCATGCATGCTAAGATCCAAAATTGGCTGACTCATGGCTGCTAATAAAGTGATTGTGATGTGTATATACCAATAGTAAATACATATAGAAGCTGGGTATGATACGGGTACATATACCCTAGATATACGTATAAAAATCTTGAGAAAACGGAACGAGGATTCATATATAGCTATCTTTTGTAAATATACTTATATTGTTTTATGTATATAAATCCTTTAAAAGTGATAAAATACATATCTATACGATACATGTATAAGCATTATAAGTTTTAAGTATTTAAGTCGAAGAACGTCACATATAGTTATCGTTTTGAAAACTTTAGTTAGTAGTCTCAAAATATACTTATAACTCATTGTTATTAGTACGCAATGAGATGTTAAAACATTCTTAGATCATTTTAAATATATAAAAATACATATATATACACAAACGTATAATTATCGTATGTTATATAGTTCGTGATATCATCGGTCAAATTGGACGGTCAAACGTTGTGTAAAACTCTTTTCAAAAACATAAGTCTCAACAATTTAGATTGCTTATCATGTTGGTAAGGTTTAATTTATGTAAATATTAATCTTATAAGTGTAAAACGATAATGATGGTGGTAGGTTAAGGTGGTAGCAGTGTGGTAATCATGGTCATGTTTTGTTGTTGATCAAGTAAAGGTACAGCATTAGAAACGGAAACAAATAGCAGTAGCATTCAACAAATTTTGGTTTTGTTGTGATTCGAACGAGAAATAAAAAGTAATAGTAGCATCAAGCATGAATATAGCAGTAGCTGCATCAATGGTTTTAATGGGTTTAATGTGAGTGTCATGTTTGGACAGGAGAACAACAAAATAGAAATGAAACAGAAATTTAACGATGCAGTTTAGGTGGGATAACCGATAAAGGTGGTGGTAACGGGTGGACATGGTTCACGGTTAAACTATAAAGAAGAAGTTATATAACAGTAGTTTATTCAATTCGAATTGTAAACAGAAAAACAGTGAGAAATAGGTATGGGGATGGTAGTCGTCGTTGGGTGTGGAGGTTGTACGATGGTTGTTTTCGAACAGAACAAAAACAACAAGGTGTTGTGTTTGTGGACTGTAAGGTGACGGATGATGGTGTTACCAGTGGTGTGGTTTCAAGGTTCCAAGTGGTGAGTCTATAAAGTGGTGGTTCCAAATAACCACGACTAGTAATAGTAGACGATTAACTAATAATTTATCTTGTTGAGAAAGATGTGGTGGAGATGATTACAACAGGAGACGGGATCCTCAATTAACAAAGAAGGATAAGTGTATGAGGTTTTTATTTTAACACAAGTGGGAGCAATAACAATAATATATCTTAATATAAATCACAGTAAAGACACAAGTGGGAAAAATATGATTACATTATTGTACTGAAGTTTGAAAACTAGCCGCCCTACTTTATCGATATAAAATTTAGGGGTATTATTTCGTGTCCATTGCTAAACAGTCAATATATAAGAGTGTTCCTAAAAAATTCCGAATTTTTAGATTAAATATAATTAATTATTTCACTCATTAACTGTTTGAAACCTCATTAAAAAGGTTCAAAAATTATTTATTTTCTGTTCCGATTTATATGTACGGAGTACTAATATTTACACTTAAAAAGGTAAAAATATTTTTAACAAATCTACCATCTTCGTAATCGATTTACAATCCAACTTTTATTTCAATTCTTCATGAACATGTACAATATTTATATTAAAACTAACAAAACATCAACCGAGTGTTACCGACGTTTACCAATGAAGCTCGAAATCAATTATTTTTAATATATTCTCTTTCTATATGCAAACAGTTTTAAATAGCAAATTTAACTACTAAAATAAAAATATTATATATTTTTAACAAATACACTTAATAAAATTTTATATATTTATAAGTAGTATTTATATACATATTTAAATTTATATTTATAATAATAGTTTTCATTACATCGCATATTGTTTTACATATTTATTTTCAACAATAAATTCATATATTAATTCAAATAACATTTCAATTTATTTTATATATATATATATATATATATATATATATATATATATATATATATATATATATATATATATATATATATATATATATATAAATATATATGTATCTACTTACAATTAGTGGTTCGTGAATCGTCGAGAACAGTCAAAGGTCAATTGAATAAATCAAATAGTTCAAACATTTTCGAGACTCAACATTACAAACTTTGCTTATCTTGTCGAAATCATATAAAGATTAAGTTTAAATTTGGTAGAAAATTCCCGGGTCGTCATAGTACCTACCCGTTAAAGAAATTTCGTCCCGAAATTTAAGTGAGGTGGTCATGGCTAACAATAAAAATGTTTTCATGCCGAATCTGAGTTGATAAATAGAGTTTTATGAATATTGGTTAATATAGATAAAAAGATTTGATTATGTGAAGCGTACGAGTGAAGTTCTCACAAAGATTGAGATAAAGATTTAACTTTTGATGTAGTCACATTTGAATTTAGAAAATAAGGTGCGTCTTAGCTTTTGATGTCGTCTTGGTTGAATTCCGGAATTCGAGGGATTTAAAGAAAATATTCGAAATCTAAAAGATTTAATTCTTCAGCGAGTAAGGAAGTTAAGATCTCTATAATTAAATACGGTGATCTGTCTCGATTACTCTGTCTGATATTTCCATTATAAATTAAGCCCTTTGCTCCATTATTCTCACCATTCCTATACTTTCATTCTTAATTCTTACTTCTAAAAGATTGTGAAAATGCTTCATCCAGTTCAAATCCTTGATATTTTCCTGATTATCATTTCTGTCATCCTTCTTTTTAATATTCCACCAGAAGAATCTATTTACTTCTACTATTACCTTGGGGTGATACTATTCTTAATTATACCATGTCTTTATATTGCTATTCGTATTAATATCCACGGTTTGTAACTTCTGGGTTGTTGTTGGGTTTTATATCTTCCCTTAATTTTCGATGTCTCTGCTTCTGTCTTTCTGTAATCATTGACACCCACAGTTAATACTCTCTCCAATTTACTGTGATTTATACTCCCATTGATATTTTGAAGCTTCATGCTTTTATTTTCTCTGCCCGACTTTAAGTCAAGCGAGATATGGTCCAGAATTTGTAGATATGAATTTCGGAATGAACATGATTAATGTTCCAGGAAGAAAATTATAATGGCACGATCTTGATTTGTCAAATTACCAGAATCACTGAGAATAGAACTATCAAGAATATACTTTCTTGATGTGTTCAGAAGTTAAGCAGAATGAAAGAGTTATGTAACATGGCACATGATGACGTTATGATCTGTGAATCATCACGTTCCATTAGAAACTCAGCATGACTTACTGTAATATAATCACGTTGATCAAGTGTCATTATATTATACTAACTCATGCATCAATTTCCAACACTACTTCAAAATCATTCATAATTTTAACTTGAAGGTTTACAGAATATAGAAACTAACAGTTTATATATGATGTAACACTGATAGCACGAAGAGATTAATGATTTCAGATAAGATTAGTTATGAAAATATATTCAGAAATATCGAGAGTATTTATAATGAAAGATACGATAATATCTCGGAATATCTAAGATCAGAGGATGATAAAAACTATTGTCCGTAAGGGTTTAGAGTAAGGAGCAAGATATTCACTAAAGACTTTAGCAGACATTGAATCATTTGGATTCTTTGAAGTCAAACTTATTCTTTGTGATTTGTCCACGGCTTTCTTCATAGTTTCGCATAATCTGCTTTTCGGTACTAAATTTTCTATTGAATGTTTCCAATATAATGATACACAAGAAGCACGAAGAGGTATATAATTTCGGACGAGAATATTTATAAAAATATCCTAAGAAATATCGAAGATATTGGTGATGATATTTTTGAAATTTCTAAGTTCGATGGTTGATGAGGAAGATTTTCCGCAAGATTTTAACATGAGTACGGAGCAAGATATTCGTTGTATGGTCCTTGTATTTGTCCTTGGTCTCCTTCTTGGTTAGCTCAATCCGTTTTCCAGTTCTAACTTTTCTTAGCTTTTCCAACATACTATTCTTTATCATCAAATTTTTGATGATTTAGGTCGTTTACGGTTGTCTATGGTTTCTGCTGCTTCATTCAGCTTTTTCAACATTCAGAGTATTGATTTGTGACTGAGTGCTTTTCAAAATTTTAGAATGAGAGATTATAATTCTAAGAGATAAATTTCATACATATAACTGTTGATGTAGATATGCTGTGAGTTTTCAAAGTACTGATTGCTGATTCCAGGTAATTGTTATGGAAGTTCTCGTTACAAGATGCGGATGAGTATATGATACGGTTTCAATGAATAAATATAATGATTTATCGGAGAGATTTAAACCAAGAAGCAACGAGGTTGCTGGTACGTCTGCTGGTAATATGGTAGAATATGAAAGGTTCCCTGGTAACAATAAAAGATCACGCGTATATATCAAGGTTATAATAAGGTTGTTTTGAATGAGAAGTCGAAGTTGACTTGCTGGAGTTGTGACAAAATTTGCTACTTTGGAAAGGGATTGCAAAGTTATTTTCGATAATAACAATGCCAAAGGAGCTAGCACAAATATGTGTTATATGTTTACTCAGGTTCCGAATGTTTTCAGGTGCATAACTATATGCATAAATCTTTCCTTCTGTAGATGAAGTGTCGTTGGTTCATCCTCTCGATTGAGTTGTTTTCAAGAATCATAAAGAGTTTGAATGCAGATTGTAACCGTCAAGATACAATGAGGTTTAAGATGAAATCAAGTGGCAAACTTGAAGAATTGTTTAGTTTCATATGTTATAATCAATATTTTAATTCATTTTAATTGTCCAATGTTATTAGTCCACGGTTGACAGTCCAATAATTCATATATAGTTTAATATATAATATTCGAATTAATTAATACGTATCATGACCCGTGTACATGTCTCAGACTCGATCACAACTCAAAGTATATATATTATTGTAGAATCAACCTCAACCCTGTATAGAGAACTCGATTATTACTGCATATAGAGTGTCTATGGTGATTCCAAATAATATATATAGATGCGTCGATATGATATGTCAAAACATTGTATACGTGTCCCGATATTTAAAGTGCGTAAAATAAATAACAGAAAATAAATGACGATAAATAAAGTGCGTAAAGTAAATAACAAAAATTAAATGACGATAAATAAAATTGCGATAATTAAATTGCCCTAAATAAACTGCGATAAATAAAATGTAATTAGTTAGCTAGGAACAGTTAGCTGGAACAGTTAGCGTGGTTTCTTAACAAAATTTCATATTGTTAATTAGTCTGTTTCTAATCAAATTTTTATTTCGTCAAATGTTTCTTCATTATGCCACTTGTTGGATTCTGGTAAATCAAAATTCAAATATGAAATTGGATGAAAATGGTTATTCGGCGGTGAACGGATATGTATATCGGTGGTTGTAAGTAGGATAGTAAATGACTGTTGAATCAGCTTCGAAGAATGTACAGTGTAACTTATTAATGTGAAATCTAAATATTCCTCGGGTATTACCTACCCGTTAAAATATTTTCACCATTAACACTTTGTACAAAGACTTTTAATTACAATCTTTATGAAAATATATATACCTATATATTTTCTTCAGATGTAATCATGGATTTAATGAGTCAGTATGATATTAAACTCATTTGGTTTACCATTAGAACTAGAATACGTAATCTCTAAAACATTTAGAGATTACTTAATCGCCATGAAGAACGAAGATAATCGATGTAGAACGATACGTAGAACGATGATTATACTCGAGGTACAGATTGCGATGTTGAAGCATGTGTTGTTGATGGTACTGGTATTGATGTTGGTGGTACTATTGGTGCCGTTGATGTTGTTGAAGCTGGTACGTTTTGCACCATATTTTTCAAGGCTACAACTCGGGCGCATAGTTCGTTGACTTATTATTCTGGGATGATTGTTGGTAAGAATGGGCGAATGAATAAGGTTTAGAATCTGAGTTATGATATAGTCGTGGCGAGATATTCGGGAAAGGAGGGTGAAAGTGGTGTTACAAACAGGTTTGCCGGTAAGTGCTTCAGGTTCTTCGTCAAGAGGAAATTTGGTTGATGGAAAGTATCACCTTCTTCTCATTTCCATTGGTTAAGTCGACTACAAATCATCAAATGAATTGGGGATGGCTGATTGATCCATTCTGGTGACGATGCTTTAGGAGCTTAGGTGAATATCCATGTCGGAATAGCTGTCGGAATAACTATCGGAATAGCTATCGGAATCTGAGAACTTGAACTGGTTGAGGGATTCATCTCGTACGATCAGATGAAAGATTTTCGATAAGAAATAGATTATAGGATATAGATTAGTACCCTGCAATACATAATTTACATATGCATATATAATACTAAAATTCCATAAGTTACGGAGGAATCTACGGAAGCTGGCAGGCAAAGGTAACAATAACAGATACGCTAAGATATAAATTGTCAGATACGCTAAGATATGAATTTTGTCTATACACTATTCATGCAGTCAATGCAGTAAAACCGTGTCTAGACTAAGAATAATGAGAAGGTAATTTCCTAAGGATGATAAGCAGACGATTTCCGACAAAAATGATAAGCAAAACTTTTGACATGCAGACACGGTCGAAGTCCAGACTCACTAATGCATCCTAACGACTATCAGTTAGAAACACTAATGCAAGACCCGGTTTGCTAAGACCACCGCTCTAATACTAACTGAAAGGACCCGTTCATATACATTATAAATGATTCACAATAGTTGATTATATTACGAGGTATTTGACCTCGATATGATACATTTTACAAACATTGCATACCATTTCATAATATCTACTATCCAACTATAAATTGATTTAATAATAATCTTTGATGAACTCAATGACTCGAATGCAACGTACTTCGAAATATGCTATGAAAGACTCCAAGTAATATCTTTAAAATGAGCAAATGCACAGCGGAAGATTTCTTTAACACCTGAGAATAAACATGTTTTAAAGTGTCAACCAAAAGGTTGGTGAGTACATTAGTTTATCATAATCATTTATTTCCATCATTTTAATAGACCAAAAGAATTTCATTTCCAGTTCTCATAAATATACGTCCCATGCATAGAGACAAAAATAATCATTCATATGGTGAACACCTGGTAACCGACATTAACTAGATACATATAAGAATATCCCCTATCATTCCGGGATCCTCCTTCGAACATGATATAAATTTCAAAGTACTAAAGCATCCGGTACTTTGGATGGGGTTTGTTAGGCCCAATAGATCTATCTTTAGGATTCGCGTCAATTAGGTTATCTGTTCCCTAATTCTTAGATTACCAGACTATAAAGGGGCATATTCGGTTTAATAATCCAGCCATAGAATGTAGTTTTACTCACCTGTGTCTATTTCGTAAAACATTTATAAAAGCAGCGCATGTATTCTCAGTCCCAAAAATATATATTGCAAAAGCATTTAAAAAGGGAGCAAATGAAACTCACCTATTGTATTTCGTAGTAAAAATACATATAACATCATTGAACAAGTATAAGGTTGGCCTGGGATTCACGAACCTATATCATTTATATATATATATATATATATATATATATATATATATATATATATATATATATATATATATATATATATATATATATATATATATATATATATATATATATATATATATATATATATATATATATATATATATATATATTACGTATAATCGTAATCGAACAAATTTATATATTATGTATTAAATTATATATCTTATATATATAGTTAAAATAGTTATTATTTATTCGTTATAATAATATTGTTAATATGAAATTAATAATAATAATATTTTATAATATTAATATAGATGTTAAAATTTAATGATAATACTAATTATGATAATATTAATGTTAGTGATTATAATGATATTATTAGTGATAATAATAATAATAATAATAATAATAATAATAATAATAATAATAATAATAATAATAATAATAATAATTAAAGTATTTATAATTTTTACTAATGATGATAATAATAAAATGTTACTTTTAACTAAAATGATAGTTTCAATAATACTATTTTTTTAATAAAAAAAATTAATTTCATTAATAATAATAATAATAATAATAGTAATAGTTATAATACTACTAATAATAAATAAGAAGAATAATACTACCTTTGCAGAAAAAGCATCAAAAACAAGTAAACTGCTATAGCCCGGCTCGAACCCACAACCTCTCGCTCAACAACAACACTCTAGACCATTGATCCATCAATTTCTTTCTAGATTTTATTATACCCGAAATTTATTTAACCTTTCTTTTCTCATTTCGGCCCAACAACACAACTTAAAAGCCCAACAATAGCACAATAGCCCATTTGTGTGATTATTTGGATTTAACAAGCAGCCCGATAACAACTAGTCCATGTAATATTTAATAAGGGTTATGGTTAACATAAACAATCGCGTAACAGTAGCAGCCATCGAATAGCAGTAGCAGGTTTTCTTTTTTTTTTTTTTTTGTTTCTTTGGTTAGACCGACAAAAAGGAGGCACACAAACCATATCACTTTTCTTCATCATTCTTTCATCATCATCGAACATTACATCATCATCATCTTATCATCATCAACACAGACTCATCATCATCATCATCATCCTTATACATCATCGTCACCATCGTTGTTGTAACAGAAACACAAAAAAAAATATATCAGCAGCGGTTAAACAAAGTGGCTGTTTGGTCTCAACATAGAAGCAAAACAAAAGCAAGGAAATACGAATATAGCATCATAAAAAATCTAACTGTGGTGGTTAGTTCCTCGGTAGAAACAGAAAACGTGTTGCAATAGCAAAACAGAAAATAGGAGCTGCTGTAGCAGGTTGATAGTGATGGACGGTTTCAAACAGAAAGGAGAAAAGAAATAAAATAATAATAATGATAATGATGGTGGTAGGTTAAGGTGGTAGCAGTGTGGTAATCATGGTCATGTTTTGTTGTTGATCAAGTAAAGGTACAGCATTAGAAACGGAAACAAATAGCAGTAGCATTCAACAAATTTTGGTTTTGTTGTGATTCGAACGAGAAATAAAAAGTAATAGTAGCATCAAGCATGAATATAGCAGTAGCTGCATCAATGGTTTTAATGGGTTTAATGTGAGTGTCATGTTTGGACAGGAGAACAACAAAACAGAAATGAAACAGAAATTTAACGATGCAGTTTAGGTGGGATAACCGATAAAGGTGGTGGTTACGGGTGGACATGGTTCACGGTTAAACTATAAAGAAGAAGTTGTATAACAGTAGTTTTATTCAATTCGAATTGTAAACAGAAAAACAGTGAGAAATAGGTATGGGGATGGTAGTCGTCGTGGGGTGTGGAGGTTGTACGATGGTTGTTTTCGAACGGAACAAAAACAACAAGGTGTTGTGTTTGTGGACTGTAAGGTGAAGGATGATGGTGTTACCGGTGGTGTGGTTTCAAGGTTCCAAGTGGTGAGTCTATAAAGTGGTGGTTCCAAATAACAACGACTAGTAATAGTAGACGATTAACTAATAATTTATCTTGTTGAGAAAGATGTGGTGGAGATGATTACAACAGGAGACGGGATCCTCAATTAACAAAGAAGGATAAGTGTATGAGGTTTTTCTTTTAACACAAGTGGGAGCAATAACAATAATATATCTTAATATAAATCACAGTAAAGACACAAGTGGGAAAAATATGATCACACAATGTTGAAATACTAGCCGCCCTACTTTATCGATATAAAATTTAGGGGTATTATTTCGTGTCCATTGCTACATAGTCAATATATAAGAGTGTTCCTAAAAAATTCCGAATTTTTAGATTAAATATAATTAATTATTTCACTCATTAACTGTTTGAAACCTGATCAAAAAGGTTCGAAAATTATTTATTTTCTGTTCCGATTTATATGTACGGAGTACTAATATTTACACTTAAAAAGGTAAAAATATTTTTAACAAATCTACCATCTTCATAATCGATTTACAATCCAACTTTTATTTCAATTCTTCATGAACATGTACAATATTTATATTAAAACTAACAAAACATCAACCGAGTGTTACCGACGTTTACCAATTAAGCTCGAAATCAATTATTTTTAATATATTCTCTTTCTATATGCAAACAGTTTTAAATAGCAAATTTAACTACTAAAATAAATATATTATATATTTTTAACAAATACACTTAATAAAATTTTATATATTTATAAGTAGTATTTATATACATATTTAAATTTATATTTATAATAATAGTTTTCATTACATCGCATATTGTTTTACATATTTATTTTCAACAATAAATTCATATATTAATTCAAATAACATTTCAATTTATTTTATATATATATATATATATATATATATATATATATATATATATATATATATATATATATATATATATATATATATTTATTTATTTAAATATATATGTATCTACTTACAATTAGTGGTTCGTGAATCGTCGAGAACAGTCGAAGGTCAATTGAATAAATTAAACAGTTCAAACATTTTCGAGACTCAACATTACAAACTTTGCTTATCGTGTCGAAATCATATAAAGATTAAGTTTAAATTTGGTAGAAAATTCCCGGGTCATCACACTCAATTGCCTCAATCTTGGCAGGACAAACTTGAATTCCCTGGTTACTAACAATATGTCAAAGGAATTGAACTTCTCTTAATCAGAAAGCACACTTAGAGAACTTGGCGTACAACTCTTCTTCTCTCAATAAATCCAGCACCAACTTCAAATGTTCTTCGTGCTCTTCATCACTCTTAGAATAAATAAGGATGTCGTCGATGAAAACAATAACGAATTTGTCCAGATAGGGTCTGCACACACGGTTCATGAGGTCCATGAACATAGCATGTGCATTTGTTAATCCGAACGGCATAACAAGGAATTCGAAGTGACCATAACGGGTGCGGAAAGTGGTTTTCGGAACATCAGATTCTTTAGCGCGCAATTGGTGATAACCAGAACGAAGATCAATCTTAGAAAAAATGGACGAACCTTGAAGTTGATCGAACAGATCATCAATTCTCGGAAAAGGGTAACGATTCTTAATAGTACGCTTGTTTAACTCGCGATAATCAATACACAATTGGAACGAACCATCTTTCTTCTTGACAAACAAAATAGGAGCTCCCCAAGGGGACGAACTGGGATGAATGAAATATAGTTGCAACAATGAAGGAAGAAATATATGGAGTAGTCACATCGGTGGCATAGATATTTAAGGCAATTCTCTCAAAGGAGATAACGATCATCATGGACTTCAAAGTAAATTTTCATTACATTTCCGAAAGGAAGACGTACGAAAAGTGTGATATTTCAACGAGAGTGAACTTCCTTGTACAATGAGCGAGGAAATCTAGGATTCATCCATATTCTTAAATTTATGTACGGATGAAAAGAACGCGAATCATGAGTTATAAAGAATGGCCGAATTCAGGTGAGATGAATCTCCAAAAATAATTTTGTGCACCTCAAAGTATTGGATCACAGGATTGATGTTTTCGAGGGTGTTGCGGTTGACAGCGAATATTGAGAGTAGAAACTCCTCAAACGGTCTAGTGTAATATATATCCATGATACTCACTATAACAATAGTTGGGGTAGAAACCCACATAGCGCCTTTTCTACAATAGGGTGACCACCGAGTGTACCCCAGAAAATTGATTTATCGGTCCGCGTTTCGGCCATGTCCAAACATAAGAGGGAAAATTTTACGAGCGCAAAGACTTACCAACAAATTTTATAAAACCGGAATCCAAAGTGGTGTAAGAGTTTCTATCAATAAACTTAATGGTAACTTTCATCCTTAAACGGAGAATAAGAAGAATCGTGATCCAAACACTCTGTAGAGTAATGCGAAAATTTGATAAGATCAATCAAAAGGGGTTTTGAAAAAGCTTTAAACGTTTGATGCGACATCATAAACGGAGCGAAGTTCTTAGTAATTTAGAAGTATGTACAACGTGTACCATCTTATATAAAATAATTTAACTTAATCAAACAGCTCAATAAATGAGTGGTTTAAAATAATTTTTGAAGGTAGGATTTAGTATATACTAGCCAAAATAGGTAAGGGTAAATTTATTCATTTGAATCCATACGTACATATATGATTTTATAATTTGTATACATGACAAAATATTTCGTTACTTCTATTCGCCCATAAATCCCGTGAGAACCGCCCAATTAAACAAATGTGTAAAACTCCCTATGATAAACAGAGTATCTGTATTCAAAGGTTACAAGTTGAAGTAAGATCGTGGAAGATCGAGTAAAGGACTTGAATCGTCGTGCGACATAATGTTACGAGGTCATGAAAACCAATGAGTTAAATGTTGTTTTGACTAATATCAGGATATAAGTCCTTGGGCCAAAACTGTTCCCGAGCGAAGCTGTTGCTAACAAGCGAGTTATGAAGGATAGAGCATGAGATAGATAATCGGGTTAAAACGAGCTTCTCGTATATCAACAAATAAGATAATGAATGTTTTCCCTACCCATGTAATACATCGGAATTTCTGAATGAGTGGTGTAAAAATTTTCTTTGACTCGCTTTCTATTCCTCATGTCACAATATTGGGACTTCTTTATGAATTAATGTAATATAATCACGTTGGCCTGACGCCATTATATTTCACTAATTCATAGTTCCATTCCAATAGCACTACATGAGGTCAGGACACGCGATCAACCTCGAATTTCCACACAATTTCTCTAAAATGATTTCTTAAACAATGTGCTAAGGATAGCACAAGAGACAAAACATTAAAAGTAATGAATAGGAATAACGATGACATAAATATGTCTTCGAAGTACCAAGAATATCTAAAAGTCAAGAATGACGTTTTTCGGTTCAAAAACCAAAGCACATAGGCACAACGGCACAAAGGCACGTAATATAACAAGAATGTTATATACCTAAACATAATAGCTGACATTGAAATGCCGAGCACTTAGAAGTCAAGAATGACATCTCGCGTAATATAACTCAAACGTTATATACATAACCATAATAGATGACATAGAAATGTCAAGAATTTCAGAAGTCAAGAATGACATTCCTCAGTTTCACTACCCGAGGTGTTCTTATAAGGATAAGTTCGCATGAGTCAGAGAATACGTTTAAATCGGAATGGGAGTTCCTCCCGGATTCAGAACATAATAGAGATGTATGTATGATAACAATATACATACCAATACGATACAAATAGTCACATATAATAATATTTTATAGGTCGGGCTGTAGACTAGACTCACTAATGCACCCTATTGACTCGGGTAACGACATCAATGCAGCCTAATTCCCTACAACCAGAGCTCTGATACCAACTTTAACGACCCGTTAAAGTACACTTGACGACCATCGTTATCTTGGTCCCACAGCTTGATCATAACTCTATATGAATTTAATAAATAACCTTGCATTCTTTATTTAAAAATGATTTCCTATAAAGGAAACCTATCAAAATATGTAAGTTTAGAAAAACCATACATTATTACTTAATCAAAAGTTGACCAAAACAAAGTCAACAACATCCACTATTAAATGTATCAAAATAGAATGCAAGTTATTGTTTAACAAAACCTGCCATCATAAATATGCAGACTCTCTAAGCACAGCGAAAGCAATCAATCATGAACCTGAGAATAAAACATGCGAGTAACTGTCAACAAAAATGTTGAGTGAATTATAGGTTTAATATTGCAAACAATATTTAATTTAAACTGTAAAAAATTTATGTTTGAAAACATAAAAATTCCTTTTTGGACCACAAAATTATATGCTAGAAAACATATAAAAACATTATTTCATTTACCATGAGCCACCTGGTAACCACTTAACCATTTATTTACCCTTGCCAAACACAATAAATAATATACACCGAACAAGTGTATCTACAACAAATTACGAAGTACTTAACATTCCGATTATAAATTGTTAGCGCGACTAGCTCGAAATGGGGTTGTCAAACCTGATAGATCTATCCGTAGGATTCGCGTTCACTAATAAAAACTAGTGATTACAGTTAACAGACTAGGGAATATTTTTGTTCAACTCACAATGAATAATTTAAACCAACTTCCACCTGTGTCCAAAATATAAAATAAATTGCATGTATTCTCATCCCAAAAGATTTAAAACAGAAAATGGGACTATAACTCACCTTAATAGCAAACGAAGTAACCATACATATAAGCGAACAGCAATCGAAGTAAAGTGATCAGGAATGATCACAACGCCGACCTATAAATAAAGCAGGTCGATATAAATAACTAACTTAGGTCAAGTCTTAGTATGATAGCTATTGTACATGTTGCAAGTAGTCATAGAACAATACTAAACATGCATCGGTTTAATCGGAACAGCGTACGGACACACTTTCTATTTTTAGAAAGTTTCTATTTTTAGCAGGTTTCCATTTTTAGAAAGTTTCTATTTTTGGAAAGTTTCTATTTTTGGAAAGTTTCTATTTTTAGAAAGTTTCTATTTTTAGAAAGTTTCTATTTTTAGAAAGTTTTAAGTTAGGAAAGTTTCCTTATTTAGAAAGTCAACAAAAGTCAACTGAAAGTCAAAGTCAACTGGAAGTCAACTCAAAAGTCAACCTTGGTCAAACATAGTCAAAGTTTATTTTAAAAGTGTAAGTTGTAATAATAATGTAAGTTATAATGTTTATTAAAGTTAAATATGTCTAATTATGTCATAACATAAGTTTAATTAAATTAAAATGAATTATTAAAGTTAATATAAGTTTAAATGATATAATTAATATAACATAAGTATTTAATTAAAAAATTAAATATTAGTCATAATATAAGTATTATTAATTAATAATAAATTTTAAATCATATCATAAGTATTATTAATAATGGATTATTAATCATATCATAAGTTTCTAATTATAATTATTAAATCATAAGTATTTAATAATTAAATTATAATTAAATAATAACTAAGCCTTATAATAATTAAATAATTAATTAATCTTTATTATAAGTCTTATAATAATAATCTTATAATATAATTTTTAATACTTATCATAAGTATTTTCCATTAATAATAAAAGTATTATTAATCATAAGTTTAATTAAAATGTTAATTAAATCATAAGTAATAATTAAATGATATAATAAATATATATCATAAGTCTTAAATTATAATAATTACTTTTTATATCATAAGTAATTAAATGATAATGAAATTCATTATTTATATCATAAGTTTAATAATTAATCACAAGTTTTAAATCAAAAGTTCATCGGGTCGTATCTTGAGCCCCGTGTGTCGGTTTTCGGCGACCCTTACATATATCTCCGCCTAATCAAACCACCCGACACTTTGGTACACTCAAGAACACACCAAGAACAGCCCACAAGTCATGGTGATCAGCCAATACATCACTTGAAACTTTAATTCAATCAAAATCGTGTTTTAGACGCAACGGGTGATTCGTGGCTCGGATTTAGATGACCCGAACATGAAAGTTTGTCCCATCATTGATCCTAACACACTAACACACCCTAAAGTCACCAAATATGATCACAAAGTCGGACCAAACCTGGTTCATACCAATATCGTATTTCAATCTTAACAAAATACCACTTTGATCATATCTAGGGCTCCGGGAATCGAAACGACATGAATCCGGAGTCTAAAATTAATGTCTTGGTGAGAGGAACTCATATAGATACTTTATTTTAACTTTTATAACAATCACAATATCATAAATACACGAAATAGCTGCTGTCCAAATTTTATCAAACCGAAAACATGTATAATCGAGCAATTCTACGCATACAATCATCAATACAATAACATGTAATCATCATACTATCAATATAACATCAAAATACAGAAAAATAAAGAAAAATTAAAAAAATCTAGGGTTAGGGTTTATACCCTAATCAAGAATCGAATGGTATGAGTGTGTAGAGATCGAAGAGAGGAATCCGTTGATGATTAAAGCTTCTTGATCCAATTAATATTTTAGTGAAGGATAGTGATGATGATGCTAGTGGCGAAGGGTAGGAGAGCAAGGAGAGGAGAAACACAAAAAATAATAAAAATTAGAATGTGAAACGAGGAGTGAAAACTAGGTTTTGTTCCATAAAATCACTAGTTTGGAAAAAATGGCACAAACACCCCTCCCCATGGGGTGATGGCCGGCTCTAGCAAGAGGGTGGGCCCCTTTTATGGCCCAAAATTGATAAATGACTAATTGATTGTGGCCCGAATACCCGATCGAAGCCCGAAACGCGAAAACGCTACTACGCGATTGATTTTTCGGAGAGATAACAACTACGGGATGGATAAAATATATAAATACTATATATGATCATATGATATTAAAATATCATATTTAAAATAATTAGGACTTAAAAATCCCAAAAACTCGACCGTTGGTTTGAAAACCGAAAAGATTCGCCGGATAGAAATCCGCGACACGTAGAAACGTACAATTAAAGATATGAATATAAATATTCATATAACACATAATAATTAATATATTATTACAAAAATAATAATATAGGTCATATAAATGACGTGACACGAATAACAGTTAACGGTCGTTAAATAATTAACGGTAAAAGATAATTGAAAAAGTAGGGTCGTTACAATTGTGATGCCTCATTAAATGGAATCGGGTGTGTTCTAATGCAAAGAGGTAAATTCATCGCTTACGCCTCTCGACAATTAAAGGAACACGAAAGGAGATACCCGACTCATGATCTTGAACTGGCGGCGGTGCTTCATGCGTTGAAAATTTGGTGCCACTACTTGTATGGTGTCAAGTGTACGATTTATTCCGATAATAAGAGTTTGAAACATCTCTTTAATAAACGAGATTTGAATTATCGTCAACGTAGGTGGATGGATGTGGTAAAGGATTATGATTGTGTAATACTTTATCATCCGGGTAAGGCGAACGTGGTCGCGGATGTATTGAGTCGAAAGAGTCAACATCCGGCAATACAAGTAGGATCATTACGCATGATTATTACTAACGATTTTCTTGTTAAGCTTGGTGAGATTCAAATTGAAGCTTTTGTTAATAACAAGCATGAAGAACGGTAGATTTCTGACAGGTGCTACTTAATGAAGCACATAAGTCAAAGAACTCCATTCATCCGGGTGCAACAAAGATGTATTATGATTTGAAGAAAGTGTATTGGTGGCCGGGCATGAAACGTGATGTTGTTAAGTATGTTGAACAATGCGTGACGTGTTTGCAAGTTAAAGCCAAACACCAAAAGCCTAACGGTGAAATGTCCCGTTCTTATTGATTAAAAACGTTCCATATTAATTGATTTCGTTGCGAGGTTTTGACCTCTATATGAGACGTTTTTCAAAGACTGCATTCATTTTTAAAACAAACCATAACCTTTATTTCATAAATAAAGGTTTAAAAAGCTTTATGTAGATTATCAAATAATGATAATCTAAAATATCCTGTTTACACATGACCATTACATAATGGTTTACAATACAAATATGTTACATCGAAATCAGTTTCTTGAATGCAGTTTTTACACAATATCATACAAACATGGACTCCAAATCTTGTCCTTATTTTAGTATGCAACAGCGGAAGCTCTTAATATTCACTTGAGAATAAACATGCTTTAAACGTCAACAAAAATGTTGGTGAGTTATCGGTTTAACCTATATATATCAAATCGTAACAATAGACCACAAGATTTCATATTTCAATACACATCCCATACATAGAGATAAAAATCATTCATATGGTGAACACCTGGTAACCGACAATAACAAGATGCATATATAAGAATATCCCCATCATTCCGGGACACCCTTCGGATATGATATAAATTTCGAAGTACTAAAGCATCCGGTACTTTGGATGGGGTTTGTTAGGCCCAATAGATCTATCTTTAGGATTCGCGTCAATTAGGGTGTCTGTTCCCTAATTCTTAGATTACCAGACTTAATAAAAAGGGGCATATTCGATTTCGATAATTCAACCATAGAATGTAGTTTCACGTACTTGTGTCTATTTTGTAAATCATTTATAAAACCTGCATGTATTCTCATCCCAAAAATATTAGATTTTAAAAGTGGGACTATAACTCACTTTCACAGATTTTTACTTCGTCGGGAAGTAAGACTTGGCCACTGTTGATTCACGAACCTATAACAATATATACATATATATTAAAGTATGTTCAAAATATATTTACAACACTTTTAATATATTTTGATGTTTTAAGTTTATTAAGTCAGCTGTCCTCGTTAGTAACCTATAACTAGTTGTCCACAGTTAGATGTACAGAAATAAATCGATAAATATTATCTTGAACCAATCCACGACCCAGTGTATACGTATCTCAGTATTGATCACAACTCAAACTATATATATTTTGGAATCAACCTCAACCCTGTATAGCTAACTCCAACATTCACATATAGAGTGTCTATGGTTGTTCCGAAATATATATAGATGTGCCGACATGATAGGTCGAAACATTGTATACGTGTCTATGGTATCTCAAGATTACATAATATACAATACAAGTTGATTAAGTTATGGTTGGAATAGATTTGTTACCAATTTTCACGTAGCTAAAATGAGAAAAATTATCCAATCTTGTTTTACCCATAACTTCTTCATTTTAAATCCGTTTTGAGTGAATCAAATTGCTATGGTTTCATATTGAACTCTATTTTATGAATCTAAACAGAAAAAGTATAGGTTTATAGTCGGAAAAATAAGTTACAAGTCGTTTTTGTAAAGGTAGTCATTTCAGTCGAAAGAACGACGTCTAGATGACCATTTTAGAAAACATACTTCCACTTTGAGTTTAACCATAATTTTTGGATATAGTTTCATGTTCATAATAAAAATCATTTTCTCAGAATAACAACTTTTAAATCAAAGTTTATCATAGTTTTTAATTAACTAACCCAAAACAGCCCGCGGTGTTACTACGACGGCGTAAATCCGGTTTTACGGTGTTTTTCGTGTTTCCAGGTTTTAAATCATTAAGTTAGCATATCATATAGATATAGAACATGTGTTTAGTTGATTTTAAAAGTCAAGTTAGAAGGATTAACTTTTGTTTGCGAACAAGTTTAGAATTAACTAAACTATGTTCTAGTGATTACAAGTTTAAACCTTCGAATAAGATAGCGTTATATGTATGAATCGAATGATGTTATGAACATCATTACTACCTTAATTTCCTTGGATAAACCTACTGGAAAAGTGAAAAATGGATCTAGCTTCAATGGATCCTTGGATGGCTCGAAGTTCTTGAAGCAGAATCATGACACGAAAACAAGTTCAAGTAAGATCATCACTTGAAATAAGATTGTTATAGTTATAGAAATTGAACCAAAGTTTGAATATGATTATTACCTTGTATTAGAATGATAACCTACTGTAAGAAACAAAGATTTCTTGAGGTTGGATGATCACCTTACAAGATTGGAAGTGAGCTAGCAAACTTGAAAGTATTCTTGATTTTATGAAACTAGAACTTTTGAAATTTATGAAGAACACTTAGAACTTGAAGATAGAACTTGAGAGAGATCAATTAGATGAAGAAAATTGAAGAATGAAAGTGTTTGTAGGTGTTTTTGGTCGTTGGTGTATGGATTAGATATAAAGGATATGTAATTTTGTTTTCATGTAAATAAGTCATGAATGATTACTCATATTTTTGTAATTTTATGAGATATTTCATGCTAGTTGCCAAATGATGGTTCCCACATGTGTTAGGTGACTCACATGGGCTGCTAAGAGCTGATCATTGGAGTGTATATACCAATAGTACATACATCTAAAAGCTGTGTATTGTACGAGTACGAATACGGGTGCATACGAGTAGAATTGTTGATGAAACTGAACGAGGATGTAATTGTAAGCATTTTTGTTAAGTAGAAGTATTTTGATAAGTGTATTGAAGTCTTTCAAAAGTGTATAAATACATATTAAAACACTACATGTATATACATTTTAACTGAGTCGTTAAGTCATCGTTAGTCGTTACATGTAAGTGTTGTTTTGAAACCTTTAGGTTAACGATCTTGTTAAATGTTGTTAACCCAATGTTTATAATATCAAATGAGATTTTAAATTATTATATTATCATGATATTATCATGTATGAATATCTCTTAATATGATATATATACATTAAATGTCTTTACAACGATAATCGTTACATATATGTCTCGTTTAAAAATCATTAAGTTAGTAGTCTTGTTTTTACATATGTAGTTCATTGTTAATATACTTTATGATATGTTTTCTTATCATAGTATCATGTTAACTATATATATATATCCATATATATGTCATCATATAGTTTTTACAAGTTTTAACGTTCGTGAATCACCGATCAACTTGGGTGGTCAATTGTCTATATGAAACATATTTCAATTAATCAAGTCTTAAAAAGTTTGATTGCTTAACATGTTGGAAACATTTAATCATGTAAATATCAATCTCAATTAATATATATAAACATGGAAAAGTTCGGGTCACTACAAACGGTAAGCTACAACAGTTGGAAGTCTCGATATGGAAATGGGAGCACATTACCATAGATTTCGTTACAAAGTTACCAAAGACGGTGAGAACCCAATTTAATACGATTTGGGTGATAGTTGATCGGTTGACGAAGAGTGCTTTGTTTCTTCCCATTAGGGAAACAATATCGTCGGAGACTTTGTCAAAGTTGTTTATCAAGGAGGTGATATCGAGGCATGGGGTTCCTATATCTATTATTTCAGATCGAGATACCCGGTTCACATCTCGGTTTTGGAATAAATTTCATGAAGATATGGGTACACAATTGAGAATGAGCATGGCGTATCATCCTCAAACGGATGGTCAAACCGAATGTATGAACCAAACATTGGAGGATATGTTACGGGCGTGTATTATCGATTTCGGTGGTAGTTGGGATGAGCACTTACCTTTGGTAGAATTCTTGTACAACAATAGCTATCATGCTAGTATTAGAATGCCACCTTATGAGATGCTTTATGAGCGTAGGTTTCGAACTCCTATTTGTTGGGGTGAAGTGGGTCAAAGAGAAATCGGGAGTACCGATTTGGTTTTAGGGATGAATAGTAAAATTGAGATGATCCGGGCTCGACTTAAGGCGGAGCAAGATAGACAAAAATCTTATGCCGATAAAGGAAGGCGACCGATTGAGTTTCAAGAAGGTGACATGGTGATGCTTAAGGTTTCGCCATGGAAAGGTGTTATTCGGTTTCGGAAACGAGGAAAGTTAGCTCCTCGGTTTATTGGTCCTTTTAAGGTCTTGGCTCGTGTTGGTGAGGTTGCTTATAGACTAGAGTTACCCGAAGAACTTACTGAATTAAGGTGAGACCAGTGGACATGGCTCCGTATATGAGTCCTTTAAGTGTGGTAAAATTTACAGAAGTAAACTCGTCTTTGTTTGACCGTGGCGACGGTCTAAGTGCGAGTAGGTCAGAAATTTCTGCACAACGTTAAAAGGACATAGTGACGATCGGAGGGCCATAAATCCTAAACCGTAACTCGGATTTAGACAAGTTCTATATGAAAAGTTATCTACTCGAAAAGATCTATTTGAAAATAAAGGTCTCAGTATCCCAGGTCTACTGGTCTGTTACAGAAATAGTAGGACAGAGGGCTGTAAACAGAAAACAGGAAGTTAAAAGTGAGTTCCGGTGGTCTTGGTGCTTGATGTTCATCATGGTTCTCATCCTTGATGCATATAGCTTCAAGTGTACAACTCTTTGATGTGTTTACATCATATTTACCATGGTTTGACCATCATAACCCAAGTGCAAGTCTAAGACATGAAGCACAACTCACTTAAGTGTTGCAAGTGTTTTGATGAACCAAAGTTTCATCAAAGTCTTAGATTTAGCACATACATGAAATGTAAAAGTAATAACAAGTTACAAACTTGAAGTAAACTTATGAAATCAAGATCTTAAGTAGTAGAACATAGTTCTTAGTTAGATCTTGAAGATCCAAGTCTCATAAGTCTAGATCTAACATAAGTGTACAAAGTTATAATTAAAAAATTTCATTTACATGTTCTTGAACTTTTAAAGTTACTTTTAGTTCAAGATTAATGAGATCAAAGTTAACTAGTAACATTTGACCAATCACAACCAACAAACAAGAAATTAAATTGCATAAAATGAAGTGATAAACTAAGTAAACAAGTAAAAGGTTCATGGTTTGTTCATACTTTTAAAGATTCAACCAAGGCTTGATCTTTAAGTAAAGTAAACTTTAAGTTTACTTCAAGAACTACAAGTATGAGTTACAACACAAGAACTTTCTTTCTTTAACAAGTATTGGAGATCATAAACTAAGAAGTTTATGTCTTGTGTGTTGTTGTTAGAACAAGATAGATGAAGAATCAAACTAATAAGTTTGCTTCTTAGAAGATCATAAGTAAATAACAAAAACAACTAGTAATTACAAGTATTTAAACATTAAGCAAGAACAAGTAAACAACACAACAATTGATGATGATGTTTTAATGTTGCTAGGTCACGGTTTTGATAAGAGAAAGAAAAGAGAAAGAAGCTTGAAAGAACTCACAAATTAGAGAGCAAAAGAGAGAAAAGTTGAGAGGATTATGTGTGTGTGTTTTGGAATGAAGAAAGAAGTGAGTAAGTAATCAAAAATGGAACCAAAAATCCCTTCTAACTAGCCTAAGGCCAACGGCCAGCTGCAAGGAAAAAGAGGGGTGAGTTGTTTGGTGGTCACTAGCATGCAAAGTTCATAAAAGGTGGTTAAAAGAATGGGTTACATGGGGATTAAGAGCCAACTAGATTCCAAATGCTCAAACCAACTAGTTACAAGATTTAATTACTACTTACATGTCTTAGTGGGCTAGTTAATCCATTAAAATGGGTAGGGTGGGCTTGTAAGCCCAAAGTCATAAGTCCATTTCACTAATAAAGCCCAAGTTCACTTAATTAACAAATTAATCCATTTAAAGCCCAAGTAATTAACCAACAACCTTAGTTAATTAAAATGATTAATAAAACTTAATCATGAATGTAAATAATACTTGAAAATATTATTTGTGTAAGTCTCGGGTGTCACAAAGACGTTTCGGGCAATTAAAGTCAAGTTCGGGCAATCATGGCGATATGTAAATGTAATAACATACATTCGTTATATCACACGTATTAATAATAATAATTATTAATAAATAAATGTTGGAAAATCCAGAGTCGTTACATTACCCACCTGTTAAAGAAAATTTCGTCCTGAAATTTTAAGCTGAGGTAGATGGAGGAGTCGGGAAAAGGTGAGGATACTTCTGCATCATTTGATCCTCTCGCTCCCAAGTAAACTCAGGTCCTCGTTTGGCATTCCATCGTACTCGGACGATCGGAATCTTGTTGCGTTTCAAAGTTTTGATCTCACGATCCATAATTTCAACAGGCTCTTCCACGAAGTGGAGTTTGTCGTCAATCGTAAGTTCCTCAAGTGGTATGATAAGTTCGGGTGCAGCAAGACACTTCTTCAAGTTTGACACGTGGAAGGTAGGATGAACTGAGCTCAATTGTGCTGGAAGGTCTAACCGGTAAGCAACGGGTCCAACGCGTTCCAAAATTTCAAAAGGACCAATGTATCGTGGGTTTAACTTTCCACATTTTCAAAAATGGATCACACCTTTCCAAGGTGCAACCTTCAACATTACACGATCACCAACGTTGAATTCAAAGTCTTTACGTTTAAGATCGGCATAACTCTTTTGGCGATCGCAGGCAGTCTTAAGTCTAGCTTGAATCTGAGCAATCTTCTCCGTGGTTTCGTGGACTACCTCGGGTCCGGTGATTTGCTTTTCGCCTACTTCGGCCCAACAAATAGGAGATTGGCACTTACAGCCATACAATGCTTCAAAAGGTGCGGCATTAATGCTTGAATGATAACTGTTGTTGTACGAGAATTCGGCGAGTGGCAAATGCCTTTCCCAGGCCTTCCCAAAATCAATGACACATGCACGCAACATGTCCTCCAAGGTCTGAATCGTTCATTCACTTTGCCCGTCAGTCTGAGGATGATAAGCAGTACTCATGTCAAGATGATTTCCCATGGCTTCTTGCAAAGAACGCCAAAATCTAGAAGCAAAACGGGGATCGCGATCTGAGATGATCGATAAAGGTACACCATGACGAGATACAACCTCTTTGATGTATAATTGGGCAAGTCTTTCCATTGTATCAGTTTCCTTCATCGCTAGGAAGTGTACAGATTTGGTGAGGCGGTCAACAATAACCCAAATGGTATCGCATCCGCCCACCGTCTTTGGCAGCTTGGTAATAAAATCCATTGTGATCCTTTCCTACTTCTATTGTGGGATCTCCGGCTGTTGAAGTAAACCCGAAGGTCTCTGATGCTCGGCTTTAACCTTCGAGCAAGTCAAACACTTACCAACGTAAGTCGTAACGTCTTTCTTAAGATTCGGCCACCAATACTATTCTTTAAGGTCGTGGTACATTTTGCTCGCTCTGGGATGAATCGAATCTCTCGATTTGTGTGCTTCATCAAGTATAAGGTTCCGTAGATCTCCATAAAGAGGTACCCAAATTCTTCCAGCATAACATCGGAGTCCAGACTCCCTAACCTCGAATCGAGAGACAAGTATGTTCAAATGTTCACGAGATATATTCTCCTCCTTGAGAGCCTCATCTTGGGCTACTCTGATCTGGCTGTTGAGGTTCGAATGGATGGTGATGTTCAGAGCCCTAACACAAAGAGGTGCCGTCCTCTCCTTTTGGCTTAAAGCGTCAGCTACAACATTGGCCTTGCCAGGGTGATAACGGAGTTCACAATCGTAGTCGTTGAGCGTCTCGATCCATCGACACTGTCTCATATTCAGTTGCTTCTGATCGAATATATGTTGAAGACTCTTGTGATCGGTGAAGATAGTGCTCTTAGTTCCATACAAATAGTGTCTCCACAATTTAAGCACAAAGACAACAGCTCCAAGTTCAAGATCGTGAGTAGTGTAGTTCCGCTCATGAATCTTCAATTGGCGGGAGGCATAGGCAATAACTTTTGAGCGTTGCATCAGTACGCAACTAAAACCACTCTTCGATGCATCACAATAAACAACAAAATCGTCACTGCCCTCAGGAAGTGATAGGATAGGTGCGGTGGTTAAATTCGTCTTCAAAGTTTGGAATGCTGATTCATGTGCGGGTTCCCAAATGAACTTCTTACCCTTGTGAGTCAGTGCGGTCAAAGGACGCACAATCAGAGAAAATCCTTCAATGAACCTTCGGTAGTAACCGGCGAGACCTAGGAATTGGCGAATATGCGTCGGAGTAGTGGGGGTTTCCCACTTACTGATAGCTTCAATCTTGGTGGGATCAACTTTGATACCCTGGTCGCTCACAACATGACCCAGAAATTGTACTTCCTTCAACCAAAATTCACACTTGGAGAATTTGGCGTAAAGTTGCTCTTGTCTCAAGAGTTCAAGCACTAGTCGGAGGTGTTGCACATGCTCTTCTTCGCTCTTAGAGTAGATGAGGATATCATCTATGAAGACGATAACAAACTTATCCAAGTACGGCTTGCAGACACGATTCATGAGATCCATGAACACGGCAGGTGCATTTGTTAACCTGAATGGCATCACGAGAAACTCATAATGACCATAACGAGTTCTGAACACAGTTTTCATTACATAACTTTCCTTCACCCTCAACTGGTGATAATCGAATCGCAAATCGATCTTTGAGTAAACGCTTGATCCTTGTAGTTGATCAAAAAGATCGTCAATTCGTGGAAGAGGATACCGATTCTTGATAGTCAATTTGTTGAGTTCACGGTAGTCGATACACATACGGAAGGATCCATCCTTCTTCTTCACAAACAACACAGGTACGCCCCAAGGCGAGAAGCTTGGTTGAATAAACCCTCGGTCTAACAGCTCTTGTAATTGACTCTGTAATTCTTGCATCTCAGAAGGTGTGATTCTATAAGGTGCGCGAGCTACAGGTGCGGCTCCTGGCACTAAATCGATCTGAAATTCTACTGCTCTTTGCGGCGGCAATCCAGGCAATTCCTCTGGGAAGACATCAGAAAATTCGTTCACAATTCGAACGTCGTTCACGCTTTTCACCTCAGTTTCTACAGCTTTCACATGTGCTAGGACAGCAAAACGTCCCTTCTTCATAATCTTTTGCGCTTTCACGCAACTAATGAGGTTCAACTTCGAGGTACATCTCTCTCCATAGATAATCAGTGGTTCACCGTCTCCATGTGGTATGCGTAGTGCTTTATCTCCACAGATAATATCGGCCTTTATCTTGCTCAACCAATCCATACCAACGATCACGTCAAAACTTCCCAGTTTGATACGTATCAAATCAATTTCGAAATCTGCACCGGCTATGTTAATAATAGCTCCACGACTAATATGGTCAACCTTTTCAAGTTTTCCATTGGCGACCTCGACAAGCATACTCTCTTTTAACGGGACTAATGACCAATTAATCTTATCGCAAAAATGTCTACATACATAACTTCTATCCGCACAAGTATCAAACAAAACAGAAGCTAAAAGATTGTTGATTTTGAATATACCTGTCACCAAGTCGGGGTTATCGCGTGCATCCCTTGCATTAACATTAAAAGCTCTAGCGCGCGGTGGTTCGCCATCTTTTCGCTTATTTGGGCACGCATTTCTGAAAGGGCCCGTCTGCCCGCATTCGTAGCACTTCTTCAGTCCATTGGTGTTCGGCTTCCCATTCAAAGTGGTGACCTTGCAGTCTTTTCCAACATGCCCAGACCGTTGGCACTCTCGCAGACAACATTGCAATACCCAGTGTGGTGTTTGTAACACCTCTTGTAGTGAGGTAGGGTTCCCTTGTAGTTCGGGTTGGAGTTGGTGTTGTTATTGGGGTTGGGGTTTCCACCGTTGTTGTTTCCTCTGAAACCCTCATGTCATTTCGCCGGGTTCTGTTCATAGTTCCTTCCCTTGTTGTTGTTGTTGTTATGGTTATCCCATTTGCGTTTCTCACTAGTACCCGCTTCAGACTTAGTTTTCTCCGGTTCATCGATGGTTATCTGATTCATTAAAGTATGCGCCATGCGCATCTCTTCGGGAACAGTTGGTGGTTTGGACGAGGTGACGTTTCCCTTAATACTCTTAGGGAGTCCCCAGAAGTATCTCTCCATTCGCTTGAATTCTTGGGTGACCATTGTCGGACACATCAGGGCTAGTTCCAAAAATCTCCTGTAGTAACCATCAAGGTCGTTCCCAACGGCCTTTAACTGCATGAATTCCATTTCCATCTTCTGGATTTTGGTTCTCGGACAATACTCATCAATCATAGCAGCTTTGAATTCCTCCTATGGCGTAGCATACGCCTCATCAATGCCTTGTGCCTGTGCCATTGTGTTCCACCACGTGAGCGCGCCGTCAGACAGCATGCAAGAAGCAAATTTGGTTTTGCTGTCCTCCGAACAGTTGCTAACTCGGAATACTGATTCAAGTTTCTCGAACCATCTGGTGAGACCAACTGGTCCCTCAGTGCCGCTGAAGTTATGTGGTTTACAGCTCTGGAATTCCTTGTAAGTACACCCATTTCGAACGGGTTGAATAACCGGTGGTGGAGCTTGGAGGTTTCTTTCTGCTAGGGCTACGGCTACATGTTCTTAGATCATCTCTTCAATTTGAGCAGCAGTAGGTGTGGATCGACTGTTAGCCATGGTGTTCTATACAAACATTTTGACTCAAGTCAAAATCCAGCATTCAATATATAATAATATAGTATATAACAACCAACATGTAAACAGCACAACACATGTTAATTAAGTAACGCAAGTTGATACAAGTACCGCAAAAAACCATACAGTAACGTAAATAGAACACTTGTGCAAAAAGTAACATCACAAAGTTTCCACTCATTAATAATAAGTTTCATACATCATGATAGATTCGTACAATACATAAGTGAAATAAGAAACTACGACTAGATTACATCATGAAATCTAATACAAAAGGTCATACGGTGAAGGTGGGTGTAGGATGTCTAAAACCTGAACCAACTGCTCCTCGAGCTCAGTAACCCGAGCTCGGAGGATTCCCACCTCCCTTGTCAATTCCTCGACAGTGGGAGCTGGTGGGGCGGGCGGTGCTGGTGGTGCAGGTGGGGCTGGTGGTGCCGGTGGTACTGGTGGTGCGGGTGGTGCAGACCTCACAAAATGAGGTGCAGACGTCCCTGCTCCAGAAATAGTTAGCACATAACGAGGTGCCTTACGTATGAGTGGGTCGGCAGGGTACGGCACAAGCCGCTTACGGGCAGTAACCCTCCGACGCCGACCAAAAGCGTTAGTGAAAGCACGACCTCCATTCACCCCTGGAATGACGGTGCCATCAGGACGGTACCGCTTCTTCGGCGGGGTGGAGGGTGCCTGTATAGGTACGTCAGCAGGGTCCTCATCATCTCTGGAGTCTTCTGAGGAAGAGTCATCTGATGAAGAATCGGCGGATGATGAGTCATCCGAATCATGTGGTGGTGGCACGGGTGGCTGAACTGGCAGTCCGAAGGTGGCCAACATCTCTCTGTGTCTGAATGGCGGAATAGGCACTAAATGTCCATCTGGAGCGCGTCGGCACGACATGCGCATATGGTTACGGAATGGCCCTTCCCCGAACTCCGCGGGGATCACAACACCACCGATGCGGGGCTGTGACTCCGAGGATCCGGGAGCAGACGGAGCTGGAATCTACGCAGGGTCTACGTGTCCGTCAATAGTAGCCACTGGTGCAGGCGGCTGGCTGCTAGTCCCGGAAGATGAAGCGCCGGGGTCACTCGTGCGTATCGGGATCAGTGGATCGGCAACGGTGGTAGGTGGGGTAGCTGAAGAGTCTAAACTACCCAAAACGATAGCAGGTGGTACATCCGAAATCTGAACAAGGAAAAATAAATTTTCCATGTCAGTAAGTCATAAAGCAAGCACGTGTTAGGCCAACAGTTTAAATCATATATAACAATAAATAGCATGGCAATAATAATGAATCGTACGGAAGTAGCATGCAATCGAAAGCAAGTAATATCATACAGTAGTGAAATCATGTGGTAGCATATGGCGTATAGCAGTAAAAGTAAGCAGCGGCATGCAGTAAGTCAGCGGAAACAAGTAAACTAGCAAGTTGTAGATTAGTCCTATTAGTGAATCCTACTCAGGTCGGTCTTAGACTCACTAATGCAACCTAATTCCCTACAACCAATGCTCTGATACCAAATGTGATGCCCAGTACAAAACCATCGTGTACGAATCATCAACAACAGGATCATTACAAGGTGAAGTACTCTATGCATTTTCAAAAAGAGTTTGCATTCATTAATAAAGTGATGTCTAAACCAACATCGAATGTTTTACAATCCAAAAGCATGCTTCACTAAGTAGAAGCAAATAATAAGTGTATGTGACCACAACGGTCGTTACAAGTCATAGTTCAAAAGTACTAATGTTTGAATGCAAAATAAAGTAGTTCATGCGATAACAACTCTAAGCAGCAGGGTGTCTACAGCACGACTAGTACACAACGGAAGCTAACCTCAAGCACCTGAGAAAAACATGCTTAAAAACGTCAACACAAAGGTTGGTGAGCTATAGTTTAAGTATAACAGTAGGTAAGGTAGGCCACGAGATTTCAGTGCTACAAGGAGCGTTTCAAAACAGTATGATAAAGTATATGTCAACCATGGGCACTTGGAAACTAACTTAACGTTTAATAATATATCACCCCCTGAAAGTACACTTGGAAAGTGCGTATGTCTACGAAGTATTAAACACTCGTTAAATGCTAGCGCAACTAGCCCGAGTGGGGATGTCAAACCCTATGGATCCATATCTAAGATTCGCGTTCACGGTTCAAAAACCAATGATTAAACGTTACCGAGCTAAAGGGAATGTTTATGCCGTTGTATAACCCACACATATATAAGTTTAAGTACTCGTGACTAGTATCTAAAACATAAAATCCGCATGCATTCTCAGTTCCCAAAATAAGTTAAAGTAAAAAGGGAATGCTATAACTCACAATGATAAAGTAGCGGTAAAGTATGACTCGGAAAGTAAGCAAGTAATGAAGGTCGTCCAAACGGGTCCTCAACCTAAGTCAAATAGTACTAAGTCAGTAAATCATCCGAATAGGTTTAAAAGTATGTAAATAAGGTCGTCCAAACGGGTCATCATCATTCATCATCAAACAAAAGGCGTAAAGTAAGTTTCGTTTATGAAAGTAGTTTAAAACAAAGGCTGAATTCAGTCAGTCACCACGGCCTCTACCCTTACTTAATTAAGGTGAGACCAGTGGCCATGGCTCCGTATATGAGTCCTTTAAGTGTGGAAAAATTTACAGAAGCAAACTCATTTTCTTTTGACCGTGACGACGGTCTAAGTGCGAGTAGGTCAGAAATTTCTGCACAACGTTAAAAGGACATAGTGATGATCGGAGGGCCATAAATCCTAAACCGTAACTCGGATTTAGACGAGTCCTATATGAAAAGTTATCTACTCGAAAAGATCTATTTGAAAATAAAGGTTTCAGTAGCTCAGGTCTACTAGTCTGCTACAGAAACAGTAGGACAGAGGGCTGTAAACAGAAAACAGGAAGTTAAAAGTGAGTTCCGGTGGTCTTGGTGCTTGATGTTCATCATGGTTCTCATCATTGATGCATATAGCTTCAAGTGTACAACTCTTTGATGTGTTTACATCATCTTTACCATGGTTTGACCATCATAACCCAAGTGCAAGCCTAAAACATGAAGCACAACTCACTTAAGTGTTGCAAGTGTTTTGATGAACCAAAGTTTCATCAAAGTCTTAGATTTAGCACATACATGAAATGTAAAAGTAATAACAAGTTACAAACTTGAAGTAAACTTATGAAATCAAGATCTTAAGTAGTAGAACATAGTTCTTAGTTAGATCTTGAAGATCCAAGTCTCATAAGTCTAGATCTAACATAAGTGTACAAAGTTATAATTAAAAAGTTTCATTTACATGTTCTTGAACTTTTAAAGTTACTTTTAGTTCAAGATTAATGAGATCAAAGTTAACTAGTAACATTTGACCAATCACAACCAACAAACAAGAAATTAAAATTCATAAAATGAAGTGATAAACTAAGTAAACAAGTAAAAGGTTCATGGTTTGTTCATACTTTTAAAGATTCAACCAAGGTTTGATCTTTAAGTAAAGTAAACTTTAAGTTTACTTCAAGAACTACAAGTATGAGTTACAACACAAGAACTTTCTTTCTTTAACAAGTATTGGAGATCATAAACTAAGAAGTTTATGTCTTGTGTGTTCTTGTTAGAACAAGATAGATGAAGAATCAAACTAATAAGTTTGCTTCTTAGAAGATCATAAGTAAATAACAAAAATAACTAGTAATTACAAGTATTTAAACATTAAGCAAGAACAAGTAAACAACACAACAATTGATGATGATGTTTTAATGTTGCTAGGTCACGGTTTTGATAAGAGAAAGAAAAGAGAAAGAAGCTTGAAAGAACTCACAAATTAGAGAGCAAAAGAGAGAAAAGTTGAGAGGATTTTGTTTGTGTGTTTTGGAATGAAGAATGAAGTGAGTAAGTAATCAAAAATGGAACCAAAAATCCCTTCTAACTAGCCTAAGGCCAACGGCCAGCTGCAAGGAGAAAGAGGGGTGAGTTGCTTGGTGGTCACTAGCATGCAAAGTTCATAAAAGGTGGTTAAAAGAATGAGTTACATGTGGATTAAGAGCCAACTAGATTCAAAATGCTCAAACCAACTAGTTACAAGATCTAATTACTACTTACATGTCTTAGTGGGCTAGTTAATCCATTAAAATGGGTAGGGTGGGCTTGTAAGCCCAAAGTCATAAGTCCATTTCACTAATAAAGCCCAAGTTCACTTAATTAACAAATTAATCCATTTAAAGCCCAAGTAATTAACCAACAACCTTAGTTAATTAAAATGATTAATAAAACTTAATCATGAATGTAAATAATACTTGAAAATATTATTTGTGTAAGTATCGGGTGTCACAAAGACGTTTCGGGCAATTAAAGTCAAGTTCGGGCAATCATGGCGACATGTAAATGTAATAACATACATTCGTTATATCACACGTATTAATAATAATAATTATTAATAAATAAACGTTGGAAAATCCAGGGTCGTTACATTACCCACCTGTTAAAGAAAATTTTGTCCCGAAATTTTAAGCTGAGGTAGATGGAGGAGTCGTGAAAAGGTGAGGATACTTCCGCATCATTTGATCCTCTCGCTCCCAAGTAAACTCAGGTCCTCGTTTGGCATTCCATCGTACTCGGACGATCGGAATCTTGTTGCGTTTCAAAGTTTTGATCTCACGATCCATAATTTCAACAGGCTCTTCCACGAAGTGGAGTTTGTCGTCAATCTTAAGTTCCTCAAGTGGTATGATAAGCTCGGGTGCAGCAAGACACTTCTTCAAGTTTGACACGTGGAAGGTATGATGAACTGAGCTCAATTGTGCTGGAAGGTCTTACCGGTAAGCAACGGGTCCAACGCGTTCCAAAATTTCAAAAGGACCAATGTATCGTGGGTTTAACTTTCCACATTTTCTAAAATGGATCACACCTTTCCAAGGTGCAACCTTCAACATTACACAATCACCAACGTTGAATTCAAAGTCTTTACGTTTAAGATCGGCATAACTCTTTTGGCGATCGCGGGCAGTCTTAAGTCTAGCTTGAATCTGAGCAATCTTCTCCGTGGTTTCGTGGACTACCTCGGGTCCGGTGATTTGCTTTTCGCCTACTTCGGCCCAACAAATAGGAGATCGACACTTACGGCCATACAATGCTTCAAAAGGTGCGGCATTAATGCTTGAGTGATAACTGTTGTTGTACGAGAATTCAGCGAGTGGCAAATGCCTTTCCCAGGCCTTCCCAATATCAATGACACATGCACGCAACATGTCCTCCAAGGTCTGAATCGTTCGTTCACTTTGCCCGTCAGTCTGACCAAATTTAAACTTAATCTTTGTATGTTTAACATTTCCGACACGATAACCAAAGTATGTAAAACTGAATCTCAAAATTTTTGAACTACTTTTATATATTTAAATACCCTTCGGTTGTTTTCGACGATTCGCGAACAATTATATGTAAATAGATACATATATACTATAACATGAAAATGTAACGATGTATTAATTGTTTGATACCGTACATTAAACTTATTAGTTTAAATATCTATTTGAATATATATGATAAGTTGAAATATTTATTATTAAAATTAATTATAAATAACTTCCAATGTGTATTTAAAAACTAATTTATGTATATTAAAAAGATATATACATATATATAATTTCAAGTTATTTAGTAAACGATAGTAACATTCATTTATTGATTTGATTGATATTTAGATAAGTTAACTAAAGCGTTTAAGATGAACCAGTAAAACACTAATTTGCTACAGTATTTTCAAATTGCTACAGTACCCATTGTCTTCGAAAATCACTATTTGCTACCGTGAAAATCACTATTTGCTACAGTGAATTGCTACAGTAAAAAATGACTTTACTACAGTACTGTGATACAGTAAAACACTATTTCAAAATAAATAAAAATATATATATATATATATATATATATATATATATATATATGTATGTACTACGAGACGATAATTTATAGAAGCAAATAACCAAAACACTTAATTGATTAAAGCTACACTTAGAGTGACATAGTTATCAATGATTAAGTTTATATTTTGACAAAGGTACGAGTCACGAAACGAAAAGTACTAGTTTGCTCAGCGTACGAAAGGGCGTTCGAAAAACCAGAACCAGGACATAAGTCGAGTGACAACGTACGACTTATCAGAACAAAAATTACAAGTCAACTATGCATGTGAATTTAATATAATATATAATTAATTAAATAAATTAAATATATTATATTTATAATTAAAAAATATGTCGATAAACTAGAAGTTAAAAGATCATGAGCTGGAAATCCATCCCATGCGATCGCATGGGAAATGGTCTTGGAGGCCATGCGATCGCATGGCAGTCCTGGACAGGCCACACCTATAAAAGCTCGAGATATCTGCCTCTGTTTTGATTTAAAATTACTCCGTAAGTAAATTATTTATTTATTTAATTATTATTATTATTATTATTATTATTATTATTATTATTATTATTGTTATTATTATTATTATTATTATTATTATTATTAAGATTAATATTATTATTAATCTTAATATTATTAGTAGTAATATTATTAATTAGTATTATACATAAAATACTACGATGAGGTCATGAGCGTATCACTTTCAAAATAGTTTTATGAGCGGGATAAAACTAAGGAAATTATGGGTTATTGCCAAGGAGGTTATGGGTAATGTTCGAGGGTATATTTGTGAATCAAATCTAGTGTTTATCATCTCCGTTACGTCTACGTACCTTCCTTCAATAATAAATCACAATATTGATATGTAAGCATTTATATCTTATCTATTATATATTAATAGTGTATCCATGTCTAGTGCTCGAATATATATTTATACATACTTGTATACTAAATTTTGTCGTTAAACAGTTTATAATGAATCACGAATTAAATACATATATTACTGGTAAAAGGTATATGATATACATGTTTTCGGAAAGCTGGCGAAAAATCAATAACTTTTCATTTAGATATCGAATAAAATCGATGAACGGATTAAAAGATATGATCAACTGAATTATGATTGACGTTAATTGAAATTGCTTTTGAATCTGCAATTAAGATTTAAACAACTTGTTTACGAGATTGATAAATTGGATTTTTGAATATTACCAACCGAGTAAATGAATCCTTATATAAGGTACGTTTCGTTTTGTTAAACAAATGTCAAAATTGACTTTTTGAAACGACTTTGGATAACTTTTGTATGTCGATCTCGAGCATTAGGATTGTGATACACTATGACCTGACCTAGCTTGATAGACATTTATTGACCAACATATGTTCTCTAGGTTGAGATCTACGGTTATTTGGTAATCCGAGTTTCGATCACATTTTGGTGAACGAGTTTATATGCTGCTAAGGTGAGTTTCATTTGCTCCCTTTTTAATTGCTTTTGCAATCTATATTTTTAGGCTGAGAATACATGCATTTTATTTTAAACGCAATGGATACAAGTACATACTAAATTCTACACTGAGTTTGAACCGAAAATCCCTTAGCTTTGGTAACTGTTAACTACCAGTTATAAGAACTGGTGGGCGCGAGTAGTAGTATATGGATCCATAGTGCTTGATATCCTCGTCCGAGCTAGAGCACTAGCCTTTTAACGGATGTATGCTATTTGAGAAGCGTACACGTTGGTTTGCGTGTATTATTAACATGATTATACAAAGGGTACAAATTATATATACGTTAAGTTTAGTTACCAGGGTGCTCAATTTCGTAGAATATTTTGATAAACGTTTCTGGATTGAACAACTGAAATCTTGTGATCCACCTTTATATATAGATTATGCGCAATATTAAAATTATGAACTCACCAACCTTTGTGTTGACACTTTTAAGCATGTTTATTCTCAGATTTCTAGAAGTCTTCCACTGTTTGCTTATATGTGATACAAGCTATGTGCATGGAGTCATACATGCTTTATTCAAGAAAACTTTGCATTCACAAAATCATCATCGTGTATCTTATTTTGACTTCATTGTCAACGGATGTATTATGGTAAACTATTATTTATGGTGATTGTCTATATGTAGAAATCTTCAAACGTTGAAAACCTTAGAAATTGATATTCATTTATTGTGTACCTTTTGAAAAGAATGCAATGTTTACAAAACGTATCATATAGAGGTCAAATACCTCACAATGAAATCAATGAATGATGTGTTCGTCCATATAGATTTGGAGCGATCGTCACAGTTGGTATCAGAGCGTTGGTCCTAGCGAACCAGGTCTTGTATGAGTGTGTCTAACTGATAGTTTCTAAGATGCATTAGTAAGTCTGGACTTCGACCGTGTCTGCATGTTAAAAGTTTTGCTTATTATTTCTTGTCGAAAATTACATGCTTATCATTCTTAAAGTCTAGACACGTTTTCCTGCATTTATTGCATAAATAGTGTATAGACAAAAATTCATATCTTAGCGTATCTGTTACTGTAAACTTTTCCTGACATCTTCCGAAAATTTCTCCGTAATTTACGGGATTTTGGTATTATATATACATATGTAAATTATGTATTGAAGAGTACCAATCTAAATTCTATAATCTATCTTATATCAAAAATCAATTCCCTGATTATATAAGATGGATCACGTATCTAGTTCAAATTCCTTAAACTACGACAGCTATTCTGATATGGATATTCACCTGAACTCCGAAGGCAGTGTAACCGGAATGGATCAACCAATTAGCCATCACCTATTCTGGATGAATTGGGGATGGGTTCGTAGCCTACTTAATCATTGGAGAGAAGAAGAAGGCGATCCCTTCCATCCACCACATTGCCCTCTTGGCGAAGAACCTGAAGCACTTACCGGCGAACCTGTTCGTAATACCATTTTCTCTCTCATCTCCATAATATCTCGTCATGATCATATACTCTCTCAAATTCTGGATCTTATTCATCCGCTCGTCCGAACCGCCAATCATCCCGGTGTAGTAGAAGAAGTCAACAAGCTTCGCGCTCAGGTAGTGGCTATGGAGAATATGGTGCAAAGGTTTCAAGCACCAGCAGAATCACCGGCATCAACAGTACCACCGACAACAACACCAACAGTACCATTACCACCACCAACAACATCCGCACCGCAAGCCTCAACATCACAATATGTACCTTGAACATCAACGTCATACGCATCGTAGTTACCAAGAAATACCAGCAAAAATAACCGATGAAGTATTAACTCATTTCCCCTGAAGAAATTTTATATATATTTAATATATATGAATTTTGAAATCAAAATAAATCTTTTCGTACTAAGCTATTACGTGTGAATCTTAACTGGTAGGTACTACTTGGTTAGTTCATATTACTAATATGCTATGATGTACATCCTTCGTTAATGACTTAACCATCGTTAACTACAATCTCTGTTTTCAACTCAATGAATTCCATTTCATAATAAACTAAGTATATTATTCAATTATATGGTTGATTTTATACTTTCATCTTCGATGTATTCGAAACTTTCTATAAAACATCATTCGTACCTTGCGAAGTTAGCAAGAGTTCCATGAGCACCAACATGATTCACTGAGAAAATATCAATAAAACTGAGTATTGATTACATTAGTGAAATACTCCGTAAAGATTATTAAATCTTTAATGTTTTAGAGATTATTCATTTCTAATTCAAGTCAAAAATCAAATGAGCTTAATATAATATTAACTCATCAAATCTATATTACATCTGAAGAAAATATACATACATATATTTTCATAAAGACGGTAATAAAAATTCTTTTGTACAAAATATTACTTGTGAAATCTTTAACGGGTAAGTAATTTCCGAGAAATATATAAGTTCACAATTAATATGTTATACTGTACATTCTTCAACTTTGATTCAAAAATTATTAACTATGCTCACAACGATATACAATCGTTTTCATACAAATTCAATTACAAGTTCTGATATTGACGGATCAGAATCCAAGTCATAACTCTGAACCGGTGACATCATTCTTAGATCTCTACAACTTTCAAAGCTATACTTTAACTTTAAATCTGTGCAAGATCCTTTAACGTTGTTATTACAGAAATTAATCTTGCAATTCTTTTCAAGATATCAAATTTTCATCACACTTCCAACCAGTCAAATTCGACTTTTCAGATTAACCTTATTATAACCTTGACATATACGTTCTTGTTACTGGAGAACTTTTCATGTTCCACCACATTAGCAGTAAACTTACCAACAACTTCATTGGTCTTTGACTTTCCAAAAAATCATTATATTTATCGAAATCCCATCATTTACTCATCTGCATCTTAAGAATTGTCTTGCCAATTACTGGGAATCAGCAATCAGTATTTTGAAATCTCGCAGCATGTCTACTCCAACAGTTATATGTGTACATATAACATCTATCTCCTATACTTACGTACTTTGAATGTGAAGTGTGATGCCCCGTACCAAACCATCGTGTACGAATCATCAACAACAGGATCATTACAAGGTTAAGTACTATATGCGTTTTCAAAAAGAGTTTGCATTCATTAATAAAGTGATGTCTAAACCAACATCGAATGTTTTACAATCCAAAAGCATGCTTCACTAAGTAGAAGCAAATAATAAGTGTATGTAACCACAACGGTCGTTACAAGTCATAGTTCAAAAGTACTAATGTTTGAATGCAAAATATAGTAGTTCATGCGATAACGACTCTAAGCAGCAGGTGTCTACAGCACGACTAGTACACAGCAGAAGCTAACCTCAAGCACCTGAGAAAAACATGCTTAAAAACGTCAACACAAAGGTTGGTGAGCTATAGTTTAAGTATAACAGTAGGTAAGGTAGGCCACGAGATTTCAGTGCTACAAGGAGCGTTTGAAAACAGTATGATAAAGTATATGTCAACCGTGGGCACTTGGTAACTAACTTAAGGTTTAATAATATATCACCCCCTGAAAGTACACTTGGCAAGTGCGTATGTCTACAAAGTATTAAACACTCATTAAATGATAGCGCTACTAGCCCGAGTGGGGATGTCAAACCCTATGGATCCATATCTAAGATTCGTGTTCACGGTTCAAAAACCAATGATTAAACGTTACCGAGCTAAAGGGAATGTTTATGCCGTTGTATAACCCACACATATATAAGTTTAAGTACTCGTGCCTAGTATGTAAAACATAAAATCTGCATGTATTCTCAGTTCCCAAAATAAGTTAAAGTAAAAAGGGAATGATATAACTCACAATGATAAAGTAGCGGTAAAGTATGACTCGGAAAGTAAGCAAGTAATGAAGGTCGTCCAAACGGGCCCTTAACCTAAGTCAAATAGTAATAAGTCAGTAAATTGTCTGAATAGGTTTAAAAGTATGTAAATAAGGTCTTAAGGGTCATCATCATTCATCATCAAACAAAAGGCGTAATGTAAGTTTCGTTTATGAAAGTAGTTTAAAACAAAGGCTGAATTCAGTCAGTCACCACGGCCTCTACCCTTAATGAATTAAGGTCAGAACAGTGGCCATGGCTCCGTATATGAGTCCTTTAACTGTGGTAAAATTTACAGAAGCAAACTCGTCTTTGTTTGACCGTGGCAATGGTCTAGGTGCGAGTAGGTCAGAAATTTCTGCACAACGTTAAAAGGACATAGTGACGATCGGAGGGCCATAAATCCTAAACCGTAACTCGGATTTAGACGAGTTCTATATGAAAAGTTATCTACTCGAAAAGATCTATTTGAAAATCAAGGTCTCAGTATCCCAGGTCTACTGGTCTGTTACAGAAATAGTAGGACAGAGGGCTGTAAACAGAAAACAGGAAGTTAAAAGTGGGTTCCGGTGGTCTTGGTGCTTGATGTTCATCATGGTTCTCATCCTTGATGCATATAGCTTCAAGTGTACAACTCTTTGATTTATTTACATCATATTTACCATGGTTTAACCATCATAACCCAAGTGCAAGTCTAAGACATGAAGCACAACTCACTTAAGTGTTGCAAGTGTTTTGATGAACCAAAGTTTCATCAAAGTCTTAGATTTAGCACATACATGAAATGTAAAAGTAATAACAAGTTACAAACTTGAAGTAAACTTATAAAATCAAGATCTTAACTAGTAGAACATAGTTCTTAGTTAGATCTTGAAGATCCAAGTCTCATAAGTCTAGATCTAACATAAGTGTACAAAGTTATAATTAAAAAATTTCATTTACATGTTCTTGAACTTTTAAAGTTACTTTTAGTTCAAGATTAATGAGATCAAAGTTAACTAGTAACATTTGACCAATCACAACCAACAAACAAGAAATTAAAGTGCATAAAATGAAGTGATAAACTAAGTAAACAAGTAAAAGGTTCATGGTTTGTTCATACTTTTAAAGATTCAACCAAGGTTTGATCTTTAAGTAAAGTAAACTTTAAGTTTACTTCAAGAACTACAAGTATGAGTTACAACACAAGAACTTTCTTTCTTTAACAAGTATTGGAGATCATAAACTAAGAAGTTTATGTCTTGTGTGTTCTTGTTAGAACAAGATAGATGAAGAATCAAACTAATAAGTTTGCTTCTTAGAAGATCATAAGTAAATAACAAAAACAACTAGTAATTACAAGTATTTAAACATTAAGCAAGAACAAGTAAACAACACAACAATTGATGATGATGTTTTAATGTTGCTAGGTCACGGTTTTGATAAGAGAAAGAAAAGAGAAAGAAGCTTGAAAGAACTCACAAATTAGAGAGCAAAAGAGAGAAAAGTTGAGAGGATTTTGTGTGTGTGTTTTGGAATGAAGAAAGAAGTGAGTAAGTAATCAAAAATGGAACCAAAAATCCCTTCTAACTAGCCTAAGGCCAACGGCCAGCTGCAAGGAGAAAGAGGGGTGAGTTGTTTGGTGGTTACTAGCATGCAAAGTTCATAAAAGGTGGTTAAAAGAATGGGTTACATGGGGATTAAGAGCCAACTAGATTCCAAATGCTCAAACCAACTAGTTACAAGATCTAATTACTACTTACATGTCTTAGTGGGCTAGTTAATCCATTAAAATGGGTAGGGTGGCCTTGTAAGCCCAAAGTCATAAGTCCATTTCACTAATAAAGCCCAAGTTCACTTAATTAACAAAATAATCCATTTAAAGCCCAAGTAATTAACCAACAACCTTAGTTAATTAAAATGATTAATAAAACTTAATCATGAATGTAAATAATACTTGAAAATATTATTTGTGTAAGTCTCGGGTGTCACAAAGACGTTTCGGGCAATTAAAGTCAAGTTCGGGCAATCATGGCGACATGTAAATGTAATAACATACATTCGTTATATCACACGTATTAATAATAATAATTATTAATAAATAAACGTTGGAAAATCCAGGGTCGTTACATTACCCACCTGTTAAAGAAAATTTCGTCCCGAAATTTTAAGCTGAGGTAGATGGAGGAGTCGGGAAAATGTGAGGATACTTCCGCATCATTTGATCCTCTCGCTCCCAAGTAAACTCAGGTCCTCGTTTGGCATTCTATCGTACTCGGACGATCGGAATCTTGTTGCGTTTCAAAGTTTTGATTTCACGATCCATAATTTCAACAGGCTCTTCCACGAAGTGGAGTTTGTCGTTAATCGTAAGTTCCTCAAGTGGTATGATAAGTTCGGGTGCATCAAGACACTTCTTCAAGTTTGACACGTGGAAGGTAGGATGAACTGAGCTCAATTGTGCTGGAAGGTCTAACCGGTAAGCAACGGGTCCAACGCGTTCTAAAATTTCAAAAGGACCAATGTATCGTGGGTTTAACTTTTCACGTTTTCCAAAACGGATCACACCTTTCCAAGGTGCAACCTTCAACATTACACGATCACCAACGTTGAATTTAAATTCTTTACGTTTAAGATCGGCATAACTCTTTTGGCGATCGCGGGCAGTCTTAAGTCTAGTTTGAATCTGAGCAATCTTCTCCGTGGTTTCGTGGACTACCTCGGGTCCGGTGATTTGCTTTTCGCCTACTTCGGCCCAACAAATATGAGATCGGCACTTACAGCCATACAATGCTTCAAAAGGTGCGGCATTAATGCTTGAGTGATAACTGTTGTTGTACGAGAATTCAGCGAGTGGCAAATTCCTTTCCCAGGCCTTCCCAAAGTCAATGACACATGCACGCAACATGTCCTCCAAGGTCTGAATCGTTCTTTCACTTTGCCCGTCAGTCTGAGGATGATAAGCAGTACTCATGTCAAGACGAGTTCCCATGGCTTCTTGCAAAGAACTCCAAAATCTAGAAGCAAAACAGGGATCGCGATCTGAGATGATCGATAAAGGTACACCATGACGAGATACAACCTCTTTGATGTATAATTCGGCAAGTGTTTCCATTGTATCAGTTTCCTTCATTGCTAGGAAGTGTGCAGATTTGGTGAGGTGGTCAACAATAACCCAAATGGTATCGCATCCGCCCACCGTCTTTGGCAGCTTGGTGATAAAATCCATTGTGATCCTTTCCTACTTCCATTGTGGGATCTCCGGCTGTTGAAGTAAACCAGAAGGTCTCTGATTGTAACAACCCTCACTTTTCAACTTCTAAATTACTGAATTAACCCTAGGGTTATATGTCTGACTATATGTATTAAGGGTTGTTATATACAATTAAATATTGACCGAATAGTAATTTTTAGTCAACAATGTACGCTTAAATAAATAATATATTATTAATTTATATAATTTGACATAATTTAACTAAGTATATAAACTTTGTATCACTTTTATTATTTAGTTAATGTATTATATATTTAACTATATAATAAATCCAATTATATACAAATGTAATAATATTTACAAACTTACTAAAACTATAGTTTAATAATTAAAATCATAATTATTATTAAAAATACAAAATACCGAATTATTTATTATTTTTATGCAAAATTTGTATTTATTAATTAAATAAAACAAAAATAAAAAAAATAAAAAATAAAATATTATTGACAAATATTCTTGGAAAAGCATTAAATCAATTTGTTTATTTATATAAAAAAAATCTTAAAATAAATGAAAAAAAAATAAATTAATAAATAAATAAATAAATTACTTTTTAATTAAAAATTGTAATGGAAAAACTACTTTTATTATTTTATTTTGTGCATTATCCCATGACCTAACATTTAATATTTTTTAATTTTAAAATCCCATTAAGAATTAAAATATTTCTTTTTATTTTAATTATTTTATTCTTTTTACCTAATTTTTTCAAGTATAAATACCCCTCATTTCCTATTCAAACTCACACCAAAATTTCTCTCATTCTCTCTTTGAAGAATTACTACTAGTAAGTATTTTTTTTTACTTTTTATTTTTTTTACTTTTTACTTTTTACTTCGGTTATTATTTTTACCGAAACATGTAAATAATGTTATAAATTATATGCAATTAAAAATAAAATAAATAACATGTATACACTATTACTATTACTAGCACCTATAACCTACTACTTATATTGTAACATAAAAACATTTTGGGATATGTATTAGAGATGTATAGATCTTCGAACTTTCTTGACGAATGGTTTCTATGAGATTCTAGGCAGAGGGTTTGGATTTCCAATTTAAAGGGTCCTATGGCTCAAGCCCCTAGATCTAAATTAGCCATTCGAAGGGAAAGGGGTGATTGGAAGCTTATCTAATACGACAAGTATCCTAAAATGGAAAACACTGATAAAAGTAGAAACTCTCTAGTCATAGAAACTTAGTAAAATAAGAAACTTTCTAAAAATGGAAACTTTATAAAAATAGTAACTTACTAGGAATAGAAACTTAGTAAAACAAACTATACTTAAACACATACTTAAACTTAAACATGGGCAAAACACTTAACTACTCTTAAATGTCAATAGGTTGATTTTCCTGCTCACTCGTTCAACTCTTTATTCCGAGGAATAACTCTCTCTCTACTTACTAAGGTGAATTCATAGCCCCTCTTTAATTGCTAGCAAACTTACTTACTTTTACTTGGGGTGAGACACATGCTGTTTTTACTTTTTACACTTTAGACACAAGTACCAAACTGTTAAAATATGCTATACCCGGCTATGTCCGACTAAGTCCCTACAGTGATATTTTTAATTGCTGCGGCATGCTTAATTATTGGGGGTAGGCCTATCGGGAGTAACGTCCCCGATACATTTGACCAAGTCATTGTATTACTTAATAATGAAGTTAAACCGACAAGGACAGACACAACTTGTCATGGGGCAAACTTGAACGTTTAGTCTAAATATCACGCATTGGCATAACTTTTTGATCCTGCGGGAGATCAACTTTACAAACTAAATCTTGTGGTCTAAAACAACGACAAACTTTTTGTTAAACCTATGAACTTCACTCAACCTTTTTGGTTGACACTTTAGCATGTTTTGTCTCAGGTGCTGTTTAATTCAAGCTCTTATACTTACTGCTTATGTGATGCTACTTGGACATAGGATCAAGAGATATCGCATTTATTACTTCTGCATGTGAACATTTACGATATTGTTATTCCTGTCATTGTAACGATATTTTATTTTCCGCTGCGTACTCATTAAAGTTAAATTCATCATTTAGTATTGTTCTCATTTATTATAATATGTTGGTATGTTTTGATATTAGTGACGTTCCTTCCAGGCCATATTGGGAGGACGTTACATATTGGTATCAGAGCATAACCAGGCTGTTATAGAGAACCAGGATTGCATTTTTATGTGTGCCTTACTTGTTAGCTAGGGTGCCTTAGCAATCTAGGAAACTATAACCTTTCCTGCCTTAGAATTAAAGTACTTAGGATTGCCCCATAATCTTAACGATTATGCTTAAAGATTCTAATCAAAATATCCTTACTAATGTTAGGATGTCTAATTATCATCAAACGACCAAAATGAATCTTTTCAAGCCAATCGAAAAAGATATTGAAAGGTCTTCCACAGAAAGACCAGTCCAAAGTCCACCTTATGACTTTGGTGGTCCTCCCTCACCAAATTATAGCCCAAATACTACTCTAAAGTTACATGGGTCTCCTGAATACTATCCAACCCCAAGGAATAAAGACAAGAGGAAATGTCTTGAAGAAACTGGGCCGTCAAAGAAAAGATCCCGATCTCCTTCCTACGATGAAGTTGATGCCAAGTACGAGCTCATGAATCTGCGAAAAACTACCGATGACCTTATTCGCCATATTGCAAGGATCGATGCTCAAATGAAGGAAAAAGACCTAGCGATCAAGAAGCTCATGGAGGAAAATGCTGAGCTAAAGAAAGAGATTATATACATACATTTGTTTTATCCCATGACCGATGTGGACTTTGGTTTGTACCCTTACAAGAAATGCCCGATGGGGGAAGCAATATCTCTCCTACCTAAGAGAAGATGTTGACTTTAGATTGAAGATGGAGGAAAACTGCGTGAATAATCAACTTTCTATGAGGGACCACAAGTACCATGTAATCAACAATGATGTTTCCAATCTTTATGATAACATCGAGTATCTTTATGAGGAACAAAAGGAGAAGAACGACAAGTTTGAGAAGTTTATGAAGGAGGTTGAGGACGAGAAGAAGAAATATGAAGACTACTTCAATCTTAATATTTCCTAGTTATTTTCTATCTATGCAAAGGCTAGGCCTTAAACTATTTCTATCCCCGAATCGTGTAATAAGAAGGCTTGTTTAAAGCCTTGTTCTTAATAAAATAAAGTGTTTCGTTTATATCATATTCATCTTTATTCCACTTAATTTTTTTTTTCAAACTTATGACCTATCAAGTTTATCAAACTTCTATATGTTATTGAAGATAATGGTTCGTCCACAAGCTCCTGCTACTACTTCAAACACTCACGTATCTTATGCCTTTATGCATCGGTTTACGAACTGGAAAATATTATTGGGTTATCACAGTATACGAATTGAAATTCTTTAATCAATATCTGGTTACAAATCTCAACACGTCATACCACCATTATTACATAAATGGATGACACATCATATCTTATCATATATTATCATGTCTATAAACTTTGTCTACCACTTATCCTAAATTTCCTCCGTAAATTATGGAAATCTTTTTGCTATAAATACGTATTCAAGGAGACGAATATATCATTCGGTATTCAATACCCATTTCATATCAAACCCTATTCCAAACATATAATATGAATTTCTCAAACTCTTTAAGCTCCCACGGCAGCGTAACCGGAACAAACAAACCAATCAGCCATCATCTATTCTGGATGAATTGGGGATGGGTTCGTAGCCGACTCAATCAATGGAGACAAGAAGAAGGTGATCCCTCCCACCAACCGAATTCACATCTTGGCAAAGAACCTAAAGCGCTTACCGGCGAACCAGTTCGAAATACCATTTTCTCTCTTCTTTCCAGGGTATCCCGTCACGAATATATAATATCGAAGATTCTAGATCTTATTCACCCCCTTGTTCCAACCACCAATCATCCCTGAATAATAGAAGAAGTCAACGAGCTTCGCGCTCGAGTAGTGGCTCTGGAAAATCTGGTGCGAAACCTACGAACACCAGCAGCAGCACCAGCAGCATAACCAGCATCACCACTAGTACCATCAGTACCATCAACATCACCACTAACAGCATCAGCTTCATCAACAACAAGATTCGCAACCCCCGCCTCAACAACACACTCAGTACCTCAAACATCAACATGATATGCCCCATAGATACCAAGGAATATTAGCAATAAAGAGTTAAGATGTATTGACTCATTCTTCGTGAAGAATTATATATGTATACCTTATATATATATATATATGATTTGGAACAATAATAAATCTTGTCGTACTAAGCAATTACGTGAGAATCTCAACTACTATGTACTACTTGGTTAATTCATATCACTAATATGCTATGATGTACACCCTTCGCTAATGACTTAACAATTGTTAATCACTGCTTCAGCACAATAAACTCCATTTCATAATAAATCAAGTATAACGACGAATGTATTGATTCATAACTTCATTAGCGAAATATTTCGCAACAATTATGAAATCTCTAAGATTTTGGAGATTATTTACTCTCGTTCCAAACCGCAAATCAAATGAGTTTAATATATAATAACTCATTAAATCCATAATTATATCTGAAGAATACATATATGAACGTATATCTTTATAAAGATTGTAAAAACTGTTAATTGTGAAAATATTTTAACGGGTAAGTAATACCCGAGAAATATTTACATCTCACATAAATACACTGTACATTCTTCAATTTTGATTCATAAATCATTAATTATACTCACTGCCTTCACTGTCATACACAATCATTTTCATACAAATTTAATTACACATTCTGAAATTAACATACCAGAATTCAAGTAAAGCTTTAGCAGGTGTTATCTTCCTAAAGATCACTACATTCATGAATTATATTCATTCGTATTCTATGATGAATTATCACATCAAACCACCGAAATTATCATCAACAATGCCTATTCGTTAATCATTAGATCCGTTGACGATTACAATCAGCGTTTAATCATCTAAAAAATAAAATTTCTTGAAACCATCTCGGATTGATAACCAATGATTTAGATATGGTAGCATTAAATGCAGAGGAAACAAAAGAATTTTCCTCGTCATTGGAACTAAGAAATTATGAGATATCACTGTATCTTTCGTTATAAATATCCTCTATATTTCTGAAGATATCTTTATAATGATTCTTGTCAGCAATTAATTATCTCTTTGCGATATCTTTATCACATCATAAAGGAAACTGTTTTAGTTTCTATATTCTGTAAAGTTCAAGTTTAAATTATGAATGATTTGAAGTAGTGTTGGGAATTGAAGCATGAGTTAGTATAATATAATGACGTCAGGCCAACGTGATTATATTACAGTAAGTCATGCAAAATTTTTAATGGAAGATGATGATTCATAGACTTTATAATCATCATTTGCCATGTTACACGACTCTTATCTATTTAAACTCTAAACATATCAAGAAAATATTTTTCTTGATAATTCGGTCTTTTCCGGATATTCTGGTAATATGACAAATCAAATCGTGCTATTACCTTTCCTTCTGCTTTGAATATCATGATCATTCGAAACTTCATACCTACGAATTCTGGACCGTTACTTGCTTTACAAAAGCATGAAGCTTCGACATATAAGGGAAAATATAAATCCCGATAACAACACTGAAATTACAAACCGTGTATATCAATGCGTATAGCAATATAAAGACACGGGAAAACTAAAAACACAATAAATCCTAGAGCATAGTAGAAGTAAACAGACTCCTCTGGTGGGAGTTGGAAAAGAAGGATGATTGTGGTGATAACCAATATAATGTCAAAGACAAGAACTAGATTGAACATATTAACAAAACTTTTGGAAGTATGAATTGAGAAAGAAAGTATATAAGTGGTGAAGATAATGAAACGGAAGAAGCTAATTTATAGCAAAAATTCCAGATACAGCAATCGAGGCAATTCACCGCATTTAATTAAAGAAAATTCTAATTTCCGTAATTACCGGAAAATCAAATCTTATAAAGATTTCGAAGATTTCTTTAATTCCTTGAAATCCGGAAATCAATCGTAACTACGTCAAAAGTTAAGGCGAACATTTAATTTTCTCATTTACTCTTTTACGATAGCTTCGTTTATACTCTTTCTATAATCGAATTACTTTATCCATATTATTTAATGTCGATAAAACTCTAATTCATCATTCTTGTTATAAAGAATGACGATCTCTATCAAATTTCATGACTATGATTTTCATGAACTCCTCTCTGTTTTGTCTGCCTAATATTGCAGCATAAACACTCAAGGTTTTAAATGAGCTCAATATTATTCATAACACATTTCATGTATCCAATTTACTAAAATGACTTGCATAACATCATCATTTTGAATGATCTCTGCATTAATGATAAAATGCACTTCGTAGAAGAACCTATAGAGATTATGGTTTGTATGACTTAAACGCTTGAAACAAAACAATATTCTATCCTTTGGAAAACACGCAAGGCCCCGAACATACCTGGGAACGTGAAGACCAAATGAAACAAAAATATCCCCATCTCTTCTCAACCGCTGATGCATCCGAGAAGTCTACCTAAAACTTCGGGACGAAGTTTTTATTAACGGGGAGGTACTGTAACAACCCTCACTTTTTGACTTCTAAATTACTGAATTAACCCTAGGGTTATATGTCTGACTATATGTATTAAGGGTTGTTATATACAATTAAATATTGACCGAATAGTAATTTTTAGTCAACAATGTATGCTTAAATAAATAATATATTATTAATTTATATAATTTGACATAATTTAACTAAGTATATAAACTTTGTATCACTTTTATTATTTAGTTAATGTATTATATATTTAACTATATAATAAATCCAATTATATATAAATGTAATAATATTTACAAACTTACTAAAACTATAGTTTAATAATTAAAATCATAATTATTATTAAAAATACAAAATACCGAATTATTTATTATTTTTATGCAAAATTTGTATTTATTAATTAAATAAAACAAAAAAAAAATATTATTGACAAATATTCTTGGAAAAGCATTAAATCAATTTCTTTATTTATATAAAAAAAATCTTAAAATAAATGAAAAATAAATAAATAAATAAATTACTTTTTAACTAAAAATTGTAATGGAAAAACTACTTTTATTATTTTATTTTATGCATTATCCCATGACCTAACATTTAATATTTTTTAATTTTAAAATCCCATTAAGAATTAAAATATTTCTTTTTATTTTAATTATTTTATTCTTTTTACCTAATTTTTTCAAGTATAAATACCCCTCATTTCCTATTCAAACTCACACCAAAATTTCTCTCATTCTCTCTTTGAAGAATTACTACTTGTAAGTATTCTTTTCTTACTTTTTTTTTACTTTTTACTTTTTACTTTTTACTTTTTACTTCGGTTATTATTTTTACCGAACCATATAAATAATGTTATAAATTATATGCAATTAAAAATAAAATAAATAACATGTATACACTATTACTATTACTAGCACCTATAACCTACTACTTATATTGTAACATAAAAACATTTTGGGATATGTATTAGAGATGTATAGATCTTCGAACTTTCTTGACGAATGGTTTCTATGAGATTCTAGGCATAGGGTTTGGATTTCCGATTTAAAGGGTCCTATGGCTCAAGTCCCTAGATCTAAATTAGCCATTCGAAGGGAAAAGGGTGATTGGAAGCTTATCTAATACGACAAGTATCCTAAAATGGAAAACACTGATAAAAGTAGAAACTCTCTAGTCATAGAAACTTAGTAAAATAAGAAACTGATGTTTCGCGAGGTGTATATAAAATACTATTAAATTTTACAAGGAAATACTTATTAAATACGATACAATTTTACACAAGATATTTATTTATTTATAGAATGGATATACTCAAACCTTGCTACAACACTTATAGGCAGTGTACATAATCGTAAAGTAGTGTAGTTTTTAGTAAGTCCGGTTCGTTCCACAGGGAAATCTTTAAACAAATCTTAACGCTATATTAGTTTACTTTTATAAAAATACAAATATATATAAGTAATATTATTATTATAAAGGGGGGGGGGGGTTTTACCGTTTAATGACCGGTTTGTCAATTTTAAAACTTTAGTCGCAGTTAAAACCAAATGTAAAATATTAAAAATAAATACAAGATTTAAATTAAAGCGTAAAGTAAATAACGATAATGAAATTGCAAATAATAAAAATGCGATAAAATAAACTTGCGATAATTAAAAAGTACGATAATTAAAAGTGCAATTAACTACAATAATAATAAAAATGTGATAATTAGAAGTGCAATTAAATATAAAATAAAGGAAATTAAATATGAAATAAAAGAATTATGCTTATTTAAACTTCCGTAATCATGATGTTTGACGTGTTGATTTTAGTTTTATGCCCATGGGTTAATTGTCCTTTGTCCTGGATTATTTAATATGTCCGTCTGGTTTTTGTCCATAACAGTCCATCAGTCATAAATATAAAGTGCGAGTGTCCTCGTCAAATTATCCTTATACCCGAAGTTAAATATTCCAACTAATTGGGGACTTAAACTGTAACAAGATTTCAATACTTTGTTTAATAATTACACCAGGATGTCGACTGAGTGTAACCCAAGGTTTTAATATTTTGTTATCAATTATACCAAGTGTCCTTGTACATAATTTCACCCCTGTTTTAATTATTCTAGTGGCTATTAATCCATTCCCGTGTCCGGTTAAATGAACGATTATTCATACATATAAATACCCCGCCCATCGTGTCCGATCGAGTGTATATGGTAATATATAAATACGTCGAATTATAAGTTTGTATATTAAATTAACAAGGTATTGTTTAGTTAATATAAAACCCATTAATAACCCATAGTCTAATTTCCACAAGTGTCGTTCTTTTATCCAAACCCAAATTATGGTACAAAGCCCAATTACCCAATTTTAGTAATTAGCCCAACATCATGATTACTTCGGATTAAATAAGCATAATAATAACTTAGCTACGAGACATTAATATAAAAAGGTTGAACATAACTTACAATGATTAAAAATAGCGTAGCGTTACACGGACAGAATTTTGAATTACACCCTTACAACATTCGCTAACATACCCTTATTATTAGAATTATAATTAAAATTAAAATATAAATTATAAATATATATATATATATATTTTACGATATAGATAGAGAGATGGATGGATATATTGTGTTTTTTTGCGATCAGAATTCGTTTGCTTTTATAGGGATTTTCAAAACTTGGGGCTCCGCGACTCGCGGCATTTTTGGCCTTCAAACTCCGCGAGTCGCGGAGATTGAAATTACAGCTCGGTCCCTTTTGGAGTCTTTCTTGCCGACGGTTTTAAATATAAATATAATATATTAAATAATTATAAGAATTATTTAAATATTATATTATATTTATGTGCATAGTTGACTTGTAATTTTTAGTCCGTTGCGTCGAGCGTTGAAAGTTGACTCTGGTCCCGGTTCCGAATTTTCGAACGTCCTTGCGTACAATTTAATATCTTGTACTTTGCGTTTTGAATTTTGTACTCTTGTAATTTCGAGACGTTTCTTATCAATAATTAGAACCTCTTTAATTGTCTTTTGTACTTTTGAGCTTTTTGGTCGTTTGCGTCTTCAATTCGTCGAATCTGTCTTTTGTCTTCACCTTTTATTATTTAAACGAATATCACTTGTAAATAGAACAATTGCAACTAAAAGCTTGTCTTTCTTGAGGAATAATGCTATGAAATATATGTTCGTTTTTAGCATTATCAAATATTTCCACACTTAAGCGTTGCTTGTCCTCAAGCAATATCGTCTTGAAATACTAGAATCACTTCTTTATTCTTCACACTTTGTACATCAGTGATTTCTATACGGTGGTATAAACAATGGTAGTAACGATATGGTTTACAGTCCCACATGACTATAAAAATTTAGATCCATTAAGGAAATTGGATCTTTATGAAAACATTTGATCTTTTGAAAATTAAATCTAGTTTTTACCCTAGATAAGTTTTCCGGAATAACCCTTTACCGGTGTTTGCAAAATATTTTTGTGGGTTTGGTGGGTTTCAGATTTGAAAATTTTAGCTCAAAACTTGCGATTTTGTGTCACCCGCTTGCTAACCTTGTATTTGGAAAGCAACACGTCCAGTTTACTTGTCCCGTATATTACCTTTCGGTAAACTACCGTCCGGTTGTAAAGGAAAGCGTTGAACAAGCAACTGTTAAGGCAATGTCCCCTGACATGCTTTTAATTATGGTCTATAACGTGTCGGACGCAATTACTATCCTTGGTAGGAGCAATAGCAAAGCTCACCCTTATGATTTTTCGGTCTGGCACAAGGTCCTGTCTTTGACCACTATGCAACCACCGTTCTTACGGTTGACTCCCGATTTAGTTCAGGTGACCTAATGAATTCCAGGTGAATTCCTAGGATTTTACGTTCAAAGGTAATGAACGCATTGAAAATAGGGTTTTCAGAAAACAAATCGGTTTGTAATTTTTGATCAAAATATTTTCTCATTCAAGCTCGAGTTTAGATATCATTGAATTCCATGAGTTTGTAATTCTCAATCTTTAAGGTCAATCTCAAGGATTGAGTAATATCAGGCTTAAAAGCTGATTTTTGATCTTTTAAGGAGATTATCCTTTCTGGGGATCTGATTCATTAGTCTTATCCAGCTAATTTGCATGGTGCCCCCCCATTGTACGAGATAAATCCTTCTCATGGTTAGGATAAATCTGACCACTTGGCGACCCTGTTTAATGCTGAGGTCCGTGGATTTTCTGCTGATTTTAGTGATGACTTTTCTCGATTTTTCGTCAACCTACAGCTGGTCTGGACGACAACTTCATGACCTAAATCAAGAAGCGCGTGTCTTTTTCGGAAGACTTTACTTCCTTTTAATGATGGAATTGATTCATCGTGTAGATCCATCTTTTCTTTTCTTTCATCGGGTAAAACTGTTTAGTTTAATCCAAAGCCAAAGTATTTTCAGTTATTTGTTATAGATATATGTGACATATGTTTAAGATAACTTGGTAAATTTTCCCACACTTGGCTTTTATTTTCCTTTTTATCGTCCTCTATTCCATTTTAAATGAATTTTAACATTTTGGTTTGTTTCTCAATTTATGTCCTTTTTGAGGTAACAATAATTTCGGTGTTAAAACCTAGTTTTATCGTTCATAAATATGTATAAACATGATTTTGAGTTCATTTAATTGAAAATTTTGAAAAATTTAACTAGATTTGGGTAGTCAGTATATAAGACTAGGGCTGTTCTTTATTATCAGAGAGCACTAGATTCTAATACAACTACTGCTTTACTAGTATTTTTAATGGTAACCAAGTGTATAAAGTAAAAATTTTAAAATCCGAAAGAATTTAACCCCTTCCCACACTTAAGATCTTGCAATGCCCTCATTTGCAAGAAATCAGTAACAATTTAAATTATTGAGGGTGATTTGTGTGAAAATGTTTAAATTTTACCAAAGTTTCCAAATATATTGGCATTTGTTTGCTGAATGATAAATGGTGCACATCATTTGTTCATTCCGTCTTGTTGTTATTTCACATATATTTTGCATCTTGTCGTCAAAATTAGTTGCTTTTGCTGAACTTAATGCCAGTCTTTGAAAATGCGTTGTTTTACCCTGTTGTGTACATAAGATAAACTGCAAACATATATACATATTTTTGAAGTTTGGTATATTACCCCACATTCAAAAATTATTAAAATCTAAGAATAAAAGTTAGACAATTATAAAAACTATTACAATATTAACAAAAGTATTAAACGTATCAATCATTACAAATTACAAAATAAAAAAAATAATAATAAGTAGACTAGGGATGATATTGATACCAATAGGGGTTTCAGGCATAACCATAGGTGCTATAGAATGCTTCGGCAGGGTTATACGTAGGATACGGTGGCTGCATCTCAATAGACCAGGGAGGGAAGATAGGTTTCGGTGTAGGAATATAGTTTCTACCTATATGTTGGCAATGAGCTATGATTTGGTTCTGATGAACTTGCCAATCTTCAAATGCTCTCTGTCTAGCATTTTCATACTCCTGAGAAGCTATAAACCTTTGCATTTCTTGCATCTCATTTCCCCCTCCTACATTACCTTGCTGTTGGTTTCTCTCAACCTGTAGGTGTCTACCATGGTATTGTACTGCGGCGTTATTTCGCCTCTTCAAAACCTTCGCACCATGGTATACATTTAAACCTATAGTATCGCGGGGTTCTGGTTCTTCTACTAATAATCCCCCCCGACTTATATCCACACCGAGATATTCATCAATCAAAGTAATAAAAATACCACCTCCTATTATGCTATGTGGTCTCATCCCCCTAACCATAGCTGATAAATAATAACCCACACAATATGGTATACTTACAGCGCTTTGTGGGTCTCGAATACAGATATGGTAAAATAAATCCTGTTCATTTACCTTTTTCTTGTTCTTACCCCTTTGTGTAATCGAATTAGCTAAAAACCTATGAATTACTCTTAATTCAGCTCTATCTATATCCAAATAAGAGTAATTTCCCCCTTTGAAACGGTGATGGCTTGTCATTTGACTCCACATACCGTGTGTATCAAAATTTTCATCTATCTTTCTACCATTTAGTATCAACCCTCTACAATCGGCAGTTGCTAACTCCTCGGGCGTATATATACGTAAAGCCTGAGCCTTGTCTAGTAAAGACATGTGGTGCATCGAACTGCCTAACAAAAATATAATAAAAGAACGATCGGTTAAACTAGCTACCCGATCATTCAACTCTATACTACACAACAATTCTTCACACCATACTTTATATACAGGTCTACGCATGGTGAATAAACGTACCCATTCATTAAAAGTAGAATTACCATACCTCTGTACAAGTAATTCCCTAATTGGCCCGGCCAATTCTACAGCTTCTAAGGGTCCCCATTCTATGACCCTCGGTACCTCAACAACCTTAGAATGAAGAGTATGCAAACCCCTTTGATATTTTGGATAATCTATCCAATGTCTGTCAAATCTCAGGTTCGGGTGCAACTCTTCCAAGTGCATATCAGAAAAGGTCATGACTGGATGAGGTATATCCTGCTTGTAGTAGTTATCCACCTCCTGTTGTTCCGCATTCTCAGCAGGAGCATTGCGAGCTTGGGATGAAGATTCACCCCTTTCAGTCTGCAAAACACATCAAACACAATTTTTGTGCATCCAAATATGCATTAGTGTCAGCAAAATCATCAATCAAAATAATTACAATGACATGATCAAATTATATCAAACTTAAGCTCATTTTCATATTTTCATCAAATCAACACTTTTTCAAATAAGCATATACGAAAATGTTCGCCAAGTTCATAAGCATTCAACTCAAATAACATGTCAAAATAATCATTACTAGCAATTAAACAAGTTTCAAATGGCATTATCTCTCAAAAATCAAGTTCATGAATTTTTAGACTTGAAAAAGTCCACTTTAATTCTCAAAATCATGTTTAGGCTCAAAGTTTGGATCATTTAACTACCTAGACATGTTACACTACTTAATTTAGCAACAATTCATGACAAAAATCTGCCATAACCTGTTTATATCAAAAAGCCCTAAATTTGCTCAAGAACACAAACCCTCGATTACTCTCAATTTGAAGTTTAAGGCTTCTAATCATGTTAAATAGCATCAATATAGGTTATACAAGCATAATACATAAACAATTTAAGCATAATTACACTAAAAAGTATCAAAATCAAATTGGGGAAAAAATGGCTCAAGAACACCAAATTTCGGATTAAATGGTGTTTAGGTGTAGAAATTTACCGTTTTTCTTAAGTAATTCCTAGATAGCATCCTTCTCAACATGATTTTAGTAAAAAATTTGGTGATTAACGGTCAAAAATTGTGATTTTGGGGTGTATTTTTCGTGTATTTTCGGGGTTTTTTCGCTGTGTTCTTCGCAGTGTGTTTTTGTGGGGAGTGAACTGATCTGTTTTTACGTTTTATTTTTTTTCTGGGTTTTTGTCCCTTCGCGAGTCGCGGAGATTTCCCCTTCAAACTCCGCGAGTCGCGAAGTTTGCTTTTTTTTTTTTTTTTTTATAATCTTTAACTTATAAAACAATTAAGTAATTAATTTTAAAATTTTGTTTCCCTTGTTATTTAGGACGAGGTCATTTCGGATCGATGTCCTAGTCCGTCCTTCGACAAAATTTTAAAATTTATCTTTTTGTAGCGATTGTTTTAAAAGCTAAGATTTTTGGGGTTTTTTTTAATGTTTTTGACATACTTTAATTCAATAAGATTAAAAATAATGATAATAAAAGTTCTCGTCCCTCCCTCGGGTAAAGCAATTTCGGTTCAAAGACCTAGTCTTCAACTTACGATGAATTTTAAAATCATATTTTTAACTTAATGAGATAAAGTAAATTTTTGTTTTTAAATTCACACAATTTAATTATAAAATTCAAAATTAATATTAAAAATTCACACCAAACTTACAATTTAAAATGCATAAAATTAAAAATTCATATTTTAAAAATTAAAAATTCATATTATAAATTCACACCAAACTTATTTTAATTTTTCAAATATTTACAATTTTAAAAATATTGTTTTTACAAAGTTTACAATATTATTTTAAGATTTATATATTAATTTTAAAAACATGGTAAAAATAAAATTAAAAATCTTTTTGGCTTTTTATCCCACTAAATATTATCAAAAATATGCGCCCCTCTTTTCGGTAAAGTAATTTCAGTTCCAAGACCTAATTTAACTCATGACGAATTTTTGAAATATTTTGGGTTGATTGATTAAAGATATTTATACCTTAAGAATAAACGTTAAATTTCGCAGTGATGTAATAAATTTTTTAATTATATCAATAATTTCGGTCGCCAAACCTAATTTTATTCAATACCAATTTAATACTTTTGAGCGAACAAATTAGCGTTTATTATTAAAAGGTTAAAAATAAAAAAAAATAAAATAAAAACTGTACATACATACCTGTGAAATAGATTTCTTAGTTATATGATCTATCCCATTCATAAGATAGTCGGTTTAATTGGTTTTCCATAGCTACATAGGCATAACCTCGAGCATTCAGTGTCTTTTCTTCTAAACATATGAACGGTCCGTCTCTGCATAAAGTAACAAATTCGGTATTTGAATAGGTTTGATTATTTGAACATTTACCTCCATGTGACCATTTTTCGCATTTGTGACATCTTTCTAGGTGTCGTGCTCTTCTTTTCGCTGCGGATTTTGATTTTCCTTTACCAAATTGTAACTTATTATCTTCGCATCTGGATTCTTTTCTAACTCCGTCCATTCTTTCTCTGATTACTGATACTAGTTCACTCGGTAGTATGTCATTATTACGTTTAGTGATCAAAGCGTGTAGCATTAGACCATGGTTTATTTCACAGGCAGTCTTCATTTTGTAAAAACCTAAAAAAAATAAAAATTCAGAATGGGGGAAGAAGACTAGTTCTTTAGGGTCTGCTAGGGAAAGACCATTCGGGTTCCATTTTCGAGAACTACACGAAAACAGACAATCTAACTCTAACAGAAATACATATTATCCTTTAAAGACTTGATTCTCCCCACACTTAGTTAGCTGTGGTGTCGAAATTGTGATTAACTTCGTTGTCAACTTCCATCGGATCATGTATGTAATGTTTAACTCTGTGACCATTAACTTTAAATTCATTCCCATTTGAATTTATCAATTCTACTGTTCCGTATGGGAAAACTCTTTTGACTATGAATGGTCCAGACCATCTTGATTTCAATTTTCCAGGAAATAGCTTGAATCGTGAATTGAAAAGAAGAACTCTGTCTCCTTCTTTAAATTCTTTTGAACTTCTGATTCTTTTATCATGCCATTTCTTCGTTCTTTCTTTATAGATTAACGAATTATTGTATGCTTCATGTCTTAATTCTTCTAATTCATTTAGTTGACTTAATCGTAAACGTCCGGCTTCATGTAAATCAAGATTACATGTCTTCAAAGCCCAAAATGCTTTGTGTTCAATTTCTACTGGAAGATGACATGCTTTTCCATAAACAAGTCTAAAAGGTGTAGTTCCAATTGGAGTTTTGTAGGCTGTTCTAAAAGCCCAGAGTGCATCCTCCAATTTAATGGACCATTCCTTTGGATTTGATCCTACGGTTTTCTCTAGAATACGTTTTAAAGCTCGGTTGGTATTTTCAACTTGTCCACTTGTTTGTGGATGATATGCGGTGGAGATTTTATGAGTTACTCCATATCTTTTAAGAACTTTCTCAAGTTGATTATTACATAAATGAGTACCCCGATCACTTATTAAAGCTTTCGGTGTTCCAAACCTTGCAAAAAGACGTTTTAAAAAGTTGACTACAACTCGTGCATCGTTAGTTGGGAGAGCTTGTGCTTCCGCCCATTTAGATAGATAATCAATGACTACGAGTATATATAGATTATTATGAGATTTTGGAAATGGACCCATAAAGTCAATACCCCAAATGTCAAATACTTCACATACTTGGATGACATTTTATGGCATTTCATCACGTTGACTTATTTTTCCGGCCCTTTGACATGCATCACAGGATTAGCAAAGAAGGTGTGCGTCTTTGTAAATTGTAGGCCAATAGAATCCAGCTTTATAAACTTTTCTTGCTGTTAGTTGAGGCCCATAATGCCCTCCTGTTGGTCCTGTGTGACAATGGTTTAATATTTTACTGGCTTCATCTCCAAATACACATCGGCGTATTATTCCATCGGGACAACTTTTAAACAGATGAGGATCTTTCCAGAAATAGTGTTTTATATCACTGAAGAATTTCTTTCGTTTTTGGTATGATAATCCTTTTTCAAGGAATCCACAAACTAAGTAGTTTGCATAGTCTGCAAACCATGGAATTTCTTTATAATCTATCTTCAATAGATATTCATCAGGAAAGTTGTCTTGTATGGCCGATTCATTCAGAACTTCTAATTCGGGATTTTCAAGACGAGAAAGATGATCAGCGGCGAGATTTTCTGCTCCTCTTTTATCTCGGATTTCAATATCAAACTCTTGTAAGAGTAAGATCCAACGGATTAATCTTGGTTTAGCATCTTGTTTTGAAAATAGGTATCTAAGAGCAGAATGGTCGATATAGACCACCGTTTTTGCTAGAACGAGATATGATCGAAATTTGTCAAAAGCAAAGACAATAGCAAGGAGTTCTTTTTCAGTAGTTGTATAGTTCGTTTGTGCTCCTTGTAACGTCTTACTAGCATAATATATAGGTTGAAATCGTTTTTCAATCCTTTGTCCTAAAACGGCTCCCATTGCAAAATCACTTGCATCGCACATTAGTTCAAATGGTAGATTCCAATTTGGTGTTATCATGATCGGCGCATTAGTTAGTTTTTCTTTAAGAATATTAAAAGATTTAATACACTCATCTGAAAAGATGAATGGAGCATCTTTTTCTAGGAGTTTATTCATAGGAGTGGCAATTTTAGAAAAATCTTTTATGAAACGTCGGTAAAAACCGGCATGCCCTAGAAAACTCCTAACTCCTCTAACATTGGTGGGATCTGAAAGTTTAGCAATTACATCTACTTTAGCTCTATCCACTTCAATTCCTTCTTTTGAAATTTTATGTCCAAGAACGATGCCTTCTTTAACCATGAAATGGCATTTCTCCCAATTAAGTACTAGATTTGATTGTTCGCATCTAATTAGCATTCGTTCCAGATTAACTAGACATGATTCAAATGTATCACCGAAGACTGAAAAGTCATCCATGAAAACTTCCATGCATTCTTCTATCATGTCGTGAAAAATCGCCATCATGCACCTTTGGAAGGTTGCTGGGGCATTGCAAAGTCCAAATGGCATGCGTTTGTAAGCAAAAGTACCATAAGGGCACGTGAATGTGGTTTTCTCTTGGTCCTCGGGTGCTATTGGAATTTGAAAATATCCGGAAAATCCATCTAGAAAACAATAGTAACTATTTCCGGCTAATCTTTCCAACATTTGATCTATGAAAGGTAAGGGAAAGTGATCTTTTCTGGTGGCGTCATTTAATTTTCTATAATCAATACATACACGCCATCCTGTTACAGTCCTAGTAGGAATAAGCTCATTTTTCTTATTTGTAATGACAGTCATGCCACCCTTCTTAGGCACGCATTGAACTGGGCTTACCCATGGACTATCAGAAATTGGATAAATTAAACCTGCATCTAGCAGTTTAATAATCTCTTTTTTTACTACATCTTGCATATTAGGATTTAGTCTTCGTTGGCGTTGCACATACGTTTTATGACCTTCTTCCATAAGGATTTTATGTGTGCAATACGAAGGACTTATTCCTTTAATATCATGAATCTTCCATGCAATGGCTGGTTTATGAGATTTCAACATAGAAATGAGTTGTGATTTCTCATTTTCAGTAAGAGAAGACGATATTATTACAGGTAATTCAGATTCACCATGTAAATAAGCGTATTCCAAATGGTTTGGAAGTGGCTTTAACTCTAATTTCGGAGGTTCTTCTATCGATGATTTGTATCGATATCTGTCTTCTTCTTTTAGCATTTGGATTTCTTCTGTTGTTGGTTCATATCCATTAGCTATAAGTGTAGCTAACATTTCAGCTTCATCAATTGGTTCATTACCTTCTCCTAAAGAACATTCTCCTGTTCCTTGTAATTCTGGAAATTCTTCTAATAATTCTGCATGTGCATCTATAGTTTGAATATAATAACATGTATCATCTGCAGATTGTGGTTGTTGCATTGCTCTATCAACTGAAAAGGTAACACTCTCATCCTCTATACTTAGGGTCAATTTCTTACCGAACACGTCTATCATTGCTTTAGCTGTGTTTAAGAATGGTCTTCCTAATATGAGAGGAACTTGAGAATCTTCTTCCATGTCCAGAACAACAAAATCTACTGGAAATACTAAAGTACCAACTTTAACTAGCATATTCTCCATTATCCCTCTAGGATATTTTATTAATCTATCGGCTAGTTGTATGCTTATTCTGGTTGGTTTTAATTCTCCAAGGTCTAGTTTAGCGTATAGTGAATACGGCATTAAATTTATACTAGCACCTAAGTCTGCCAATGCTTCTATTGAACTAAGACTACCCAGAAAACATGGAATTGTGAAACTTCCTGGATCAGATAGTTTTTCTGGTATCTTATTCAACAGTACTGCTGAACAATTAGCATTCATAGTAACAGCCGAGAGTTCTTCCATTTTCTTTCTATTTGAGATTAGATCTTTCAAGAATTTAGCATATCTAGGCATTCCTGAAATCACATCAATGAAAGGAAGATTTACATTTATCTGTTTAAACATATCCAAGAATTTGGATTGCTCGGCTTCAAGTTTCTCTTTCTTCATTTTACTCGGGTAAGGAAGTGGTGGTTGGTATGGTTTAACATAAGGTTTAGCCTTAACTGTGTTATCTTCATTAACCTTTTCAACTACCGGTTCTTTTTCCTTATCTTGATCAGGTTGTGGTTCTTGTGGAGTAGGAATAGTTTCATCAGAAGTTACAGGTATTTCCGGTGGTTTAAGTGTTGTACCACTTCTTGTGGTAATTGTGACAACCCGGAAATTTCCAACCAAATTTAAACTTTATCTTTATATTATTCTGACACGATAAGCAAAGTTTGTTAAGTTAAATCTCAAGAATTTTAAATTGTGTTCATACATTCATTATAACCTCGACCAAATTCCGACGATTCACGAACCTTTATATATAAATAAATATGTATATATATGTATATATATTATAACTTGAGAATATTAATAAAGTATTAAACGTATAATACTTTACATGAACGTATTTGTTTCAATATGTTTATCGATGGAATTAGAAGATAATATTAAATGATTGATTTATCAGATACATTATGATATCATTACGGGTCTATGTTATGAGGTCCATTGTGATTTAAGAAATCTATTCTTTTTGACAACATTCGAAAAATGGTAAAGTGATTTATAAGTAAGAACGTGAAGTGTAAATAACTTAGATGTTGGATATCAAAAAGTTAAGTAACTCGATATTTTTCATTAAGATGATTTCATACGTTTATTTAACCTTTGAACTTTATCCCATGCTTCACCAACAAACTGTAATTTAAAAACTTGAAACCTATTATGAATATATATGATTCTACTTTTCTAAAACATTTTATGATATATAACGATTTCCATTATTTTAACCTTTAAACAAAATGATTCTTAAAAATATATTTGGTTTTGGAAAACAAAATTATTATATTTATTTGATTTAGTTTCAAACGTACAAAAACGTTTTCAGTTTAAAAAGAACTTTATTATTAAAACGTATATAACTTTTATAAATATCTAGAACCACATTTGACAACTCATTACTTAACCAGTATGATAAAGATAACGATATTTATATTTTATTTTATTAAATATATATAACGATTTAAATTAATATTATATATATTTATACGCGTATTATACGTACATAGTTTTATACTTTTACTATACTTAAACTTTACCTTTACTTTATTTTTACTTTACTTTAACTTTAATAATTCATACTTTAATAATTCACTTTAATAATTCATACTTTAATAATTCACTTTAATAATTCATACTTTAATAATTTACTTTAATAATTCATACTTTAATAATTCACTTTAATAATTCAAAAATCTATTATAAATAGAATTCAATAGGTTTCATTATTTCATAGAAACTTGAAAATATTTTTCTCTAAACTCTAAACTATCTCAATCGATTTAAATATATATATTTACTCCGTATTATTTCAAGATATTATTAGTATACATAAAATATTACGTCAGAGTGCTGTCCGAGTGATTTCGAAATTGTTTTTCGAGTGGGATTGGATTAAGGAAATTATGGGTTATAGCTATAGAGGTGATTGGGTATGGTTCATGGGTATGCTCGTGAGGTCAATATAGTGTTTATCATCTCCGTTGCGTCTACGTACCTTTCCTGCAATATTGAATCTCAATATTGATACGTGAGTACTCATAATTTAACTTTTACATACTAATAGTGTATCCCTGACTAGTGCTCGAGTATATAGGATTATGCATGTTTGTACTTTTGATATTGCCTTTAGTTAGGTTATGTTGAATCCTGAATTAGTTATATATGCGACTGAGATAAGGTATAAGATATGCATGTCGTTGGAAAGCTAGTGAAAAATTAAGAACTTTTCATTTAGATATCGAATGATTTCGATGAACGGATTTGAAGTTATAGTCCATCGAATTTTTGTATTATTATTAAAAATGATTATTATTATCGTCGTTATTATCGTCGTTCTAGTTTTATCTTATTATTATTATTATTATTATTATTATTATCTTTATCAATAAAAGGATTTATCATTAAAAAAAGTTATTTTTTATTATTACTATCGTTATTATCGTTAAAGTTATAATTAGTATTATTATTATTATCCAATTATTATTATTATTATTATTATTATTATTATTATTATTATTATTATTATTGGTATTATTATTATTATTATCATTATTAATATATATATCATTATTTAAAAATAGTTATTGTTATTGTTATTATTATTATTACTATATTATCATTAAGATAATTATTAGTATTATCGTTAATAATGTTATAGTAACTATCATTATTAATATTAGTGTAATTAAAACAAATATTTGTAACACCTAATTATTTTGATTACTATTATTATCATTATTACCAACACGATATAAAAGACGATTAAAAGCTATTAAACGAAACGATTAGGAAATAATGGGTAAGAGTATCATGATGAAATTAAAATATTATAAGATATTGATTTAGATAAAATTATCGTTCTTATTATTTTTATCATTACTATTATTATTAAAATTATCGTTAGTATTAAAACTATCATTTTAACAAAAATTATCATTTTAATAGAAATGTCATTGTTACTATAAAATATCATTATTATTATTATTATTTTAAATAGAATTATTATTTTAAAGAAAATATTAAAAATTATCGTAAATATTAAAGTTATCATAATTAGAATTATCGTTTTATCATAATGTCATCTTAGTAATTCTAAATATTGATATTTTTATAATAATAATTATTATTACAAAATAATACAACTTTTACTTACTATCATTATAGATATTATTTAATCAAATAAATATTTGATACAAATATATTTTACTACGTGTAATAACTTACTTTAATAATACCTATCATATTATCTTTATAATATTAAATGAACCCTATAAATTTTATTACTTAATATATATAAAAGTATATTTTATTATATAAATATAATATAAAATTTTATTTATTAATAAATAAATTATATTATTTACTCTAATAAATCTTTTAAAAATATTTAAAAATATAAAACGACGATATTTAAACTATATATTAATCATGTATAGATTTTTGGAAATTATTTTGAGTCAAATTTACTTTTGTTGACTTTTGCATATTAGTCTCGAGCACTAGGATTGTGGTACACTATGACTTGACCTAATTTGTTAGACAAATATTGACCAACACATAAATATATATAATTAATTTAGATTCGTGAATCCGAGGCCAACCTTGCACTTGTTCAATGACGTTATATGTATTTTTACTACGAAATACAGTATGGTGAGTTTCATTTGTCTTTTTACCCTTTATATTTTTGGGCTGAGAATACATGCGCTGCTTTTATAACTGTTTTACGAAATAGACACTAGTAATCGAAACTACATTATATGGTTGAATTATCGAAATCGAATATGCCCCTTTTAATTAAGTCTGGTAATCTAAGAATTAGGGAACAGACACCCTCCTCCTAAAGATAGATCTATTGGGCCTAACAAACCCCATCCAAAGTACCGGATGCTTTAGTACTTCGAAATTATATCATGTCCGAAGGAGGATCCCGGAATGATAGGGGATATTCTTATATGTATCTAGTTAATGTCGGTTACCAGGTGTTCACCATATGAATGATTATTTTTTGTCTCTATGCATGGGACGTATATTTATGAGAACTGGAAATGAAATTCTTGTGGTCTATTAAAATGATGGAAATAAATGATTATGATAAACTAATGAACTCACCAACCTTTTGGTTGACACTTTAAAGCATGTTTATTCTCAGGTGTTAAAGAAATCTTTCGCTGTGCATTTGCTCATTTTAAAGATATTACTTGGAGTCTTTCATAGCATATTTCGAAGAACGTTGCATTCGAGTCATTGAGTTCATCAAAGATTATTATTAAATCAATTTATAGTTGGATAGTGGATATTATGAAATGGTATGCATGCCTGTCAATTTTTGATGTAAAGAAAGATTGTCTTTTAAAAACGAATGCGATGTTTGTAAAATGTATCATATAGAGGTCAAATACCTCGCAATGTAATCAACTATTGTGAATCGTTTATAATGTATATAAACGGGTCCTTTCAGTAATAGCTTTAGCTGTTTCATTCCGGGGGTTAGCATTTGTATCACTAGGTAGACTTCCCGGTTTTCTTTCACCTATTAACCTTGCTAGGTTACTTACTTCTTGTTCTAGATTTTGAATAGAAGCTTGTTGATTTCAAAATGCTTGAGCATTTTGTTCATTAGTTTGTTTCTGAGATGTGAAAAACTACGTTTGAGTTTCAACTAGCTTCGTCATCATATCTTCTAAATTCGGCTTTTTATCATCGGTTTGTTGTGGTGGTTTGTTTTGAAAATTAGGTCTTTGCTGGTTGTAAGTATTATTGGATACTTGTTGATTGCTAGGACCTTGTTGGTTATTGTATGGAATATTTCTGTTATAATTCTGGTTTTGATTGTAAATCGGTCTTGGCGGTTGATAATTATTCTGATAATTATTTCCAGGCCTTTGGTTTATGTATGAAATATTCTCTCTTTGTTCCATTGTTAATTCAATACTGAGACAATCTTTTGTCAAATGTGGTCCTCCACACTGCTCACAACTAATTCGTATTGAGTGAATATCTTTAGTCATCTTTTCCATTCGTCTCTCGACAGCATCTATCTTTGCGGAAATGGAATCTAAGTCATGGCTAGAATCGGCTCTAGCTGCTTTAGATGATCTAACGATATCTTTTTCTTGGTGCCACTCATGTGAGTGGGAAGCAGTGTTATCAATAATTTTGTAAGCATCAGTTTCGGTTTTCTTCATAATAGAACCACCAGCTGCTATATCTATGTCTTTTCTTGTAGTGATGTCGCATCCTTGGTAGAATATTTGTACTATTTGACAGGTGTCTAAACCATGTTGCGGACATCCTCTTAATAACTTTCCATATCTTGTCCACGCCTCATATAGAGTTTCATTCGGTTTCTGTGTGAACGTAACAATTTCTGCTTGAAGTCTTACGGCTTTAGATGCCGGAAAGAATTGTTTAAGAAATTTGTCAACTAAAACGTCCCAGGTATCGATCGCCCCTTCAGGTAATGATTCCAACCAATCTTTGGCTTCTCCCTTTAAAGTCCAGGGAAATAACATGAGATATATCTGTTCATCCTCCACTTCTCGGATTTTAAATAGTGTGCAGATCCTATTAAAGGTACGTAAATGTTCATTTGGATCTTCCTTCGGCGTACCACTAAATTGAAATTGATTAGTCACCATGTGTAGAATTTGTCCTTTGATTTCATAATCTGGCGCATTAATGTCTGGATGAGTAATTGCGTGACCTTGGCCAGTGCGTTTAGCTCTCATTCGGTCTTCCATACTTAAAGGTTCCAGATTCTCCATAATTGAATTTGTTGAATCGGTATCACTAGATGATTCTGATTTAATGGTTCGTTCCTCAACAATCTCTGTTTGAATGATTGGTGGTTCCGGAGGAAAGTTTAGTGGTTCAGGATCTACGAATCGTTCCAGAATATTCTCCGAATTCTCAATTGTGAGGTCGGGTTCAAAAAATGGATTATCGGAAATTTGAACTGAAGTACTTGGTCGACTGGATGACGATTCTAAAGAGAAATCAACGGCAGTAATATTTGCTAAATGTCTTGATCTAGTTACAGGTGGTGAACGTACAAAAGGTGGTGAACGTCTTGCTCGGTGCATTCACTGAATATCCTATTAGTTTTTAAAAGGAAAGAAAAATTATAATAAGTTATCTAATCAATAGACTTTTCTGATTTTGCCCACATTTCGAATAGCCAAAAGATGCAGCAGAGGGGCAGGATTCGTTTGGTCTCAATATAATTGAGGACTGTTTGGCTCCAATAACCCGGTCCACGTACAAATCCAACTATTACTACGAACCAGAAAATTTTGATGTCTATCAATTTAACCACTTAAAATAAATTTTCGTAATTTTAAGAAATTTAGATAAGAAGTAGAATAAAAATCTATGTCCTAAAACTATAATAGCGAGAAATAAGAAAGAAAAAGAGTTCGTCGAAAAAGGTCAAAAAAGAAAATGGTTGAAAAATAAAAGGTGACGAAAAAATAAAAGAAACTTATAAAAATTAAAAATACTTGACTAACCTAACCTTATTACTACAACTAACTTAAAATTATAATCGCAAATTGAGATAACTAATTGGAATGATAATTGGTACATAGTAAAAGGTGTCTAAAAATATTAAAGCTGACAGGAAAAACTATATCCCAAATGGAAATAACTTAAAAAGAAACTAAAACTTAAAAAGGCGTCGCAAAATTCTAAAGCACCTAAATCTTAGTCTAAATAAAAAGCACTTAAGGGATTTTACGGCAAGGCCTAAAAATCTAGAAGTAAAAATAACTATGGCAAAAACTAAGTTTAAAACTAAATATGAGCTAAAAATACAAATATTACGTTAAAACGATTGAAAAGGGACAAAATATAAAAATATACAAAAAGTTGTAAAAAGTACAATTTTTATAAAAATATTATTTATTTATTAAAACTACTAATTTTACAAATTAATTAAACTAATTAAACAAAATATTAATAAAAACTAAAATAATTATTTAATTAAAACCTAATTAGGGTTTTATATTAATAATTATAATAATTATTCGTAATTAATGCCTGATTAGGGTTCTGTCGGCGTGTCAGGTTATCTCCGCGACTTGCGGTATTCAAAGCATCAAACCCCGCGACTCGCGGGGTTCCAAATTTCAACTGACAGGTTTAAAATTCGACGCGTTTTTTTCTTTTTTTTTTTATTTTCTGTTTTTATATTTTTCTGTTTATATAAAAAAAATATATGTGTATAATAAAAACTTATATTTAAAACAAAACTAGAATAAATAAAAAAATAGACTACTTTATAATTTTATAAATAAAAATCTTAAAGCTAGATATATATATATATATATATTTTTTTCGGTTTTTTATATTTATAAAATATATTTATAAAATAAATTAAATAAAACTTATATTTTTAAAACTAAAGAAACTTTATAAAACTTAAATACTTATCAAAATCTTAAAAATACCCATATTTTTGTTTTTCTTTTTATATTTTCGAATATTTAAAACGTATTTTTATAAAAAATGAATTTTAATAAAAGTAAACTAAAATTTTTTATTTTTTTATATTAGCGTTGCGCTTCCGGCTTTTAAGAGTAGTTCCCCGGCAGCGGCGCCAAAAATACTTGATGTTTCGCGAGGTGTATATAAAATACTATTAAATTTTACAAGGAAATACTTATTAAATACGATACAATTTTACACAAGATATTTATTTATTTATAGAATGGATATACTTAAACCTTGCTACAACACTTATAGGCAGTGTACCTAATCGTAAAGTAGTGTAGTTTTTAGTAAGTCCGGTTCGTTCCACAGGGAAATCTTTAAACAAAGCTTAATGCTATATTAGTTTACTTTTATAAAAATACAAATATATATATAAGTAATATTATTATTATAAAGGGGGGGGGGGTTTACCGTTTAATGACCGGTTTGTCGATTTTAAAACTTTAGTCGCAGTTAAAACCAAATGTAAAATATTAAAAATAAATACAAGATTTAAATTAAAGCGTAAAGTAAATAACGATAATGAAATTGCAAATAATAAAAATGCGATAAAATAAACTTGCGATAATTAAAAAGTACGATAATTAAAAGTGCAATTAACTACAATAATAATAAAAATGTGATAATTAGAAGTGCAATTAAATATAAAATAAAGGAAATTAAATATGAAATAAAAGAATTATGCTTATTTAAACTTCCGTAATCATGATGTTTGACGTGTTGATTTTAGTTTTATGCCCATGGGTTAATTGTCCTTTGTCCGGGATTATTTAATATGTCCGTCTGGTTTTTGTCCATAACAGTCCATCAGTCATAAATATAAAGTGCGAGTGTCCTCGTCAAATTATCCTTATACCCGAAGTTAAATATTCCAACTAATTGGGGACTTAAACTGTAACAAGATTTTAATACTTTGTTTAATAATTACACCAGGATGTCGACTGAGTGTAACCCAAGGTTTTAATATTTTGTTATCAATTATACCAAGTGTCCTTGTACATAATTTCACCCCTGTTTTAATTATTCTAGTGGCTATTAATCCATTCCCGTGTCCGGTTAAATGAACGATTATTCGTACATATAAATACACCGCCCATCGTGTCCGATCGAGTGTATATGGTAATATATAAATACGTCGAATTATAAGTTTGTATATTAAATTAACAAGGTATTGTTTAGTTAATATAAAACCCATTAATAACCCATAGTCTAATTTCCACAAGTGTCGTTCTTTTATCCAAACCCAAATTATGGTACAAAGCCCAATTACCCAATTTTAGTAATTAGCCCAACATCATGATTACTTAGGATTAAATAAGCATAATAATAACTTAGCTACGAGACATTAATATAAAAAGGTTGAACATAACTTACAATGATTAAAAATAGCGTAGCGTTACACGGACAGAATTTCGACTTACACCCTTACAACATTCGCTAACATACCCTTATTATTAGAATTATAATTAAAATTAAAATATAAATTATAAATATATATATATATTTTACGATATAGATAGAGAGATGGATGTATATATTGTGTTTTTTTGCGATCAGAATTCGTTTGCTTTTATAGGGATTTTCAAAACTTGGGGCTCCGCGACTCGCGGCATTTTTGGCCTTCAAACTCCTCGAGTCGCGGAGATTGAAATTACAGCTCAGTCCCTTTTGGAGTCTTTCTTGCCGACGGTTTTAAATATAAATATAATATATTAAATAATTATAAGAATTATTTAAATATTATATTATATTTATGTGCATAGTTGACTTGTAATTTTTAGTCCATTGCGTCGAGCGTTGAGAGTTGACTCTGGTCCCGGTTCCGGATTTTCGAACGTCCTTGCGTACAATTTAATATCTTGTACTTTGCGTTTTGAATTTTGTACTCTTGTAATTTCGAGACGTTTCTCATCAATAATTGGAACCTCTTTGATTGTCTTTTGTACTTTTGAGCTTTTTGGTCGTTTGCGTCTTCAATTCGTCGAACCTGTCTTTTGTCTTCACCTTTTATTATTTAAACGAATATCACTTGTAAATAGAACAATTGCAACTAAAAGCTTGTCTTTCTTGAGGAATAATGCTATGAAATATATGTTCGTTTTTAGCATTATCAGAAACTTTCTAAAAATGGAAACTTTATAAAAATAGTAACTTACTAGGAATAGAAACTTAGTAAAACAAACTATACTTAAACACATACTTAAACTTAAACATGGGCAAAACACTTAACTACTCTTAAATGTCAATAGGTTGATTTTCCTGCTCACTCGTTCAACTCTTTATTTCGAGGAATAACTCTCTCTCTACTTACTAAGGTGAATTCATAGCCCCTCTTTAATTGCTAGCAAACTTACTTACTTTTACTTGGTGTGAGACACATGCTGTTTTTACTTTTTACACTTTAGACACAAGTACCAAACTGTTAAACTATGCTATACCCGGCTATGTCCGACTAAGTCCCTACAGTGATATTTTTAATTGCTGCGGCATGCTTAATTATTGGGGGTAGGCCTATCGGGAGTAACGTCCCCGATACATTTAACCAAATCATTGTATTACTTAATAATGAAATTAAACCGACAAGGACAGACACAACTTGTCATGGGGCAAACTTGAACATTTAGTCTAAATATCACGCATTGGCATAACTTTTTGATCCTGCGGGAGTTCAACTTTACAAACTAAATCTTGTGGTCTAAAACAACGACAAACTTTTTGTTAAACCTATGAACTTCACTCAACCTTTTTGGTTGACACTTTAGCATGTTTTGTCTCAGGTGCTGTTTGATTCAAGCTCTTATACTTACTGCTTATGTGATGCTACTTGTACATAGGATCAAGAGATATCGCATTTATTACTTCTGCATGTGAACATTTACGATATTGTTATTCCTGTCATTGTAACGATATTTCATTTTCCGCTGCGTACTCATTAAAGTTAAATTCATCATTTAGTATTGTTCTCATTTATTATAATATGTTGGTATGTTTTGATATTAGTGACGTTCCTTCCAGACCCTATTGGGAGGACGTTACTAAGTCAGACACTTACCAACGTAAGTCGTAACGTCCTTCTTAAGATTCGGCCACCAATACTGTTCTTTAAGGTCGTAGTACATTTTGCCCGTTCCGGGATGAATCGAATATCTCGATTTGTGTGCTTCATCAAGTATAAGGTTCCGTAGATCTCCATAAAGAGGTACCCAAATTCTTCCAGCATAACATCGGAGTCCAGACTCCCTAACCTCGAATCGAGAGACAAGTATGTTCAAATGTTCATGAGATATATTCTCCTCCTTGAGAGCCTCATCTTGGGCTACTCTGATCTGGCTGTTGAGGTTCGAATGGATGGTGATGTTCAGAGCCCTAACACGAAGAGGTGCCGTCCTCTCCGTTCGGCTTAAAGCGTCAGCTACAACATTGGCCTTGCCAGGGTGATAACAGGGTTCACAATCGTAGTCGTTGAGCGTCTCAATCCATCGACGCTGTCTCATATTCAGTTGCTTCTGATCGAATATATGTTAGACACTCTTGTGATCGGTGAAGATAGTGCTCTTAGTTCCATACAAATAGTGTCTCCACAATTTAAGCGCAAAGACAACAGCTCCAAGTTCAAGATCGTGAGTAGTGTAGTTCCGCTCGTGAATCTTCAATTGGCGGGAGGCATAGGCAATAACTTTTGAGCGTTGCATCAGTACGCAACCAAAACCACTCTTCGATGCATCACAATAAACAACAAAGTCGTCACTGCCCTCAGGAAGTGGTAGGATAGGTGCGGTGGTTAACTTCGTCTTCAAAGTTTGGAATGCTGATTCGTGTGCGGGTTCCCAAATGAACTTCTTACCCTTGTGAGTCAGTGCGGTCAAAGGACGCGCAATCAGAGAAAAGCCTTCAATGAAACTTCGGTAGTAACCGGCGAGACCTAGGAATTGACGAATATGCGTCAGAGTAGTGGGGGTTTCCCACTTGCTGATAGCTTCAATCTTGGTGGGATCAACTTTGATACCCTGGTCGCTCATAACATGACCCATAAATTGTACTTCATTCAACCAAAATTCACACTTGGAGAATTTGGCGTAAAGTTGCTCTTGTCTCAAGAGTTCAAGCACTAGTCGGAGGTGTTGCTCATGCTCTTCTTCGCTCTTAGAGTAGATGAGGATATCATCTATGAAGACGATAACAAACTTATCCAAGTACGGCTTGCAGGCACGATTCATGAGATCCATGAACACGGCAGGTGCATTTGTCAACCCAAATGGCATCACGAGAAACTCATAATGACCATAACGAGTTTTCAACGCAGTTTTCATTACATCACTTTCCTTCACCCTCAACTGGTGATAACCGGATCGCAAATTGGTCTTTGAGTATACGCTTGATCCTTGTAGTTGATCAAAAAGATCGTCAATTCGTGGAAGAGGATACCGATTCTTGATAGTCAATTTGTTGAGTTCACGGTAATCGATACACATACGGAAGGATCCATCCTTCTTCTTCACAAACAACACAGGTGTGCCCCAAGGCGAGAAGCTTGGTTGAATAAACCCTCGGTCTAACAACTCTTGTAATTGACTCTGTAATTCTTGCATCTTAGAAGGTACGAGTCTATAAGGTGCGCGAGCTACAGGTGCGGCTCCTGGAACTAAATCGATCTGAAATTCTACTGCTCTCTGCAGCGGCAATCCAGGTAATTCCTCTGGGAAGACATCGGAAAATTCGTTCATAATTCGAACGTCGTTCACGCTCTTCACCTCAGTTTCTACCGCTTTCACATGTGCTAGGACAGCAAAACGTCCCTTCTTCATAATCTTTTGCGCTTTCACGCAACTAATGAGGTTCAACTTCGAGGTACATCTCTCTCCATAGATAATCAGTGGTTCACCGTCTCCTTGTGGTATGCGTAGTGCTTTATCTCCACAGATAATATCGGCCTTTATCTTGCTCAACCAATCCATACCAACGATCACGTCAAAACTTCCCAGTTTTGATAGGTATCAAATCAATTTCAAAATCTGCACCGGCTATGTTGATAATAGCTCCACGACTAACATGGTCAACCTTTTCAAGTTTTCCATTGGCGACCTCGATAAGCATACTCTCTTTTAACGGGACTAATGACCAATTAATCTTATCGCAAAAATGTCTACATACATAACTTCTATCCGCACAAGTATCAAACAAGACAGAAGCTAAAAGATTATTGATTTTGAATATACCTGTCACCAAGTCGGTATTATCGCGTGCATCCCTTGCATTAACATTAAAAGCTCTAGCGCGTGGTGGTCCGCCATCTTTTCGCTTGTTTGGGCACGCATTTCTGAAATGGCCCGTCTGCCCGCATTCGTAGCACTTCTTCGGTCCATTGGTGTTCGGCTTCCCATTCAAAGTGGTGACCTTGCAGTCTTTTCCAAAATGCCCAGACCGTTGGCACTTCTCGCAGACAACATTGCAATACCCAGTGTGGTGTTTGTAACACCTCTTGCATTGAGGTAGGGTTCCCTTGTAGTTCGGGTTGGAGTTGGTGTTGTTGTGGGGGTTTTCACCGTTGTTGTTTCCTCTGAAACCCTCATGTCATTTCACCGGGTTCTGTTCATAGTTCCTTCCCCTGTTGTTGTTGTTGTGGTTATCCCATTTGCGTTTCTCACTAGTACCCGCTTCAGACTTAGTTTTCTTCGGTTCATCGATGGTTATCTGATTCATTAAAGTATGCGCCATGCGCATCGCTTCGGGAACATTTGGTGGTTTGGACGAGGTGACGTTTCCCTTAATGCTCTTAGGGAGTCCCTAGAAGTATCTCTCCATTCGCTTGAATTCCGGGGTGACCATTGTCGGACACATCAGGGCTAGTTCCAAAAATCTCCTGTTGTAACCATCAAGGTCATTCCCAACAGCCTTTAACTGCATGAATTCCATTTCCATCTTCTGGATTTCGGTTCTCGGACAATACTCATCAATCATAGCAGCTTTGAATTCCTCCCATGGCGTAGCATACGCCTCATCAATGCCTTGTACATGTGCCATTGTGTTCCACCACGTGAGCGCGCCGTCAGACAACGTGCAAGAAGCAAATGTGGTTTTGCTGTCCTCCGAACAGTTGCTAACTCGGAATACTGATTCAAGTTTCTCGAACCATCTGGTGAGACCAACTGGTCCCTCAGTGCCGTTGAAGTTATGTGGTTTACAGCTCTGGAATTCCTTGTAAGTACACCCATTTCAAACGGGTTGAATAACCAGTGGTGGTGGCGGTGGAGCTTGGAGGTTTCTTTGTGCTAGGGCTGCGGCTATACGTTCTTGGATCATCTCTTTAATTTGAGCAGCAGTAGGTGTGGATCGACCGTTATCCATGGTGTTCTATACAAACATTTTGACTCAAGTCAAAATCCAGCATTCAATATATAATAATATAGTATATAACAACCAACATGTAAACAGCACAACACATGTTAATTAAGTAACGCAAGTTGATACAAGTACCGCAAAACACCATACAGTAACGTAAATAGAACACTTGTGCAAAAAGTAACATCACAAAGTTTCCACTCATTAATAATAAGTTTCATACATCATGATAGATTCGTACAATACATAAGTGAAATAAGAAACTACGACTAGATTACATAATGAAATCTAATACAAAAGGTCCTACGGTGAAGGTGGGGGTAGGATGTTTAAAACCTGAGCCAACTGCTCCTCGAGCTCAGTAACGCGAGCTCGAAGGATTCCCACCTCCCTTGTCAATTCCTCGACAGTGGGAGCTGGTGGGGCGGGCGGTGCTGGTGGTGCTGGTGGGGCCGGTGGTGCCGGTGGTGCTGGTGGTGCCGGTGGTACGGGTGGTGCAGACCTCACGAAACGAGGTGCAGGCGTCCCAGCTCCAGAAATAGTCAGCAATGAGGTGCCTTACGTATGAGTGGGTCGGCAGGGTATGGCACAAGCCGCTTACGGGCAGTAACCCTCCGACGCCGACCAAAAGCGTCAGTGAAAGCCCGACCTCCATTCACCCCTGGAATGACGGTGCCATCAGGATGGTACCGCTTCTTCGGAGGGGTGGAGGGTGCCTGTATAGGTACGTCAGCAGGGTCCTCATCATCACTGGAGTCGTCTGAGGAAGAGTCATCTGATGAAGAATCGGCGGATGATGAGTCATCCGAATCATGTGGTGGTGCACGGGTGGCTGAACTAGCAGTCCGAAGGCGACCAACATCTCTCTGTGTCTGAATGGCGGAATCGGCACTAAACGTCCATCTGGAGCGCGTCGGCACGGCATGCGCATATGGTTACGGAATGGCCCTTCCCCGAACTCTGCGGGCATCACAACACCACCGATGCGGGGCTGTGACTCCGAGTATCCGGGAGCAGACGGAGCTGGAATCTTCGCAGGGTCTACGTGTCCGTCAATAGTAGCTACTGGTGTAGGCGGCTGGCTGCTAGTCCCAGAAGATGAAGCGCCGGGGTCACTCGTGCGTATCGGGATCGGTGGATCGGCAACGGTGGTAGGTGGGGTAGCTGAAGAGTCTAAACTGCCCAAAAGGATAGTAGGTGGTACATCCGACATATGAACAAGAAAAAATAAATTTTCCATGTCAGTAAGTCATAAAGCAAGCATGTATTAGGCCAACAGTTTAAATCATGTATAACAATAAATAGCATGGCAATAATAACGAATCGTACGGAAGTAGCATGCAATCGAAATCAAGTAATATCATACAGTTGTGAAATCATGTGGTAGCATATGGTGTATAGCAGTAAAAGTAAGCAGCAGCATGCAGTAAGTCAGCGGAAACAAGTAAACTAGCAAGTTGTAGATTAGTCCTATTAGTTAATCCTACTCGGGTCGGTCTTAGACTCATTAATGCAACCTAATTCCCTACAACCAATGCTCTGATACCAAATGTGATGCCCCGTACAAAACCATCGTGTACAAATCATCAACAACAGGATCATTACAAGGTTAAGTACTATATGCGTTTTCAAAAAGAGTTTGCATTCATTAATAAAGTGATGTCTAAACCAACATCGAATGTTTTACAATCCAAAATCATGCTTCACTAAGTAGAAGCAAATAATAAGTGTATGTGACCACAACGGTCGTTACAAGTCATAGTTCAAAAGTGCTAATGTTTGAATGCAAAATAAAGTAGTTCATGCAATAACAACTCTAAGCAGCAGGGAGTCTACAGCACGACTAGTACACAACGGAAGCTAACCTCAAGCACCTGAGAAAAACATGCTTAAAAATGTCAACACAAAGGTTGGTGAGCTATAGTTTAAGTATAACAGTAGGTAAGGTAGGCCACGAGATTTCAGTGCTACAAGGAGCGGTTCAAAACAGTATGATAAAGTATATGTCAACCATGGGCACTTGGTAACTAACTTAACGTTTAATAATATATCACCCCCTGAAAGTACACTTGGAAAGTGCGTATGTCTACGAAGTATTAAACACTCGTTAAATGCTAGCGCTACTAGCCCGAGTGGGGATGTTAAACCCTATGGATCCATATCTAAGATTCGCGTTCACGGTTCAAAAACCAATGATTAAACGTTACCGAGCTAAAGGGAATGTTTATGCCGTTGTATAACCCACACATATATAAGTTTAAGTACTCGTGCCTAGTATGTAAAACATAAAATCCGCATGTATTCTCAATTCCCAAAATAAGTTAAAGTAAAAAGGGAATGCTATAACTCACAATGATAAAGTAGCGGTAAAGTATGACTCGGAAAGTAAGCAAGTAATGAAGGTCGTCCAAACGGGTCCTCAACCTAAGTCAAATAGTACTAAGTCAGTAAATCGTCCGAATAGGTTTAAAAGTATGTAAATAAGGTCTTAAGGGTCATCATCATTCATCATCAAACAAAAGGCGTAAAGTAAGTTTCATTTATGAAAGTAGTTTAAAACAAAGGCTGAATTCAGTCAGTCACCACGGCCTCTACCCTTACTTAATTAAGGTGATACCAGTGGCCATGGCTCCGTATATGAGTCCTTTAAGTGTGGTAAAATTTACAGAAACAAACTCGTCTTCTTTTGACCATGACGACGGTCTAAGTGCGAGTAGGTCAGAAATTTCTGCACAACGTTAAAAGGACATAGTGACGATCGGAGGGCCATAAATCCTAAACCGTAACTCGGATTTAGACGAGTCATATATGAAAAGTTATCTACTCGAAACGATCTATTTGGAAATAAAGGTCTCAGTAGACCAGGTCTACTGGGATGTTACAGAAACAGTAGGACAGAGGAGCTGTAAACAGAAAACAGGAAGTTAAAAGTGAGTTCCGGTGGTCTTGGTGCTTGATGTTCATCATGGTTCTCATCCTTGATGCATATAGCTTCAAGTGTACAACTCTTTGATGTGTTTACATCATCTTTACCATGGTTTGACCATCATAACCCAAGTGCAAGTCTAAGACATGAAGCACAACTCACTTAAGTGTTGCAAGTGTTTTGATGAACCAAAGTTTCATCAAAGTCTTAGATTTAGCACATACATGAAATGTAAAAGTAATAACAAGTTACAAACTTGAAGTAAACTTATGAAATCAAGATCTTAAGTAGTAGAACATAGTTCTTAGTTAGATCTTGAAGATCCAAGTCTCATAAGTCTAGATCTAACATAAGTGTACATAGTTATAATTAAAAAGTTTCATTTACATGTTCTTGAACTTTTAAAGTTACTTTTAGTTCAAGATTAATGAGATCAAAGTTAACTAGTAACATTTGACCAATCACAACCAACAAACAAGAAATTAAAGTGCATAAAATGAAGTGATAAACTAAGTAAACAAGTAAAAGGTTCATGGTTTGTTCATACTTTTAAAGATTCAACCAAGGTTTGATCTTTAAGTAAAGTAAACTTTAAGTTTACTTCAAGAACTACAAGTATGAGTTACAACACAAGAACTTTCTTTCTTTAACAAGTATTGGAGATCATAAACTAAGAAGTTTATGTCTTGTGTGTTCTTGTTAGAACAAGATAGATGAAGAATCAAACTAATAAGTTTGCTTCTTAGAAGATCATAAGTAAATAACAAAAACAACTAGTAATTACAAGTATTTAAACATTAAGCAAGAACAAGTAAACAACACAACAATTGATGATGATGTTTTAATGTTGCTAGGTCACGGTTTTGATAAGAGAAAGAAAAGAGAAAGAAGCTTGAAAGAACTCACAAATTAGAGAGCAAAAGAGAGAAAAGTTGAGAGGATTTTGTGTGTGTGTTTTGGAATGAAGAATGAAGTGAGTAAGTAATCAAAAATGGAACCAAAAATCCCTTCTAACTAGCCTAAGGCCAACGGCCAGCTGCAAGGAGAAAGAGGGGTGAGTTGTTTGGTGGTCACTAGCATGCAAAGTTCATAAAAGGTGGTTAAAAGAATAGGTTACATGGGGATTAAGTGCCAACTAGATTCCAAATGCTCAAACTAACTAGTTACAAGATCTAATTACTACTTACATGTCTTAGTGGGCTAGTTAATCCATTAAAATGGGTAGGGTGGGCTTGTAAGCCCAAAGTCATAAGTCCATTTCACTAATAAAGCCCAAGTTCACTTAATTAACAAATTAATCCATTTAAAGCCCAAGTAATTAACCAACAACCTTAGTTAATTAAAATGATTAATAAAACTTAATCATGAATGTAAATAATACTTGAAAATATTATGTGTGTAAGTCTCGGGTGTCACAAAGACGTTTCGGGCAATTAAAGTCAAGTTCGGGCAATCATGGCGACATGTAAATGTAATAACATACATTTGTTATATCACACGTATTAATAATAATAATTATTAATAAATAAACGTTGGAAAATCCAGGGTCATTACATGAAGTTTTTGAAAAACACCTTAAACCGCGAACAAGTTCTCGAAATTTTGAAAAGTACTATGAAGCAGCAAAAACTGTAAACGACCTTAACGGTAAAAAGTTTGATGATAAAGAATAGTGTGTTGGCAAAGCTCAGAAAAAGAGAAGGTTTGGAACTGGAAAACGGATTGAGTAAAGTATGAAAGAGGCTGTGAATAAATCACAAAGACTGAACCTGCCTTCAAAGAATCCAAATAATTCAGTAACTGCTGAAACCATTAGTAAGAACCTTACTTCTTATTCTAAACCTTCACAGACAGATTTTTCGCATCATCCTCTGATATTAGAAATTCTAAGATATCATCGTATCTCCCATTATAAATATCCTCCATATTTCTGAAGATATTTTTCGAAACCATTCTTATCTGAAATCATTACCTCTTCGCGCTATCTGGTTACATCATAAAAGAAACTATTTTAGTTTCTAAAATCTGAAAAATTAAAAAAAAAAAATTTTGATGTTTTGAAGTAATATTGGGAACTGAAGCATGAGTTAGTATAATATAATGACACTTGATCAATGTGATTATATTACAGTAAATCATGCTGAGTTTCTAACAGAACTTGATAAAGGTTCACAGATCTCACCCTCATCATGAACCATGTTACATAACTCTTTCATTCTATTTAATCTCTAAATATATCAAGAAAATACTTTTCTTGATGATTCGGTCTTTTTCAGGTATTCTATTCTGGTAATTTGACAAGTCAGATTGTGCCATTACTGTTTCTTTCTTAGAACATTAATTATGCTCATTTTGAAATTCATACCTACGAATTCTGGACCATTATTCGCTTGACTTGAAGTCGGGAAGGAAAAACAAAAGCATGGAGCTCCTAAATATAAGGGAAAATATAAAGCCTGACAACAACACATATATTACAAACTGTTTATATCAATGCGTATAGCAATATAAAGACACTGGAGAATGAAAAACACTATAAACCCAAGGTAATGGTAGAAGAAAGTAATTTCCTCTGGTGGTAGATGAAAAAGAAGAATGACAGATATGAAAGTTAGGACTATATCAAGAATCGGAACTGGATGAAGCATTTCACAATCTTTTGAAAGTATGAAATGAGGAAGAAGATATAGGAGTAGTGAAAATAATGAAACGGAAGAGGTCAATTTATAGCAAAATATCGGACGCAGCAATAGAGGCAGATTACGCATTTAATCAAAAAAAAATATCCTAATTTCCGCAAATTCTGAAAAAATCAAATCTTATTTAAATTATGAAGATTTTCTATTCCTTAAATTCCGAAAATCAATCGTTACTACATCAAGAGATAAGATGAATCTCTATTCTCCATTTCACTCTATTACGATAACTTCTCACATACGATTCGAGTAATCGGATTGTTTTATCCGTATTATTCAATGGTGATAAAATTCTGTTTACCAACTCATATTCGTCATGAAAACATTTTTATTGTCAGCCATGACTGTGACAACCCAGAAATTTCCAACCAAATTTAAACTTTAATCTTTATATGATTCCGACACGATAAGCAATATTTGTTAAGTTAAATTTCAAGAATTTTAAACTATGTTCATACATTCATTCAACCTCGACCAATTTCCAACGATTCACGAACCATTAAACGAATATGATTATATATGTATATGTGTATATATATTATAACTTGAAACGTAAACAAAATATTAGATTAAATACTTTATATGATTGTATATGTTTCAAAATGTTAATCAATGGAATTAGAAGATAAGATCAAATGATTGAATTATCAGATATATTAAATTATGATTACAAGTCTCTGTTGAAAGGCCCACGTTGATTTGAGAAATCTTTTCATTTTAACAATATTCGGAAAATGGTAAAGTGATTTATAAATATGAACAAATTGTCAATCATTGAGAACTAGACAAAGGATAGTGGAAGATTGAATCTCATAAAGACTCGATTGATCTATTTAGTTTCAAACGTACAAAAACATTTTCAGTTTAAAAAGAACTTTATTATTAAAACGTATATAACTTTTATAAATATCTAGAACCACTTTTGACAACTCATTACTTAACTAGTATGATAAAGATAAAGATAACGATATTTATATTTTATTTTATTAAATATATATAACGATTTAAATTAATATTATATATATTTATACGCGTATTATACGTACATAGTTTTATACTTTTACTATACTTAAACTTTACATTTACTTTATTTTTACTTTACTTTAACTTTAATAATTCATACTTTAATAATTCACTTTAATAATTCATACTTTAATAATTCACTTTAATAATTCATACTTTAATAATTCACTTTAATAATTCATACTTTAATAATTCACTTTAATAATTCATACTTTAATAATTCACTTTAATAATTTAAAAATCTATTATAAATAGAATTCAATAGGTTTCATTATTTCATAGAAACTTGAAAATAGTTTTCTCTAAACTCTCTCAATCGATTTACATATATATATTTACTCCGTATTATCTCAAGATATTATTAGTATACATAAAATATTACGACGGAGTGCTGTCCGAGTGATTTCGAAGTTGTTTTTTCGAGTGGGATAGGATTAAGGAAATTATGGGTTATAGCTATGGAGGTGATTGAGTATGGTTCATGGGTATGCTCGTGAGGTCAATATAGTGTTTATCATCTCCGTTGCGTTTACGTACCTTTCCTGCAATATTGAATCTCAATATTGATATGTGAGTACTCATAATTTAATTTTTACATACTAATAGTGTGTCCCTGACTAGTGCTCGAGTATATAGGATTATGCATGCTTACTTTTGATATTGCCATTAGATAGGTTATGTTGATTCCTGAATTAGTTACATATACGATTGAGATAAGGTATAAGATATGCATGTGGTTGGAAAGCTAGCGAAAAATAGTTGAATTTTGGTTTTAAGAATCACTTGAATCCAAGTAACGGTTAGAAAGTTATGCAATAAACAAATTGCATAATTAATTTTGTAATTAAAATTGCTGATGATAATTAGCGAACTAATTTTTTGGGTTATAAAAAGTGGTTATATGGATTCTACTCGTCGAGTAGATGAATTTTCATATAAAGCACGTCCCGTTTCGTTGAACGGTTGTCAAGTTATGGACAAAAGAAGTTATGCAAATTTTGATGAAATGGCGAAACGGGAACTGAAATTCTCGTTGATCTGCGTTGTTTCGTATATAAAAAAAAATACCACTGAATTCTTTGATGTAAGGTCTAACAAACGACTCTGGCCGTTTGTCAATTTGAGTCTCGACGATTTTTCTAAAAATCATCAAAGTTGACGGTTTGGTCACATTTTAAATTCTAAAAAGAGCTAAAACTTTTTTATTTAAAAATGTCAGTTTTGTATCAGTTGTCATGGTTGGCCTGATATGTGTTTACTCTTGCCAAAAATCATGTTATATCTTTGTGGTAACGAGAATTTGCAGGCTTTGACCGTTTCTCAATACGAGTTTTGAGGAATTTTCTAAAAATCTCTAAAGTAGGCTACTCGGTCACTTTTGTAAATTTATTAAAGCTGAAAAATTAACTTTGAAATGCCGAAAACGCGTTGGCAACTACGAGTTGTCTAGGTTTAGTTTACTTCTGTAATATTTATGCTTAATCTTTTTGGTAATGTGTAACTTTTATCTTTGGCCGTTTATCAATCGGAGTTCCGATAATTTTTCTAAAAATAGCTGAAGTGGCCCGTTTAGTCATGTTTGACCGAAAATCATTTTTGTATAAGTTATTATATATTTGCATACGACCTCATTTTTACTTTGACCTTTGACTTTTGACTTTAACCTTTGATTTTGACTTTGAACTTTAACTTTTCCTGTTAACTTTTCAGTTAACTTTTTGTGTTGATTTTCTCTATAAAAAAAAAAAAAAAAAACCTAAAATACTATTTTATGATTATGAAACCATTTGTGTTACGTTGTTTCACACGTCACCTTTTACTAGAATATTAATTGAGCATGAGTAATATAACATGTTACTATACTGTAGAGTCAGACTCGAGCTATAGGATAGGATTATACTATGACCTGACCTAAATTGCTATACAAATATTGACCAACATATAAATATATATAATTAATATAGGTTCGTGAATCCGAGGCCAACCTTGCACTTGTTCAATGACGTTATATGTATTTTTACTACGAAATACAGTATGGTGAGTTTCATTTGCCTTTTTACCCTTTATATTTTTGGGCTGAGAATACATGCGCTGCTTTTATAATTGTTTTACGAAATAGACACAAGTAATCGAAACTACATTCTATGGTTGAATTATTAAACCGAATATGCCCCTTTTTATTAAGTCTGGTAATCTAAGAATTAGGGAACAGACACCCTAATTGACGCGAATCCTAAAGATAGATCTATCGGGCCCAACAAGCCCCATCCAAAGTACCGGATGCTTTAGTACTTCGAAATTAATATCATGTCCGAAGGAGGATCCCGGAATGATGGGGATATTCTTATATGCATATTGTTAATGTCGGTTACCAGGTGTTCACCATATGAATGATTATTTTTGTCTCTATGCATGGGACGTATATTTATGAGAACTGGAAATGAAATTCTTGTGGTCTATTAAAATGATGGAAATAAATGATTATGATAAACTAATGAACTCACCAACCTTTTGGTTGACACTTTAAAGCATGTTTATTCTCAGGTGTTAAAGAAATCTTCCGCTGTGCATTTGCCCATTTTAAAGATATTACTTGGAGTCTTTCATAGCATATTTCGAAGTACGTTGCATTCGAGTCATTGAGTTCATCAAAGATTATTATTAAATCAATTTATAGTTGGATAGTGGATATTATGAAATGGTATGCATACCTGTCAATTTTTGATGTAAAGAAAGATTGTCTTTTAAAAACGAATGCAATGTTTGTAAAATGTATCATATAGAGGTCAAATACCTCGTAATGTAATCAACTATTGTGAATCGTTTATAATGTCTATGAACGGGTCCTTTCAGTTGGTATCAGAGCGGTGGTCTTAGCGAACCAGGTCTGCATTAGTGTGTCTAACAGATAAGTCGATAGGATGCATTAGTGAGTCTGGACTTCGACCGTGTCTGCATGTCAATAGTTTTGCTTATCATTTTGTGTCAAAAATTAACTACTTATCATCCTCAGGAAATTACCTGCTTATCATTTTTAGTCTAAGACACGTCTTGCTGCATTGATTGCATGAATAGTGTATAGACAAAAATTTATATCTTAGCGTATCTGCTAAATCATATCTTATCGTATCTATTACTGTAAACGTTGCCTAATATATCCCGTAAATTCCTCCGTAATTTACGAAATCTTTTGTTCTATATATATGGATATTCTATGTAATTAGAATACCATCCGATAACCGAAAATCATTTCATATCGAAAAAAAAAATCCTTATTCAATTGTACGAAATGGAATTCATCATTAATTTAAGTTCCTCGGATTTCAAAATGGAATCCCACTCCAGCTCCGAAAGAAGTGTGACCGGAATAGATCAACCAATCAGTCATCACCTATTCTAGATGAATTGGGGATGGGTTCGTAGCCTCCTCAATCATTGGAGACAAGAAGAAGGTGATCCCTTCCATCCACCACATTGCCCTCTTGATGAAGAACCTGAAGCACTTACCGGCGAACCTGTTCGAAACACCATTTTCTCGCTCATTTTCAGAGTATCTCGTCACGAGTATATATTACATCAAATTTTAGATTTTATTTATCCGCTCGTCCGAACCGACAATCACCCCGGTGTAATAGAAGAAGTCAACGAGCTTCGCGCTCGGGTAGTGGCTTTGGAGAATATGGTGCAGAGATTACAAACACCAGCAGCAGCATCAGCAGCATAACCAGTAACACCATCATCAACACCAACAGTACCATTACCACCCCAACCACAACCACGTCGTAAACCTCAACTTTACACTCTGTCCCACGAGCACCAATGTCATACGCCCTGTAGATACCAAGGAATACCAACAACAATAACTGACGAAGTATTAATTCATAACTTCATTGGAGAAACATTCCGCGCAGATTATGTAATCTCTAAAGTCTTAGAGATTATCTAATCTAGCCCTAACCATAAATCAGTTAAGCGAACCAAAATGATAGAAGGAAGAGTAGAAACCCTGACAAAAATGGTGTGTGATTAACAACCTAAACTTGTTTTACCAACAGCATCAACAGTACCGTCAGCGTCACCAGCATCATCAGTACAGTCAACATCAGAATCAACAACACCTATAACATCACAAACTCCATCAGCTCAAGAATCACTATGGACATCATTACTAATCAATAACCCGTATATTGTATCAACGAGTTAAGAAGAATTAACTCATTCCATTTGAAGAAATTATATGTATATTTTATATATTTTGAAATAAAAATAAATCTTTCCGTGCTAAGCTATTGTGTGTGAATCTTAACTACTCGGTTAATTCATATTACAAATATGCAATAATGTACGTCCTTCGGCCGCAACTTAACCAGCGTTAACTACAATCTCTGTCGCAATTTAACAAATTTTAATTCATAATAAATCAAGTATATATTTGATTTTCCACTTTCATCATCGATGTACCCGAAACTTTTCAGATAACATCATTCGTACTTTGCGAAATTCACAAGAATTCCACGAACCGAACATCATACATCAACAAATAACGAAGTATTGATTCATAATTTCAATGTCATTAAAGAAATACTGCGTAAAAGTTATGTACTTTTTAAAGCCTTTAGGGATTATTAAATTCTAGTTTCAACCATAAATCAAATGAGTTTAATTTAACATTAACTCATTAAATCTATGTTACATCTGAAGAAAATATACATATATATATATATTTTCATAAAGACTGTAATAAAATTCTTTTATACAAAATATTAATTGTGAAATTTTTTTTAACGGGTAGGTAATACCCGAGAGATATATAAATTCACAATTAATATATTACATTCTTCGAATCTGATTCAGCAAATCATCCATTATACTCCCTACTTTCACAACAATATACATTCTTTTATAGAAATCAAAACAACCATACTCATTCAAAATTTAATTACATATTCTGATTTTGAAATCTCAAAATTCAACTTGAGATATGACCAAAATCATCACTCTTAGATCCTTACATCTTTCACAAGCTATATTTTGACTTCAAAACTGTGTTAGAACATCAAATGTATGTTAACGATTACAATCTGTGTTCAAAACCCTTCGAAATTCCTGAAGACACTTCAAATAATGAACAATCGAGATGATGATCCAACCACATATTAACCACAGTCTTGCATCTGAAAAGCTCTCAAAACCAGAGTCATAATTTAACACGTATCCGTGTCAGACCCTTTGGCATTTATTAGCAAAAATAACTTTGCGATTTCTTTTCAAATTAGTCAGTTTTATCACAGCTTTAGCAAGTCAACTTCGACTTTTCAGTTGAAACAGTCTTATTATAACCTTGATATAGACGTTGCCCTTTCGTCATCGTTACCGTAGAACCTTTTATGTCTCACCACATTAAAAATAAACTTACCAACAACTTCACTGATCTTTGACTTTCCGAAAAGTCATTATATTTATCGAAACCCCATCATTTACTCATCCGCATCTTGTAATAAGAATTGTCATGCCAATTACTGGGAATCAGCAATTAGTATTTTGAAATCTTGCAGCATGTCTCTGCCAATGGTTATAGGTGTATATATAACGTCTATCTCCTAGACTTATATACTTTGAATGTGAAGTTTCTGAAAAACACCCTAAACTGCGAACTAGTTCTCCGAAGTTTAGAAAATGCAGATGAAGCAGCAAAAACTGTAAACGACCTTAACAGTCAAAAGTTTGATAATAAAGGATAGTGTGTTGGAAAAGCTTAGAAAAAGAGAAGGTTTGGAACTGGAAAACGGATTAAGCAAACCATGAAGGAGGCTATGGACAAATCACAAAGACTAAACCTGCCTTCAAAGAATCCAAATGATTCAGTGTCTGCTGAAATTATTATCAAATACCTTACTCCTGACTCTAAACCCTTGTGAATAATATTCTTCATCATCCTCTAATCTTAGATATTCTAAAATATCATCATATCTTTCATTATAAATATCCTCCATATTTCTGAAGATATTTTCTTAATTTTTCTTATTTGAAATCATTTACCTCTTCGCGCTATCTGTATTACATCATAAAAGAAACTATTTTAGTTTCTAAATTCTGAAACATTCAAGTTTAAAATAGGAATATTTTGAAGTAGTGTTGGGAACTGAAGCATGAATTAGTATAATATAATGACACTTGATCAACGTGATTATATTACAGTAAGTCATGCTGAGTTTCTAAATGGAACGTGATGATTCACAGATCATAACATCATCATGTGCCATGTTATACGACTCTTGTATTCTATTTAACCTCTAAAATATCAAGAAAATATTTCTCGATGATTCGGCCTTTTCCAAGGTATTCTAGTAATTTGACAAGTCAAGATCGTGCCATCACAATTTCCTTCCTAGAACATTAACAATGTTCATTTCGAAATTCATATCTGTGAATTCTGGACCATTACAAGCGGTGCTTAATCGCAAGAAGAAGAAACGAAAGGACAAAACTCCGAAATAGAAATTGGGGTATAAATTGCAGCAAATAAAAGAGAGTATTAACTGTGAATGATAATGATTATAGAAGACAGAAGCAGAGACTTTGAAATATAAGGGAACATATAAAGCCCAACGACAAACCAGAAATTATAAACCATATATATATCGATGCATATAGCAATATAAAGACACGGGAGAACTAGGAACACTATAAACCCAAGAGTATAGTAGAAGTAAATAGATTCTTCTGGCGGTAGATGAAAAAAAGAAGAATGACTGATATGAAAGTTAGAAGTATATCGAGAATCAGAACTGGATGGAGCATATTGATGAATACTTTAAAATATGAGTTGAGGGGGAAAGAATAGAAGGTGATGAAACATGACAAGGAACTTAGAAATCAACAGATTTAACTCACACAATGGCAGAATAAGTGAATCAAACCCTCTAGTGAATAGGTTAAGTTTTTTTTTTGATTAATTTAGTCAAACCACAACTAAATCAAGTGTGATTAGATCAATACCTAGAGCTATTATTCACCACCTGGGTGATTTGGACTGAGAGAGAATCGAAGGAGCTCACTAGATCTGAGTGTGTGTAACAAATGAGAGGCTTAACCTAAAATGAAGAACATAAGACTTTATATACCCCTGCTGTTGACACACCCATACGATTCATTCATCACACATACGAGTTGGCTTCATCAACCGTACGGGTGATCACTCACTCGTGTCTTATCATTTAGGTTGTAATTGTGACTTAGCTCAGCATCAACCATGCGTATGAGCCTGTCAGCCATACTAGTGAAGCTTCACTCGTACGTCTGACTAAGTCTAACATAGTCAAACATCTAAATCTCGTTCCTGCAGTTCTTGTAACCACATACAAACACGGATAGGATAATAACGAGCAATCATGGTGGCCTGTAAACTGTTGTACCTACAATGGACGTGGGTAGATGTCTAGGGACTTGCATAAAATGCATCAACAGATGGTGTGAGTTGTAAGGAAATGAAGGAGGTGAATTTATAAGAAAATCTCCGACAGAACAATTAAAATGGATGATCGCATTTAAAGCGGATCCTAATTCCCTTGATTACCGGAGAGTCAAATCTTATTAAGAAGATTTTCTTCAAATCCCTTAAAATATGGGAATCAATCATATCTACGTCAAATGATAAGATGAATCTACACTTACTCATTTCACTCTTCTATGTTAGCTTCATTCGTACTCTTCATATAAATGGATTGTTTATCCAAATTATTCGCTGATGATAAAACTCTAATTTTCAGCCCCCATATGCTTCATGAAAACATACTTATTATCATTCACGACCTTTCCACTCAAATTTCGGGACGAAATTTCTTTAACGGGTAGGTACTGTGACAACCCGGAAATTTCCAACCAAATTTAAACTTTAATCTTTATATGATTCCGACACGATAAGCAATATTTGTTAAGTTAAATTTCAAGAATTTTAAACTATGTTCATACATTCATTCAACCTCGACCAATTTCCAACGATTCACGAACCATTAAACGAATATGATTATATATGTATATGTGTATATATATTATAACTTGAAACGTAAACAAAATATTAGATTAAATACTTTATATGATTGTATCTGTTTCAAAATGTTAATAAATGGAATTAGAAGATAAGATCAAATGATTGAATTATCAGATATATTAAATTATGATTACAAGTCTCTGTTGAAAGGCCCACGTCGATTTGAGAAATCTTTTCATTTTAACAATATTCGGAAAATGGTAAAGTGATTTATAAATATGAACAAATTGTCAATCATTGAGAACTAGACAAATGATAGTGGAAGATTGAATCTCATAAAGACTCGATTGATCTATTTAGTTTCAAACGTACAAAAACGTTTTCAGTTTAAAAAGAACTTTATTATTAAAACGTATATAACTTTTATAAATATCTAGAACCACTTTTGACAACTCATTACTTAACTAGTATGATAAAGATAAAGATAACGATATTTATATTTTATTTTATTAAATATATATAACGATTTAAATTAATATTATATATATTTATACGCGTATTATACGTACATAGTTTTATACTTTTACTATACTTAAACTTTACCTTTACTTTATTTTAACTTTACTTTAACTTTAATAATTCATACTTTAATAATTTACTTTAATAATTCATACTTTAATAATTCACTTTAATAATTCATACTTTAATAATTCACTTTAATAATTCATACTTTAATAATTCACTTTAATAATTCATACTTTAATAATTCACTTTAATAATTCATACTTTAATAATTCACTTTAATAATTCAAAAATCTATTATAAATAGAATTCAATAGGTTTCATTATTTCATAGAAACTTGAAAATAGTTTTCTCTAAACTCTCTCAATCGATTTACATATATATATATTTACTCCGTATTATCTCAAGATATTATTAGTATACATAAAATATTATGACGGAGTGCTGTCCGAGTGATTTCGAAGTTGTTTTTTCGAGTGGGATAGGATTAAGGAAATTATGGGTTATAGCTATGAAGGTGATTGAGTATGGTTCATGGTTATGCTCGTGAGGTCAATATAGTGTTTATCATCTCCGTTGCGTTTACATACCTTTCCTGCAATATTGAATCTCAATATTGATATGTGAGTACTCATAATTTAATTTTTACATACTAATAGTGTATCCCTGACTAGTGCTCGAGTATATAGGATTATGCATGCTTACTTTTGATATTGCCATTAGATAGGTTATGTTGATTCCTGAATTAGTTACATATATGATTGAGATAAGGTATAATATATGCATGTGGTTGGAAAGCTAGCGAAAAATAGTTGAATTTTGGTTTAAGAATCACTTGAATCCAAGTAACGGTTAGAAAGTTATGAAATAAACAAATTGCATAATTAATTTCGTAATTAAAATTGCTGATGATAATTAGCGAACTAATTTTCTGGGTTATAAAAAGTGGTTATATGGATTCTACTCGTCGAGTATATGAATTTTCATATAAAGCACGTCTCGTTTCGTTGAACGGTTGTCAAGTTATGGACAAAAGAAGTTATGCAAATTTTGATGAAATGGCGAAACGGGAACTGAAATTCTCGTTGATCTGCGTTGTTTCATATATAAAAAAAAAATACCACTGAATTCTTTGATGTAAGGTCTAACAAACGACTCTGGCCGTTTGTCAATTCGAGTCTCGACTATTTTTCTAAAAATCATCAAAGTTGACGGTTTGGTCACATTTTAAATTCTAAAAAGAGCTGAAACTTTTTTATTTAAAAATGTCAGTTTTGTATCAGTTGTCATGGTTGGCCTGATATATGTTTACTCTTGCCAAAAATCATGTTATATCTTTGTGGTAACGAGAATTTGCAGGCTTTGACCGTTTGTCAATACGAGTTTTGAGGAATTTTCTAAAAATCTCTAAAGTAGGCTACTCGGTCACTTTTGTAAATTTATTAAAGCTGAAAAATTAACTTTGAAACGCCGAAAACGCGTTGGCAACTATGAGTTGTCTAGGTTTAGTTTACTTCTGTAATATTTATGCTTAATCTTTTTGGTAATGTGTAACTTTTATCTTTGGCCGTTTATCAATCGGAGTTCCGATAATTTTTCTAAAAATAGCTGAAGTGGCCCGTTTAGTCATGTTTGACCGAAAATCATTTTTGTATAAGTTATTATATATTTGCATACGACCTCATTTTTACTTTGACCTTTGACTTTTGACTTTAACCTTTGACTTTTGACTTTGAACTTTGACTTTTCCTGTTAACTTTTCAGTTAACTTTTTGTGTTGATTTTCTCTATAAAAAAAAAACCTAAAATACTATTTTATGATTATGAAACCATTTGTATTACGTTGTTTCACACGTCACCTTTTACTAGAATATTAATTGAGCATGAGTAATATAACATGTTACTATACTGTAGAGTCAGACTCGAGCTATAGGATAGGATTACACTATGACCTGACCTAAATTGCTATACAAATATTGACCAACATATAAATATATATAATTAATATAGGTTCGTGAATCCGAGGCCAACCTTGCACTTGTTCAATGACGTTATATGTATTTTTACTACGAAATACAGTATGGTGAGTTTCATTTGCCTTTTTACCCTTTATATTTTTGGGCTGAGAATACATGCGCTGCTTTTATAATTGTTTTACGAAATAGACACAAGTAATCGAAACTACATTCTATGGTTGAATTATTAAACCGAATATGCCCCTTTTTATTAAGTCTGGTAATCTAAGAATTAGGGAACAAACACCCTAATTGACGCGAATCCTAAAGATAGATCTATCGGGCCCAACAAGCCCCATCCAAAGTACCGGATGCTTTAGTACTTCGAAATTAATATCATGTCCGAAGGAGGATCCCGGAATGATGGGGATATTCTTATATGCATATTGTTAATGTCGGTTACCAGGTGTTCACCATATGAATGATTATTTTTGTCTCTATGCATGGGACGTATATTTATGAGAACTGGAAATGAAATTCTTGTGGTCTATTAAAATGATGGAAATAAATGATTATGATAAACTAATGAACTCACCAACCTTTTGGTTGACACTTTAAAGCATGTTTATTCTCAGGTGTTAAAGAAATCTTCCGCTGTGCATTTTCCCATTTTAAAGATATTACTTGGAGTCTTTCATAGCATATTTCGAAGAACGTTGCATTCGAGTCATTGAGTTCATCAAAGATTATTATTAAATCAATTTATAGTTGGATAGTGGATATTATGAAATGGTATGCATACCTGTCAATTTTTGATGTAAAGAAAGATTGTCTTTTAAAAACGAATGCAATGTTTGCAAAATGTATCATATATAGGTCAAATACCTCGTAATGTAATCAACTATTGTGAATCGTTTATAATGTATATGAACGGGTCCTTTCAGTGACGACCTCACTCAAATTTCGGGACGAAATTTCTTTAACGGGTAGGTATTGTGACAACTCGGAAATTTTTGACAAATTTAAACTTAATCTTTGTATGATTAACATTTTTGACAAATTTAAACTTAAATTTTTGACAAATTTAAATTTAAACTTAATCTTTGTATGAATCTCAAAATTTTTGAACTACTTTTATATATTTAAATACCCTTCGGTTGTTTTCGATGATTCGCGAACAATTATATGTAAATAGATACATATATACTATAACTTGAAAATGTAACGATGTATTAATTGTTTGATACCGTACATTAAACTTATTAGTTTAAATATCTATTTAAATATATATGATAAGTTGAAATATTTATTATTAAAATTAATTATAAATAACTTCCAATGTGTATTTAAAAACTAATTTATGTATATTAAAAAGATATATACATATATATAATTTCAAGTTATTTAGTAAACGATAGTAATATTCATTTATTGATTCGATTGATATTTAGATAAGTTAACTAAAGCGTTTAAGATGAACCAGTAAAACACTAATTTGCTACAGTATTTTCAAATTGCTACAGTACCCAAAATGCTACATTGTCTTCGAAAATCACTATTTACTACAGCGAAATTGACTTTGCTACAGTGAATTGCTACAGTAAAAAATGACTGTGCTACAGTAAAATACTATTTCAAAATAAATAAAAATATATATATATGTATATGTATATACTACGAGACGATAATTTATAGAAGCAAATAACCAAAATACTTAATTGATTAAAGCTACACTTAGAGTGACATAGTTATCAATGATTAAGTTTATATTTTGATAAAGGTACGAGTCACGAAACTAAAAGTACTAGTTTTCTCAGCGTACGAAAGGGCGTTCGAAAAACCGGAACCGGGACATAAGTCGAGTGACAACGTACGACTTATCGGAACAAAAATTACAAGTCAACTTTGCATGTGAATTTAATATAATATATAATTAATTATATAAATTAAATATATTATATTTATAATTAAAAAATATGTCGACAAACTAGAAGTTAAAAGATCATGAGCTGGAAATCCATCCCATGCGATCGCATGGGAAATGGTCTTGGAGGCCATGCGATCGCATGGCAGTCCTGGACATGCCACACCTATAAAAGCTCGAGATATATGACTCTGTTTTGATTTAAAATTACTCCGTAAGTAAATTATTTATTTATTTAATTATTATTATTATTATTATTATTATTATTATTATTATTATTATTATTATTATTATTATTAAGATTAATATTATTATTAATCTTAATATTATTAGTAGTAATATTATTAATTAGTATTATACATAAAATACTACGACGAGGTCATGAGCGTATCACTTTCAAAATAGTTTTATGAGCGGGATAAAACTAAGGAAATTATGGGTTATTGCCAAGGAGGTTATGGGTAATGTTCGGGGGTGTATTTGTGAATCAAATCTAGTGTTTATCATCTCCGTTACGTCTACGTACCTTCCTACAATAATAAATCACAATATTGATATGTAAGCATTTATATCTTATCTATTATATATTAATAGTGTATCCATGTCTAGTGCTCGAATATATATTTATACATACTTGTATACTAAATTTCATCGTTAAACAGTTTATAATGAATCACGAATTAAATACATATATTACTGGTAAAAGGTATATGATATACATGTTTTCGGAAAGCTGGCGAAAAATCAATAATTTTCATTTAGATATCGAATAAATTCGATGAACGGATTAAAAGATATGATCAACTGAATTATGATTGACGTTAATTGAAATTGCTTTTGAATCTGCAATTAAGATTTAAACAACTTGTTTATGAGATTGATAAATTGGATTTTTGAATATTACCAACCGAGTAAATGAATCCTTATATAAGGTACGTTTCGTTTTGTTAAACAACTGTCAAAATTGACTTTTTGAAACGACTTTGGATAACTTTTGTATGTCGATCTCGGGCATTAGGATTGTGATACACTATGACCTGTCCTAGCTTGATAGACATTTATTGACCAACATATGTTCTCTAGGTCGAGATCTATGGTTATTTGGTAATCCGAGTTTCGATCACATTTTGGTGAACGACTTTATATGCTGCTAAGGTGAGTTTCATTTGTTCCCTTTTTAATTGATTTTGCAATCTATATTTTTGGGCTGAGAATACATGCATTTTATTTTAAACGCAATGGATACAAGTACATACTAAATTCTACACTGAGTTTGAACCGAAAATCCCTTAGCTTTGGTAACTGTTACCTGCCAGTTATAAGAACTGGTGGGCGCGAGTAGTAGTATATGGATCCATAGGGCTTGATATCCCCGTCCGAGCTAGAGCACTAGCCTTTTAACGGACGTATGCTATTTGAGAAGCGTACATGTTGGTTTGCGTGTATTATTAAGATGATTATATAAAGGGTACAAATTATATATACGTTAAGTTTAGTTACCAGGGTGCTCAATTTCGTAGAATATTTTGATAAACGTTTCTGGATTGAACAACTGAAATCTTGTGATCCACCTTTATATATAGATTATGCGCAACATTAAAACTATGAACTCACCAACCTTTGTGTTGACACTTTTAAGCATGTTTATTCTCAGGTTTCTAGAAGTCTTCCGCTGATTGCTTATATGTGATACAAGCTATGTGCATGGAGTCATACATGCTTTATTCAAGAAAACTTTGCATTCACAAAATCATCACCGTGTATCTTATTTTAACTTCATTATCAACGGATGTATTATGGTAAACTATTATTTATGGTGATTGTCTATATGTAGAAATCATCAAACGTTGAAAACCTTAGAAATTGATATTCATTTATTGTGTACCTTTTGAAAAGAATGCAATGTTTACAAAACGTATCATATAGAGGTCAAATACCTCACAATGAAATCAATGAATGACGTGTTCGTCCATATGGATTTGGAGCGATCATCACAGGTTATAACTTCGAATCAGAAGGCTTTTATTAAAGGTAGAAATATTCTAGATGGTCCTCTGATGATCAATGAAGCTATTACATGGTGTAAAAAGAGAAAAAAGAAAGCATTACTATTCAAAATCGACAGTGAGAAAGCATTCGATACAATTCACTGGGACTATATTCTTAATAAGATGCGGTTCATGGGATTTAGTACGAGATGGATCGCTTGGATTTGAGCATGCTTGGTTTCATCAATGGCTTCACTCCTCCTCAACGGTAGTCCTTCCATTGAATTTTTGATTGAAAGAGGTTTACATCAAGGTGATCCTCGATCGCCATTCCTCGTTATTATCGGTATGGAAGGTCTTCAAGTCGCCTTGAAAGATGCTATGGATGCCTCTTTGTATCAACCTATCAGTATAACTAATTGCCTTTTTCAATTAGACTTTTCTTCAAGTTTTTATGCGGACGATGTTATTTTTGTCGGAGAATGGTGCGACTCAAATCTTGAAAATCTAATTGTCATTTTCGCATGTTTTTTATTCGATTTCAGGGCTGAAATTAAATCCCCAAAAGTTATCTCTTTTTGGAGTGGGGGTGCCTCATTTTCTTGTATCGAATGCTGCTACTTCGATTGGTTGTCTTGCATCCACGTTGCCATTCACTCATTAGGGTATTCCGGTTGGGCGCAATATGATTAAAACAATAAGTTGGGATCTGATTATTGAGAAAGCCAATAAGAGTTTAGCATCTTGGAAGTCTAATCTAATTTGCATTGGTGGTCGTCTCACACTTATCAAATCCGTTTTGGGTTCGGTTGGTACGCATTACATGTCACTATTTAGAGCCCCAAAAAAGGTCATTAGCAAACTCGAATCGTTTAGAGCATCTTTCTTATGGGGAGAAAAGGATAATACTCGAAAAATTCATTGGGTTAATTGTTGAATCATTCTTAATCCATTGGATAAAGGTGGGTTAGGATTTCCTAGTCTTAATTCGCTCAATTTGGCTTTGCTTTACCAATGGAGATGGAGACTTGTTTTAAACAAAAATGCTAGCTAGTTGGGTGAATGTAACAACCCAACCCGTTAACCATCCGTAAAAGTGCCATAATTTTTTTTTTTGAGAGCAGTTGACCTGGACGGCATCCAGTAATCTGGACGGCGTCCAGCCATCTGGGATGGCATCCAGATGTGCTGCCAGATTCTGATCAGTTTTACGTTTTACACACGGGTGAAAAATCCGCTTCCCGACACTTTTAAACCAACACACTTTCACAATATATTACAATAGGTTAAACTAAGAGTTTTTCATAATAAAAACCGAGTTTTACGACACCGGGCCCACATCGACCCAAAATACCACAAGTGACTATTTCGACCCATTAGTTTATACAAAACATAGACCGAGCATGGGATTGGGGACACGCTACCCAATCCTAAACAAATCCAAAAGCAAGTCTTCTAAAGCAACTACGCAAGTCCACTAGTCCCCGTGCTTACCCGAGCCACCGCATCCATGCAATCTATAAAAATGTAAACAACGAGAGGGTAAGCTAACGCTTAGTGAGTGAAAATATACTACATACATATATATGTATAAAATGGACATGCCACAATAATAATCAAATAGCGCATACCGAAGCATCCAAGTATAAGGCAAGCTAAACCTAGCATATCGTACGTTCACTAAGCACAAGCTAACAACACCAACAATATAGTAAGTTCGTAAACAACGTTGCGAACAATGCCAATAAGCTACAACCATAAGGTTAGCTACATCACGTCAATACAACATTATACGTATACAATATATATAACAACGCGTAAAACTCCCAAGGTTAACCATAACGCTATGGTGCTACCGGCTCGTGGTTCACACCATACGCAATTAAGTCATACTCTTTTATAGTGCTACCGGCTCGTGGTTCACACTCGATACTACCGGCTCGTGGTTCACATCAATTATTCTATAGTGCTACCGGCACGTGGTTCACACTCGATGCTACCGGCACGTGGTTCACATCAATTATTTTATAGTGCTACCGGCACGTGGTTCACACTCGATGCTACCGGCACGTGGTTCACATCAATTATTTTATAGTACTACCATCTCGTGGTTCACACTCGATGCTACTGGCACGTGGTTCACATCAATTATTTTATAGTGCTACCGGATCGTGGTTCACACTCGATGGTACCGGCTCGTGGTTCACATCCTATCACACACACACATTATGGCACTACCGGCTCGATGGTTCATACCATAACATTCACAAATAAATACACCATATACACATACGTATAATTATTCCACTCACAATACTACCCTTTGCCATTGGGGTTATATCTAAGCCCGCATCACAATATTAACCCTTCGCCATTGGGGTTATATAATCCACATCATACCACGTGTGATAATGTACACACAAATTGTGTACCCCGCCAAAGGTGGCCAACCAAAATGCACAACCGTGCCAATTGGACCTATACACAAGTCCATCAAATCCACCTATATGTGAAGTGAGCTCTATAACCAAGAAACACTTCACCCCGACCCGCACCCATCCTACACATACATATGTGAAATGACCCATCCTAATCCATCCAGATGAAGTTCATATCGATTATACATGATTCCCAAAAGTTGATTTCATCGCGAGGTACTTGACCTCTATATGATACATTTTACAAACATTGCATTCGTTTTGAAAAGACAATCTTTCATTACATCTGAAATTGACAGACCTGCATAACATTTCATAATATATCCAACTATAATTGACTTAATAATGATCTTGATAAACTCAACGACTCGAATGCAACGTCTTTTGAAATATGTCATGAATGACTCCAAGTAATATCTTTAAAATGATCAAATGTACAGCGGAAGATTTCTTTTGTACCTGAGAATAAACATGCTTTCAAGTGTCAACCAAAAGGTTGGTGAGTTCATTAGTTTAACATAAATAATCATTTCATAATTTTGATAGACCACAAGATTTCATATTTCCATTTCTCATAAACATACGTCCCATGCATTGAGACAAAAATATCATTCATATGGATTGAAACCTGGTAACCGACCTTAACAATATGCATATAGAATATCCCCATCATTCCGGGATCCTCCTTCGAACATGATATAAATTTCGAAGTACTAAAGCATCCGGTACTTTGGATGGGGCTTGTTGGGCCCGATAGATCTATCTTTAGAATTCGCGTCAATTAGGGTATCTGTTCCCTAATTCTTAGATTACCAGACTTAATAAAAAGGGGCATATTCGACTTCGATAATTCAACCATAGAATGTAGTTTCGATTACTTGTGTCTATATCGTAAAACATTTATAAAAGCAGTGCATGTATTCTCAGTCCCAAAAATATATATAAAAAGGGAATAATGAAACTCACCTAATGTATTTTGTAGTAAAAATACATATATCGACATTAAACAACCGAACAATGCAGGGTTGGCCTCGGATTCACGAACCTAAAACATTTGTATATTTATTAATATTCATATTTGTAATTGAACACATATATATGTATATATATAAAAGTATTAGTTATATCATTTTTATGTTGATAATATATATATATATATATATATATATATATATATATATATATATATATATATATATATATATATATATATATATATATATATATGTTTTATATGTTCATTTTGTATATATAAATATATAATGATTTTAAGTTTTGTTATGTTGTATGTGATAAATATATATATATATATATATATATATATATATATATATATATATATATATATATGTATGTATGTATGTATTTAATTTGTCTACCAAAACAGTAGTTCTAATATACTAAGTTAATATTAGTGGAAAATATATAATGATAATAACAATGATTTTAATAATAGCATAAGTAACAATATAAATTTTATTGTTTTTGGTAGATATGATATTAATGATTTACTTATAATAATTACTTTATTAAAAATGATAATATTACTAAAGGTATTGTTAATAACAATACCTTTGTTTAATAATAATAATAATGATCATACTAATTGTTACAAAAGTGATACTAGTACTAATATAAATGAGAAAAATGATAACTTGTAATATTTTCCCTAATAATAATGATAATCCTTAATTATAACAATAATAACACTTATACTAATAATAATAGGATTCTTATTAAAAATGATACTATTAATAATTATACTACCTAAGATTAATACCTATAATAATAATAAGACTCCTAATAATCATAATATTAATAATAATAACCATAGTGATATTCATAATACTTGACAATAACAATTGTAATTATAATACATAATACATATAATAATAACACTAATTAATAATAACAATAATCATAATAATAATAATAGAGATGAAATAAAATAATAAGGTATACCCTTTAATGCTTGTGTAAAAAGAATTGCCCACGCCCGGGCTCGAACTCCCGACCTCTCGAATAACCATAACACTCTGAACCATCGGGCTGTAGCCCAGTTTCTGAATTAAAACAAAACCCGTTTTTATATAACTCGTATTTTTAATATCTTCTTCTTCTTCTTCAATCTTTCAAGTCGACTTAAGATCAAACCCATATAACAATGAGTTAATCGATTGGTTTATGATTTTAAAATATATACAGAATCTTTTAGAGATTAATTCATTTGATGGAAACACAAATAAAATTTAAAAACGACTGTAACTGCTCGATCGAAGTTCTTCATGAACTCAAAATTTATTTCATAATTTAAGGACGTTTTATACGAAACTTATAACATAAAAAAGGTGTCAAATCATTCTTAGAAACTTTAGGGATTCTTATTTCTAACTGAAACATCATTTTAAAACTCCAATTCGAATTTAGAACAATAAGTTGACTTTTTATCTTGAATCTTTGACTCCAAAATTCTCAATCATTAAAATGAATTGGAACCTCAATTTTTGCAGGAAGATCGATTAAAATATTTCTAACAAAACTACATTAATACTTTCTGTAATTAAATTCGGATTAGAGCTTTTCAAAATTTAAAACGGGAACAGGGTACTGCGACCTGTGTTCTTCTTTTTTTAAAAAAAAAATTAATAACTTAAACTGTAAAAGGAAAACGTAATTTGGTAGTTGATATTGTAAGTTGTTTTTAATTCATTAACAGTGGATTTAATTCGAGCTTTATACCAGACTTCTTTGATGGCAATCACAACTCAGGAGATGAAATAAATAATATAAAAAAAATATGAATCTGACCTCTAACTGATTTTGTTTGCTATAGAGACATTAGGAATCGAGCTGCACTAACTGGTGAACGTAACAAAACAAATTATGATATAGTGGGATAGTTACTTGTAACAAATTATTGACTTTCTACTTCCTTTTTAGATTATGAATGAATTAATTAATATTAACAATTAAAATAATAATAATAATAATAATAATAATAATAATACTAATAATTATAATAATAATAATAATAATAATACTGATTTCATAATATAAATATCTGTATGATTTGCATATATTTATATATTTCTGCATATATCTATTTGTTTTTATATATCTCTGTATATATAAAATCTGTATATATATATATATATATATATATATATATATCTAATTTATTTAATTTTTGTACTATTAGTTAATAATATAACTCTATTAATAATTTTAGTAAAAATATTAATAATACTAGAATTATAATATTTTTAAGAATATTAATCTTATCAAAAAAAAAAATATGGTTATAATAATATTATTATTGATACTAATAATAATACTAATCATAATAATATTTGTAATAATTATAATATAACGATTTATAGATATATAATCATTCTTATACTAATAAGTACTAATATAGATGTTAATAAAGAAAGTAATAATAACACTGTGACCATTAGTCTATACCAAATTTATATCTATGGATTTTATATTTACTATAATAATATTAATAGTTCTTAATGATAATAGTAATAATAATATATATTAACTTTCATTCTTATTAATATTATTAATATTGATTTTAATGTTATTAATGTAAGTAATACTAGTATAGTAATTATATTTTAACTTATAAGAAATTTTAATATGTTTATATTACGTATTACTAACTATATAATACTTAACAACTATCTCTTATATATAATAACATATATTACTTATTTATATATATATTACAATATTCATATGGAAATAATTAAACCTAAAGTTATATATTTGTCTATAGATTAATTTTAAATTACACTTAATAGTTTTGTATCTTATTTTACATATTTGGTTCTAGTGTTTAAATTATATTATAGAATTTCAATTTATTATAAAGACTTACATATATATATATATATATATATATATATATATATATATATATATATATATATATATATATACATTATTATCTACAATAATTGTTCGTGAATCGTCGAGAGTAGTCAAAGGGTAATTGACTTCATGAATTTAGATTTCAAAACTTTCGAGACTCAACATTACAGATTTTGCTTATCGTGTCGAAAACATATAAAGATTAAGTTTAAATTTGGTCGGAAATTCCCGAGTCATCACAGTACCTACCCGTTAAAGAAATTTCGTCCCGAAATTTGAGTGAGGTCGTCATGGCTAACAATAAATATGTTTTCCTGACAAATATGAGCTGATAAATAGAGTTTTATCATTATTGACTAATATAGATAAAACGATTCGATTAGGTGAAACGTACGAGTAAAGCTGTCACGACAGATTGAGATAGAGATATAACTTTTGACGTAGTTACGGTGGAATTTAGAAAATAAAATGCGTCTTAACTTTTGACGTTGTCTTGATTGAATTCCGGAATTTAAGGGATTTAAAGAAAGTCTTCGAAATCTAAAAGATTTGATTCTTCAGCGAATAAGGAAATTAAGATCTCTATAATTAAATACGGTGATCTGTCTCGATTACTCTGTTTGATATTTCCATTATAAATTTGCCTTTTCCGTTCCATTAGTTTCCACCACTTCTATACTTTCTTTCTCAGTTCATATATATCCAAAAGATTATAATAATGCTTAATCTGATTCTAATCCTTGTTCTTATTCTGACTATCGCATTGATCGTTCTTCTTTTCCAACTCCCACCGGAAGAATCTGTTTATTTCTACTATGCTCTAGGGATTATTGTATTCATAATCCTCCCGTGTCTTTATATTGCTATACGCACTAATATCCATAGTTTGTAATTTCGGTGTTGTTGTTGGGTTTTATATTTTCTCTTATATATCGGAGCTTCATGCTCTTGTTTTCTCTTCCCGACTTTAAATCAAGCGAATAATGGTCCAGAATTCATAAGTATGGATTTTCGAATGAACATCATGTTCTAAACAAGAAAGAACGTATTAGCACGATTTGAATTGTCAAATTACCAGAATCACTATGAATAGAACTATCAAGAATATATTTTCTTGATATGTTCAGAAGTTAAGCAGAATGAAAGAGTTATGTAACATGGCACATGATGACGTTATAATCTGTGAATCATCATGTTTCATTTAGAAACTCAGCATGACTTACTGTAATATAATCACGTTGATCAAGTGTCATTATATTATACTAACTCATGCATCAGTTCCCAACATTACTTCAATAACATTCATATTTTAAGCTCGAAAGTTTATAGAATATAGAAACTAACAGTTTCTATATGATGTAACACTGATATCAGGAATAGATTAATGATTTCAGATAAGAATAGTTATGAAAATATCTTCATAAATATGGAGGATATTTATAACGAAAGATACGATGATATCTTGGAATTTCTAATATCGATGGATGATGATGAAGATTTATCCGTAAGGGTTTAGATTCGGAAGCAAAGTATTCGCTAAAGATTTCATCAGAAACAAAATCATTTGGTTTCTTTGAAGTCAAACTTATTCTTTGTTATTTATCCACGGCTTCCTTCATAGTTTCGCATATTCCGCTTTTTGGTATTAAATTTTCTATTGAATATTTCCGATATAATGATACACAGGAAGCACGAAGAGATATATAGTTTCGGACGAGAATATTTATGAAAATATCCTCAGAAATATCGAAGATATTGATGATGATATTTTGAAATTTCTAGGTTCGATGGTTGATGAGGAAAGATTTTCCGCAAGATTTTAACATGACCTCAGAGCAAGATATTCTCTAAAGATTTCATCGGATCCAGAATTACCTGGATCCTTTGAATATAGGGTTTGGTCCTTGTATTTGTCCTTGGTCTCCTTCGTAGATAGCTCAATCTGTTTTTCAATACTCAATTTTCTATCGAGCGTTCCCAACACTCCTTTCTTTTTCATCAAACTTTTGGTCGTTTAGACCATCTACCATTTTTCTGTTTCCTCTGCATTTAATGCTATGATATCTGAATCATCGGTTATTAATCCAAGGTGGTTTCAGGAAAATTGTGTTTTTAGATGATTAAACGCTGATGGTAATATGGTGGAATATGAAAGGTTCCCTGGTAACAATAAAAGAGCATGCGTATATATCAACGTTATAATAAGGTTGTTTCGTACGAAAAGTCGAAGTTAACTTGTTGTAGCTATGAAAAAACTGGCTATCTCGAATAGCAGATGCAAAGTTATTTTCGGTAATAATAACGCTAAAGGAATTAGCACAGCTACGTGTTCAACGTTTACTCAGGTTCCGAGTATTTTTAGGTGCATAACTATATGCATCAATCTTTTCTCCCATAAATGAACTGCGGTTGGTTCATCTTCTCGACTGAGGTGTTTTCAAGAATCATGAAAGATTTGATCGTAGGTTGTATTCGTCAAGATACAAATGAAGTTTAAGATGATATCAAGTGGCAACTTGAAGAATTGTTTACTTTCATATGTTATAGTCAATATTTTAATTCATTTTAATTGTCCAATGTTATTAGTCCACAGTCGATAGTCCAAAATTAACAGTCCAATAATTCATATATTGTTTAATATATAATATTCGAATTAGATAATATGTATCGTGACCCTTATTCGTCTCAGACTCGATCACAACTCAAAGTATATGTATTATTATAGAATCAACCTCAATCCTGTATAGAGAACTCGATCATTACTGCATATAGAGTGTCTATGGTGATTCCAAATAATATATATAGATGTGTCGATATGATATGTCAAAACCTTGTATACGTGTCCCAGTTTTTAAAGTGCGTAAAATAAATAACAGAAATTAAATAACAATAAATAAAATTGCGAGAATTAAATTGCAATAAATAAAATGTAATACGGAATTAACAGTTAGCTACGAACAGTTAGCTAGGATTTTGTTAGCGTGGATTCTTAACAAAATTTCATATTGTTAATTAGTCTGTTTCTAATCAATTTTTATTGTGTCCATTTTTCTTCATTATGCCACTTGTTGGATTCTGATATGTCAAAATTCTAATAGGAAATTGAATTTGAATAAAAATAGTTATTCTTTGGTGAACGGATAAGTATATCGGTGGGTGTAAGTAGGATAGTATATGACTGTTGAAACAGATTCGAAGAACGTACAATGTAACTTATTAATGTGAAATTTAAATATTCCTCGGGTATTACCTACCCGTTAAAATATTTTCACCATTATCAGTTTATACAAGAGAATTTTTAATTACAATCTTTATAAAAACATATATGCATATATATTTCCTTCAGATATATACATGGATTTAATGAGTTAATATGATATTAAACTCATTTGCTTTTCGGTTGGAACTAGAATAAATAATCTCTAAAACTTTAGAGATTACATATTTGCCATGTCGAACGAAGATAAATAAGGTAGAATGATACGTAAAATGAAGATCATACTCAAAGTACAGATGATGATATTGAAGCATGGATTGTTGATGGTACCGGTGCTGTTATTGATGGTACTGTTGGTGCCGGTGATGTTGCTGAAGTTGGTACATTTCGCACCATATTCTCCGAATTGATTATTCGAGCGTGAAGTTCGTTGACTTATTACTCCAGGATGATTGTCGATCGGAATGAGCGGATGAATAAGGTTCAAAATTGTGGATAGAATATAATCTTGTCGATTTACCCTGGAAATGAGACTGAAAATGGTGTCTCGAACAGGTTCGCCGGTAAACGCTTCAGGTTCATTGTTAAGAGGTGAATTCGGTTGGTGGAAGGGATTGCATTCTGCGCATTTCCATTAATTAAGTCGACTACGAACCCATCAAATGAATTGATAATGGCTGATTGGTTGATTCATGACGATGACACTGTTTTCGGAGTTTAGGTGAACATCTATGTCGGAATAGCTGTCGGAATAACTATCGGAATAGCTATCGGAATCTGAGGGATTCGAACTGGTTGCAGGATTCATATCGTACGATCAGATGAAGGATTTTCGATAAGAAATAGATTATAGTATGTAGATTAGTACCCTGCAATACATAATTTACATATGCATATATAATACTAAAATCCCATAAGTTATGGAGGAATCTACGGGAGTTGTCAGGCAAAGTTACAGTAACAGATATGCTAAGATATGAATTAGCAGATACACTGAGATACGAATTTTGTCTATACACTATTTATGCAATCATTGCAGTAATATGTGTCTAGACTAAGAATGATAAGCAGGTAATTTCCTAAGGATGATAAACAGATGATTTCCGACAAATATGATAAGCAAAACTTTTGACATGCAGACACGGTCGAAGTCCAGACTTACTAAAACATCCTAATGACTATCAGTTAGGCACACTAATACAAGACCTGGTTCACTAAGACCACCGCTCTGATACCAACTGAAATGACCCGTCCTAATCTATCCGGACAAAGTCCATATCGATTATACACGATTCCCAACAGTTGATTTCATCGCGAGGTACTTGACCTCTATATGATACATTTTACAAACATTGCATTCGTTTTGAAAAGACAATCTTTCATTACATCTGAAATTGACAGACCTGCATAACATTTCATAATATATCCAACTATAATTGACTTAATAATGATCTTGATAAACTCAACGACTCGAATGCAACGTCTTTTGAAATATGTCATGAATGACTCCAAGTAATATCTTTAAAATGATCAAATGCACAACGGAAGATTTCTTTCGTACCTGAGAATAAACATGCTTTCAAGTGTCAACCAAAAGGTTGGTGAGTTCATTAGTTTAACATAAATAATCATTTCATAATTTTAATAGACCACAAGATTTCATATTTCCATTTCTCATAAACATACGTCCCATGCATAGAGACAAAAATATCATTCATATGGATTGAACACCTGGTAACCGACCTTAACAATATGCATATAGAATATCCCCATCATTCCGGGATCCTCCTTCGGACATGATATAAATTTCAAAGTACTAATGCATCTGGTACTTTGGATGGGGCTTGTTGGACCCGATAGATCTATCTTTAGAATTCGCGTCAATTAGGGTGTATGTTCCCTAATTCTTAGATTACCAGACTTAATTAAAAGGGGCATATTCGACTTCGATAATTCAACCATAGAATGTAGTTTCGATTACTTGTGTCTATATCGTAAAACATTTATAAAAGCAGCGCATGTATTCTCAGTCCCAAAAATATATATAAAAAGGGAATAATGAAACTCACCTAATGTATTTTGTAGTAAAAATACATATATCGACATTAAACAACCGAACAATGCAGGGTTGACCTCGGATTCACGAACCTAAAACATTTGTATATTTATTAATATTCATATTTGTAATTGAACACATATATATGTATATATAAAAGTATTAGTTATATCATTTTTATGTTGATAATATATATATGTTTTATATGTTCATTTTGTATATATATATATATATATATATATATATATATATATATATATATATATATATATATATATATATATATATATATATATATATATATATATATATATATATATATATATATATATATATGTATGTATTTAATTTGTCTACCAAAACAGTAGTTCTAATATACTAATTTAATATTAGTGGAAAATATATAATGATAATAACAATGATTTTAATAATAGCATAAGTAACAATATAAATTTTATTGTTTTTGGTAGATATGATATTAATGATTTACTTATAATAATTACTTTATTAAAAATGATAATATTACTAAAGGTATTGTTAATAACAATACCTTTGTTTAATAATAATAATAATAATCATACTAATTGTTACAAAAGTGATACTAGTACTAATATTAATGAGAAAAATGATAACTTGTAATATTTTCCCTAATAATAATGATAATCCTTAATGATAACAATAATAACACTTATACTAATAATAATAGGATTCTTATTAAAAATGATACTATTAATAATTATACTACCTAAGATTAATACCTATAATAATAATAATACTCCTAATAATCATAATATTAATAATAATAACCATAGTGATATTCATAATACTTGACAATAACAATTGTAATTATAATACATAATACATATAATAATAACACTAATTAATAATAACAATAATCATAATAATAATAATAGAGATGAAATAAAATAATAAGGTATACCCTTTAATGCTTGTGTAAAAAGAATTACCCACGCCCGGGCTTGAACTCCCGACCTCTCGAATAACCATAACACTCTGAACCATCGGGCTGTCGCCCAGTTTCTGAATTAAAACAAAACCCGTTTTTATATAACTCGTATTTTTAATATCTTCTTCTTCTTCAATCTTTCAAGTCGACTTAAGATCAAACCCATATAACAATGAGTTAATCGATTGGTTTATGATTTTAAAATATATACAGAATCTTTTAGAGATTAATTCATTTGATGGAAACACAAATAAAATTTAAAAACGACTGTAACTGCTCGATCGAAGTTCTTCATGAACTCAAAATTTATTTCATAATTTAAGGACGTTTTATACGAAACTTATAACATAAAAAAGGTGTCAAATCATTCTTAGAAACTTTAGGGATTCTCAATTCTAACTGAAACATCATTTTAAAACTCCAATTCGAATTTAGAACAATAAGTTGTCTTTTTATCTTGAATCTTTGACTCCAAAATTCTCAATCATTAAAATGAATTGGAACCTCAATTTTTGCAGGAAGATCGATTAAAATATTTCTAACAAAACTACATTAATACTTTCTGTAATTAAATTTGGATTAGAGCTTTTCAAAATTTAAATCGGGAACAGGGTACTGCGACCTGTGTTCTTCTTTTTTTTAAAAAAAAAATTAATAACTTAAACTGTAAAAGGAAAACGTAATTTAGTAGTTGATATTGTAAGTTGTTTTTAATTCATTAACAGTGGATTTAATTCGAGCTTTATACCAGACTTCTTTGATGGCAATAACAACTCAGGAGATGACTTCTTTGATGAATCTGACCTCTAACTGATTTTGTTTGCTATAGAGACATTAGGAATCGAGCTGCACTAACTGGTGAACGTAGCAAAACAAATTATTGACTTTCTACTTCCTTTTTAGATTATGAATGAATTAATTAATATTAACAATAATAATAATAATAATAATAATAATAATAATAATAATAATAATAATAATAATAATAATAATAATAATAATAATAATAATAATAATAATAATAATAATAATAATAATAATAATAATATTGATTTCATAATATAAATATCTGTATGATTTGCATATATTTATATATTTCTGCATATATCTATTTGTTTTTATATATCTCTGTATATATAAAATCTGTATATATATATATATATATATATATATATATATATATATATATATATATATTAAATTTTTGTACTATTAGTTAATAATATAACTCTATTAATAATTTTAGTAAAAATATTAATAATACTAGAATTATAATATTTTTAAGAATATTAATCTTATCAAAAAAAAAATATGGTTATAATAATATTATTATTGATACTAATAATAATACTAATCGTAATAATATTAGGAATAATTATAATATAACGATTTATAGATATATAATCATTCTTATACTAATAAGTACTAATATAGATGTTAATAAAGAAAGTAATAATAACACTGTGACCATTAGTCTATACCAAATTTATATCTATGGATTTTATATTTACTATAATAATATTAATAGTTCTTAATGATAATAGTAATAATAATATATATTAACTTTCATTCTTATTAACATTATTAATATTGATTTTAATGTTATTAATGTAAGTAATACTAGTATAGTAATTATATTTTAACTTATAAGAAATTTTAATATGTTTATATTACGTATTACTAACTATATAATACTTAACAACTATCTCTTATATATAATAACATATATTACTTATTTATATATATATTACAATATTCATATGGAAATAATTAAACCTAAAGTTATATATTTGTCTATAGATTAATTTTAAATTACACTTAATAGTTTTGTATCTTATTTTACATATTTGGTTCTAGTGTTTAAATTATATTATAGAATTTCAATTTAATATAAAGACTTACATATATATATATATATATATATATATATATATATATATATATATATATATATATATATATATACATTATTATCTACAACAATTGTTCGTGAATCGTCGAGAGTAGTCAAAGGGTAATTGACTTCATGAATATAGATTTCAAAACTTTCGAGACTCAACATTACAGATTTTGCTTATCGTGTCGGAAACATATAAAGATTAAGTTTAAATTTGGTCGGAAATTCCCGGGTCATCACAATATGCACATAGGATATTAACACTCACCTCGTCGTCTTGATGAATGCTTCCGAATAATCCGCAACGCGCCAATGGAAAGTACCTATTCCATTATCACAAATACAATAACACGATTAGAGTTGACTTACAAACCAACCCATATGACACTTAGTGCAATTTCGACCCAAATGCACTTCCAAGAACAAACCGCGCCCAAAACTAACCAATAATCACTAACACGAGTGAAAATGGTCCTAAAACACCAATTAAACCCGAACACAAGTGTTAAACGCGTGTCATACCCATTTTGACACCAAAACCCTAGTTGTGACCCATTTCAAAATTAGTTAACCAAACACACCCAAAAGTGTTCCAACACTTTCAAAATCACTAAGCCTAGTGATTAAACTCATTATCAAACCCTAATAAAGGCCAAAACGTCAACCGACCCAAAACCCGCCAAGTGACAAGAATAACAAGTCACCTTAAACCCATTTCATCACCTAAAAAGGTTTTACAAAAATCTAGCTCAAAGCCCTAACTTGAATATCAAATCTAACAAATGAAATTCGGAGTTTGAGCTTACCAATACAACCACACGTAGCTAGGAGCGAGATGAACAACTTTAGAACCCGAGCTTTTGCGAGAAATCGACTCCTTCCCTTCCAAATCAAGCTCTCTCTCACTAAAAGTGAGTTTCTCTCACTAGGGTTTGAGGAGTGTGTTTGTGTGTGTGAAATATGATTCAAAATGACCAAGGAACCAGCCTTGAAGGCTCCAAACAGGCACCCAAGTGAAATGACCATTTTACCCCTTTTTAAAATAAAAACACAGCTAGCTCGACAGACAAGTTGGACGGCATCCCGACCCTTTGACGGCGTCCCACGCTTCACATCTGGATGGCGTCCCATCCCTTGGACGGCGTCCCGTACTACTGAAATTTCAGAAATAGAAACAGGGTGTTACAACTCTCCCCCACTTAGAATCGATCACGTCCTCGTGATCCTCGTCACTAACCCACACGTACCACACTCCACGGTCCTCAATCATAAGTCCCAATCCGACTTTCCTAAGCAATTCTTCCTAATGAATTGCTTCTAACAACTAAAATCGTCACCCGCGATTTATCAATCCACAATTCCGAGCACTAAGACCATGCTCATTCCCTAACATCGGGAAAACTCAACCAATCTCTGACCGAGATATCAAACCCCTAGCGTACCATTACCAAATACAATGCTAAGGTAACCAAGTCGCAATCCTAAGGTCAACAACCCGAAACAATGAAGACCGATCCAAACGAATCCTTACGGATAACACCAATCACTAACATCCCTTGTAGTGCGCAATACGACCAATACACAACTACCGTAATATCATAACAAACGGTTTAAACCAAAAGCGCCCAGAACGACTATGGCAACGCTAGTCCTAAGGTGAACAAAATCGGCTATTGTCACACCCGTGACAACATGTGAGCGAAATACGGCTATCGCATCACAAATCACACCACACAGTCCTCACGACCCCACCATCGGCGTATAAAACAACCGATAGTTCCCACAACACAACTCAAGAATGGTACTCTCATTTCCCACCGGTACTCGCATTTCCCGATAATGTAATGCCATGCCGACGTAACTCTACTCTCCTGATGAAGTCAGCGGACCCCGAAGGCCATGCTTCACCAATCTCAACACCGGATGAAGTCAGCGGACCCGAAAGTCATGCTTCACCGATATATCACCTCGCTCATGATAAAGTTAGCGGACCCGAAGATCATGCTTCACCAATCGCATACTCCCATGATGAAGTCAGCGGACCCTAAAGGTCATGCTGCACCAATCAACAAGAATGATGAAGTCAGCGGACCCGAAGATCATGCTTCACCAATCAACCACACCATAATGAAGTCAGCGGACCCCGAAGGTCATGCTTCATTAATCAACAATCCCATGATGAAGTCAGCGGACTCCGTAGATCATGCTTCACCAATCAACCACACGATAATGAAGTCAGCGGACCCCGAAGGTCATGCTTCATCAATCACATACGCACTTTCGGCCTCAAACAACGAGTAGTGCAACATCGCGCTCTGTTACACTATAGTGAACCCTAGCGGATACCACTAACCATCCACAATCGAGCAAGAACCACCTATATCGAACATAGGTACCAAACAATAATTCTCCAAAAGAGAACCCGACTCACACACATCCCTTAACCGAGGGATTTTACCTTGCTCGCCAAACACGTCCATTATCTCTCAACGAGATTCACCAACATACCACCTCAGTGATAATTTACAAATCCAATATCATAAGTACAAGTTAATCAAAATTGTACTCTACCACAAATTGACCCAAACTGTGTCTCGACCAAATTTTCGGATCTACCAAAAGCATCATCCGAAATCTCACACTAAAACTTCCTCGTGCGGGAGTGTAACTCCCCCACTTGGAACTACGTTCCGATATCCACAACTCGTACAATGCTACCAAAGGTAGACTTTACCAACAATTGGGTTCACACAACCCATCACTACATCTTGCTCCAACCTTGAGCATACGAAGGATTTTAACCAATCCTTAAAACCTTTCAAATGAAAAGTGCACCACAAATTACACAAACCAATACCCTCGCAATCGTCCAATTGATTTAGTTTGCCAACTTCCACTTACTCACTCATGTACCTAAGGGTTTCACTCCGGTACCCTAAGCACAATGTAACCGCAACACCATCGGAGTCGAACACCATGCTAGTAGTATAAAAGAGGCACCTAATGTCGCGTCATGTAGGCTCCATTACCAACATACATCGATATCCAAAACACTCTATCTCAAGGGTTCCAACCCCCCGACGAACCTCACGGTTCATCAATCTCAACACAAAAGCAAACACGCGCTTAACAACCGAACACCAAAACCTATTTCCATGGCTTGGTTTTGCTTGGTTGCACCAAGTCTTAAGCCCTTCGCCCGATAATCCAACGTCACCATAGGGTACTTCCATTAGGAACGTCACCCATAACATCAATATGCATAACACAAGGCATTTAATCAACTCAAACGCAACGGCTCATAATAAATAATCAAAGGACATATTTATTAAAACGAAACGTACCTTAACGTCTCCTTGCCGCACCCGTCCCTGCTAACTTGGGACAATCCGACTTACGATGTCCTTCTTCTTGGCAATTAAAGCACACCATGCCATCACCCTTTGGTACCGAACATTCCCAAGACTTGTGACCCCTCACACCACAATTGTAACATCTAGCCGCACTAGAATCCGGTATACCGGTTCGCGTACCACCCGTGCTCACACTCGGACCCTTAGTCCTCTTACTCGGAGCACCATAAGAAACAACCCTTCTCTCCCTTGAAGGTTCACCCTTCTTCGATTGTGAATACGACTCGAAACCTCTAGAAGCAGCGAATAACTCCGCAAACGATTTCGCCTGAACTCTGCTAATATTACTCTTCAAGTCATCATTCAAGGTTCGATAGAAATCTTGCATCAACAAATGATCATTCCCCAAATACTCCGGGCAAAAACGAGCCTTCGCCATAAAGGTCGTCTTGAGAGTATTCAAATCCATAGACCTTTGTCGCAAATTTCACAACTCATTACGCAATTCCCACAAATCGGTCGAAGTCCGGAACTCCTCGAAGAATTCCTCCTTAAACTCGTCCCACGATAAGGCCATAAACGTTTCGCCACCGACAAGATCAATCTTACCATCCAACCAATCCCTCGCCCTACCCCGCAACAAACTCGTAGCGAGTCTCGTCTTTTTCTCGGGAGGGCAATCAATAGTACGAAAACACCCTTCAACATCCGAGATCCAAGTTGTGCTTACCAAAGGATCCGGTTTTCCGTCATACATCGGGGGTTTAGTCCTCATGAAGCTCTTAAGACAACGCTCCATTTCACCACTACTTTGAAGTTCGGAATACTTCCTATCCATTTCTTCTCGAAACGCACTTATTTGCTCCGCAACGGCGGCCGCAACTCTAGCATTAAACTCCGCGTCATTCGCCTCGATCTCGTTTAGCGTCGTCATTCTAAGGAATGCAAAATGATTAGTCCACGAACGTATAAAACCGCATGCACAACACCGTCCCATCTTGCTAAACACTTGTCGTACATCACTCGTTAGACACGATTTGCACCCGTAATAAGGTTTGCAAGTCCTTATTACGCACACACGCCGCATCGACTCGTTAGTACAACGACCGCCTCGCTCGATGATATAAACAAACACAACCACAAACAAAACACAACACAAGAATCAATATCGCAACACAATAGCATATTAATAATATCTGCATTACTAATATAAACGTTAGTCAACCTACAATCAAGGCACTAACTAAACCCATTCCGAACCGTAATCCTACAAGTCCCGCAACAAATAAGCACATACAAAAGTCTAAGTCTAGGCACCTATCTCAAGTCACCTAAATCCCTTAGACCATGCTCTGATACCACTTGTAACAACCCAACCCGTTAACCATCCGTAAAAGTGCCATAAAAAAAAATTGAGAGCCAGTTGATCTGGATGGCGTCCAGTAATCTGGACGGCGTCCAGTTGTAAAAACCAGGATGGCGTTCAGCCATCTGGGACGGCGTCTAGATGTGCTGCCAGATTCTGATCAGTTTTACGTTTTACACACAGGTGAAAAACCCGCTTCCCGACACTTTTAAACCAACACACTTTCACAATATATTACAATAGGTTAAACTAAGAGTTTTTCATAATAAAAACCAAGTTTTACGACACCGAGCCCACATCGACCCAAAATACCACAAGTGACTATTTCGACCCATTAGTTTATACAAAACATAGACCGAGCATGGGATTGGGGACACACTACCCAATCCTAAACAAATCCAAAAGCAAGTCTTCTAAAGCAACTACGCAAGTCCACTAGTCCCCGCGCTTACCCGAGCCACCGCATCCATACAATCTATAAAAATGTAAACAACGAGAGGGTAAGCTAACGCTTAGTGAGTGAAAATATACTACATACATATATATATATGTATAAAATGGACACGCCACAATAATAATTAAATAGCACATACCGAAGCATCCAAGTATAAGGCAAGCTAAACCTAGCATACCGTACGTTCACTAAGCACAAGCTAATAACACCAACAATATAGTAAGTTCGCAAACAACGTTGCGAACAATGCCAATAAGCTACAACCATAAGGTTAGCTACATCACGTCAATACAACATTATACATATACAATATATATATATATATAACAACGCGTAAAACTCCCAAGGTTAACCATAACGCTATGGTGCTACCGGCTCGTGGTTCACACCATACGCAATTGAGTCATACTCTTTTATAGTGCTACCAGCTCGTGGTTCACACTCGATACTACCGGCTCGTGGTTCACATCAATTATTTTATAGTGCTACCGGCACGTGGTTCACACTCGATGCTACCAGCACGTGGTTCACATCAATTATTTTATAGTGCTACCGGCACGTGGTTCACACTCGATGCTACCGGCACGTGGTTCACATCAATTATTTTATAGTGCTACCGGCTCGTGGTTCACACTCGATGCTACCGGCACGTGGTTCACATCAATTATTTTATAGTGCTACCGGCTCGTGGTTCACACTCGATGCTACCGGCTCGTGGTTCACATCCTATCACACACACACATTATGGCACTACCGGCTCGATGGTTCATACCATAACATTCACAAATAAATACGCCATATACACATACATATAATTAATCCACTCACAATACTACCCTTCGCCATTGGGGTTATATCTAAGTCCGCATCACAATATTAACCCTTCGCCATTGGGGTTATATAGTCCACATCATACCGCGTGTGATAATGTACACACAAATTGTGTACCCCGCCAAAGGTGGCCAACCAAAACGCACAACCTTGCCAATTGGACCTATACACAAGTCCATCAAATCCACCTATATGTGAAGTGAGCTCTATAACCAAGAAACACTTCTTCCCGACCCGCACCCATCCTACACATATATATGCACATAGGATATTAACACTCACCTCGTCGTTTTGATGAATGCTTCCGAATAATCCGCAACACGCCAATGGAAAGTACCTATTCCATTATCACAAATACAATAACACGATTAGGGTTGACTTACAAACCAACCCATATGACACTTAGTGCAATTTCGACCCAAATGCACTTCCAAGTACAAACCGCGCCCAAAACTAACCAATAATCACTAACACGAGTGAAAATGGTCCTAACACACCAATTAAACCCGAACACAAGTGTTAAACACGTGTCATACCTATTTTGACACCAAAACCCTAGTTTTGACCCATTTCAAAATTAGTTAACCAAACATACCCAAAAGTGTTCCAACACTTCCAAAATCACTAAGCCTAGTGATTAAACTCATTATCAAACCCTAATCAAGGCCAAAACGTCAACCGACCCAAAACCCGCCAAGTGACAAGAATAACAAGTCAACTTAAACCCATTTCATCACCTAAAAAAGTTTTTACAACAATCTAGCTCAAAGCCCTAACTTGAATATCAAATCTAACAAATGAAATTCGGAGTTTGAGCTTACCAATACCACCACACGTAGCTAGGAGCGAGATGAACAACTTTAGAACCCGAGGTTTTGCGAGAAATCGACTCCTTCCCTTCCAAATCAAGCTCTCTCTCACACTAAAAGTGAGTTTCTCTCCCTAGAGTTTGAGGAGTGTGTTTGTGTGTGTGAATTATGATCCAAAATGACCAAGGAACCAGCCTTGAAGGATCCAAACCAGCACCCAAGTGAAATGACCATTTTACCCCTTTTTAAAATAAAAACACAGCTGGCTCGACAGACAAGTTGGACGGCGTCCCGACCCTTGGACGGCGTCCCACGCTTCACATCTGGACGGCGTCCCATCCCTTGGACGGCGTCCCGTACTACTAAAATTTCAGAAATAGAAACAGGGTGTTACAGTGAACCTGATCACCGCAATTCATGGAGGTTATCAAGGTGCCTGTCTTCCATGTGGTTCGAATGCGACTGGTACGTGGCCTGCAATCGTCAAAACAATTGATCATCTTCACATGGTTTATTCAATCGATGCTTCTCTATTGCGACTTCAGCTCGGTAATGGTCAAAGTGCCAATTTCTGGTCAGATTTGTGGCATAATGGTAATTCACTTGCCTCATGTTTTCCTAGACTTTTTTCTCCAAACTCAAATGTTCATAGTATGATGGCCTCTCGTTTTGTTAATAATTCATGGGAATTTTGTTGGCGAAGAGAACCACAGTATGGGATTGAAATAGAACAACTTCATGCTCTCACGACCATTCTTAATAACACTTTACTCTCGTCGGATCTGGATAGATTGGACATAGGATGGCGACATGTTTTGCGTTTCCAATATGCGAAAGTTAATCGATAGTCATGATGTGGCCCAGTTTGTAAACACAACTTATTAGTGCCCACAAGTCCAAATCAAGATAAACATTTTCATTTGGCGTATGAAACTTGACGGTCTTGCAACAAGAGTGAACCTGTTAGCTCGTGGAGTTGAGTTAGAAGATTCGGGCTATTGTATGTGCTTCATCCAAATAAAAGACATTAACCATCTTTTTTTAAACTGTGATACAAGCAGGTTAATTTGGTCCAAGATTGAACAATGGCTAGGTGTGGTCTTCCCTCATTGGGTTTCCGTGGCTGACTTCTAGGAATGGATCGACGGGGTCCCTATTAATCATAATTATCGGCTTATTGTCTCAATTGTCGCATATGCAACACTTTGGGATATCTGGAGATTGCGCAACAGTACTATCTTTAAAGATACAACTTTCAGGAAATGTCATGTGATTGACAACATTGTGGCTTCAAGCTTTAACTGGATCAATGCAAGATTTCGTAAGAAGTGTAATTGGAATGAATGGTTGCATTCTCCTCTTTCTTCCATGTAATTTTTGTATATTATTGTTGTATTTGTAATTGTCTAGATTCTTTTGCTAGTTTTATCAATAAAATTTCAGCCGTTCGAGAAAAAAGTTAGAATAATGTTACACATTGATCTACAAGGTTTATTGTTTTAACAACTCGAGCATTTTTCATAAAAGTGATCATAAATAAAAATATAAAATACTAAATGGTGCGGGCGTGGTTAATTCGGTACGGTTACTTATTATTTTCATAATCAACCCACAAAATTTGATTAATTCAAAAGAATCAAACCTGCTGTTATCCATTTGGTTCAGTTAGTTCGATGCGATTGTATCGGTTAATGTATTTATGGTTCAGTTAATCCGATTTTATGTTCACCTCCATTAAAAAGGGATGGGAGTAACAAGACTTCTGCCCTATTAAACTATAAATTAGCATATCTCAATTTTTTTTTTTTTCGATCGTGTCATATGACACCCCAATTGGCCACTGTGCATTCAACATAAAAAATAGATAAACATAAAAAGTAAAATTGTAATTAAACTTAATTTATAGCATAACAATAATATCTTTTAAAGTATGTATTTTTTGTTTGAATGATAATAAAATTTAAACGGAAAGTACTTTAGTTTAGTACTTATTTAAATTCTCTCTTATAATTAAACTGTGTTAGTAATAGTAATAGTTGGCACTGACCCTACTAGATTAAAAATGATTCTTAAATTTTGATATAATAGAAACAGAAACTCAACTCATTTCAATTACGATGTCAGAAATAATGTCCAGCAGCTCATAATTGTGCATATAACGACCTTAACATGTGCAAAGTTAGTTTAATATTTCACTAAATAATGTAACACTTGAAACTAATAATGAGAAAAGAATTCAGTTACCAAAGTAAATAAAGTGAAATGACAACTTTGCCCTTATGAACAGTAAAAAAAACCTCATCACAGTTAGTTTATAACGAGGATAAGAACTCGCGCTTCTCTGCGGGATGATTTTGTTCGATTAACGGTCGATTAATTCAACGTCTAAAAAACGATTAACGGTTGATTAATTGAACGCTTGAAAAATAAAGGTCTTGTAAAAGGAAGATGAACAATGGAAGTGCAAAAAGTTTGGTTGATTAATTGTCAGATAATTGAACGACTTAAAAAGCAATTGATGGTTGATTAAATGAACGTTAAAAGCGGTTGGTAAACGGTTAACGGTTAATTAGTTGAACGTTTAAAAAATTAAAAGAACGAATAATGAACGTGAAAAAAGAAAATGAAATTTTTTTTAAAAAAAATATAATATTACTTGTGTTTCAGTGCCGGGTGAGAAAAAAAAAAGGTAGAATAATTTGTCTATAACTCAGATAGTGTTTGAGTAGTTAATACACTCAAAAAAGAAATTTTACAAAAGGTAATTAGAAAAAATAAAAAAACATTTTTAATTAGTTTAATTAATAATAAGAATGAAAAATGATTTAAATTATTCATAATACATATAACATATGCGGGGTAATTTAGAATAATGAAATGATCTAAATGTTATAATAATAACAATATTATTTATATGTGGATAGTCAATTTTGTACCAATACTTAGTCAATATTGGGTAGCTTTGTTTTTGTATAAATAGCCATGTATTGCAAGCTAAAACACTTGCACCATTTTTCACACTTACAAAGTGTTTCTTTCTTTCTCTCCATTATCATCTTTGTTCTTACACTTTATTATTAGTATTCTTAATCAAGAATCAAACCACTAAAGGTAGTTATAAGCCTACTGAATTATAACATAAATCAAACCACTAAAGGTAGTTATAAGCCTACTGAATTATAACACGTTATCAGCAGGAAGTGCTCCGTATAATCAAGGTTTATCTAAGCAAGCACAAGTCACTAATCAAGGTAAGAAATTCTTTAACGATATAGTCTATTATTTATTAGTAAGTTAAATATTATTATCATCATAAGTAAAATTATATTTCTGTAATCTAACTTGTATTAACTTCATTAACATTTATATTTATGTTATTTAAGTTATATATGGCCGGTTATACCGCCTGAATTATATTTATGTAATCTAACTTTTATTAACTTCACTAACATTTATATTTATGTTATTTAAGTTATATATGGTCGGTTATACCGCCTGAATTATATTTATGTAATCTAACTCTTAACTTCACTAACATTTATATTTATGTTATTTAAGTTATATATGGTCGGTTATACCGCCTGAATTATATTTCTGTAATCTAACTCTTAACTTCACTAACATTTATATTTATGTTATCTAACATTTATGATTACTTATGCAATTAATCATTATTTATTTCATACATACTAATGTTTATTCTTAAAATTTATTATTTATGCATAATATGTTTATTCTCTTAATCTTCGTATTTATACTAAAGGTATTTATAGTAATCATATTTGTACTAATAAAATTCTTTTATTAAAATTATTATTAATACAATGAGCACATAACAGTCGTTAACGTCAACTAACGACGTTACAACGGTCATATATACATAACGGTTGTTAACGTCAACTGACGACATTACAACGACTATATTTTTCAAATATAAAATAAACATCTCCGTTTTCACATTTTCACAAATCAATCTTCATTTTTCTCAGATTACCACTCTCAAAAAGTTTTTTGTAAAGATGATTCACACAAAGATGATTTTTCCTATTGTATTGGTCATACTAACTATCATCATTGTTGCTAATATACCACGGGGTGAACCTATATTCTATCCTGCTCTTGTGGTTTTATCATTTGTAATCATGCCATTATTCTGTTGTTTGCTACTTATGAATTTAAAATGATTCTAATTTCATTTTATTATTTGTCTATGAATAGAAGTTGATTATGATTATGATTTATGTTGTTCATCTTTTGATAATAGAAAATGTCGAATTTGAAAATGCTTAAATTTGCTCCTTTAGAATCAAGTGGAAACAACTACTAAACATGAGTTATGAATGTAGAAAAACATTTCGAATCAATCGGTATTTTAGAAACCCTGAATGAAAATAACAATTGTTCCGAACAAGAGAAAGCAATAGCAAGTATTTTTCTTAACAAACATATTGACGAGTCCTTAGAATCTACATATTATATGATCGAAGATCCAATTGTATTATGGAAAATACTCAAAGATAGATACGATATTAATTATAAAGAAATAATGGTGATTCATGAAAGAATAAAATTGAAGATGTTAGTAGACGCTTTTATAAGAATGCCGGAGATTCTTATTAATGATCTGTTAACATGGATCATCAGTCTAGTATTTCTTGAATACATGAGCATCTTGTTTAGATCTACAAATAAGTCCCAAAAGAAAAGAAAACGAGAGTGAATCTGTTGAAAAATCTTGATTAAATAAACCCTGAGCTATCTTGAGGCTTGAATGGTTTAAATTTTCTAAGATGTCTAGCTTGTTATGTATCACTCATAAATAAATGGTTTTAGACCATAACGCATATGTTTATTAAGTGTTATCTTTTATGTACTTCAGATTGTAACTTGTTTGCAGGTAATATAATTTGATTATCTTTATGAAATATAACTCATTATTTGCTTATCTTATTTGAAGTTTTAGTATGAATCATGCTGAAATACAACATCAATTAAATGGTGAAGACCTATGTATTGCAGATAGTGGTAACATACACACTATGATTAAATCTAAGAAATATTTCATTGATTTAAATCAAATGAAGGAATTATAAATACTATATCAGGTCCTAAAAACTTGATAAAAGGAATGGGAAAGGCAAAAATTCATGTTACCAAATGGAACGAATTTTCTGATAAATAAAGCCTTGTTTTCTCCTAAAAATCAAAGAGAAATTTGTTAAGTTTCTCTTATATATATCATAATGGATATGATTATCAGTCGATGATAGCAGAAAATGAAAAATATCTAAGCATCACTAACAAGAATCATGTGGTTGAAAAACTACCAAGGCTTAGTCCTGGTTTACATTATACAAATGTACCAGAAACACATATGATGATTAATGAAAGGCGCATATGATGAAAAGCGCATATAATGAAAAGCGCATATAATGAAAAGCGCATATGATGAAAAGCTCATTTGATGATTAATGAAAAGCGCATATAATGAAAAGCGCATATTAATGATAAGTGCATATGATGAAAAGCGCATATGATGAAAAGCGCATATTAATGAAAAGTGCATATGATGAAAAGCGCATATGATGAAAAGCGCAGCGCATATGATTAAAAGCGCATATGGTAAAAATGATATATGATTAAAAACGCATATGGTGATTAATGAAAAAGCACATATGGTAATTAATGAAAAAACACATATGGTGATTAATGAAAAGCACATATGTTGATTAATGAAAAACACATTGAGAAAGAATCACCAATGTTTCTTGAAAGAATTCAAGGTTATATATATGGACCAATTCATCCATCATGTGGACCATTTTGATATTTCATGGTTCTAATAGACGCATCTAGCGGATGGTCTCATGTTTGTGTGTTATCAAGCTATAATATGGCATTTGCAAAGTTTCTTGCACAAATTATTAAATTGAGAACACATTATTCTGATTACACCATTATAAGGATGAGACTTGATAATGATGTAGAGTTAACATCTCAAGCATTTAATGATTATTATATGTCTACAGGGATTGTTGTTGAACATCCAGTTACTCATGTGCATACACAAAATTGGTTTAGCTGAATCAATAGATAAACGCTTGCAGCTAATAACTAGACAATTGGTATGAGTACAAAACTCTCAATATTTATATGGGGACATGAAATTTACATGATGCGATATTAATTCGCATTAAACCAAGTGCAAGTCATAAGTATTCTCCATTACCAACTTAATTTTGGTCGAGAGCCAAATATTTTCCATCCTAGAACATTTGGTTGTGCGGTTTATGTTCCTATCGCACCACCACAACGCACTAAAATGGGTCCTCAAAGAAGGATGGGAATATATGTTGGATATGAAACATCTTCAATCATAAGATATACTGAACCCATGACGGGTGATGTTTATACAGCACATTTTGCTGATTGTCATTTTAATAAAATATTGTTCCCTAGATTAGGGGGAGAAATGAAAAATAAAGAAGAAGATGTTTCATGGTGTGAACATAAATTAATGTATCTTGATCATCGCACAAAAGAATGCGAAATAAAAGTTCAAAAATAATGCATATCCAAGAACTTGCAAATAAATTACCTGATGTATTTACAGATACAAAAAGGAGTGATTAAATCATATATACTAGCAGTAAATGCTTCAGCTAGAATTGAAATTCTAAAAGCTGGTAATAATGTCACTCATGAGTCTTTGCCACACCAGAAACGTGGGAGACCAATTGCTTCCAAAGATAAAAATCATCGAAAAAGAAAATCAGCTGATAATGAGGTAAAAGAAAGTGTTCAAGAAGAACCACAAATCAATACTCCTTCTGCAGAGGAGATTGATGATGTCAATACGGAAATTGCAATCAATTATGCACATTCAAAAAAAATTATATATATATATATATATATATATATATATATATATATATATATATATATATATATATATATATATATATATATATATATATATATATATATATATATATTATGGAACCGAAATGACATGAAAAATCTTGATGAGATATTTTCATATAATGTTGCATGATGATGATGATCCAGAACCAAAATTTGTCATGGAAAAATAGACATGATTGGGATCATTGGAAAAGAGCAATACGAGCTGAATTTGAATCGCTCAATAAAAGAAAAGTTTTCGGATCAATCGTTATCACTTTTAAAGATGTGAAACGTATGAGATAAAAAAATGAATTTTTATCCGAAAAAGAAATGAGAAAAATGAAGTTACAAGATAAAGCTAGACTTGTAACTCAAGATTTCTCTCAAAGACCATGAATGGATTATGAGGAAAACTTATTCTCCTGTTATGGATGCAATTACTTTTAGATACTTATTCAGCCTAACAGTTTCTAAAAATTTAGAAATGCATCTCATGGATGTTATTACTACTTATTTAAACGAATCACTTGATAGTGATATATATATGAATATCCATGAAGGGTTTAAGGTATCAGAAACATCTAATGCAAAACCAAAAGAAATGTATTCCATTGAATCACAAAGGTCTTTATATGGGTTGAAACAATCGGGTCGCATGTGGTATAAACGATTAAGTGATTACTTGATAAGCAAAGGGTATACCAATAATCTTATTTGCCCATGTGATTTCATTAAGAAAACAACATCTGGATATGTGATCATAGCTGTTTATGTTAATGATCTTAACATCATAAGTACAAATAAAGAGATCCATGAAGCCATTCAACTTCTAAAGAAAGAATTTGAAATGAAAGATCTCGGAAAAACCAAGTATTGCCTTGGTTTACAAATTGAGCATATGCCTAATGGTTTACTTGTACATCAAACAACATATACTAAAAAGATTTTGAAACGTTTCAATATGGACAATGCAAAACCATTAAGTACTCCTATGGTTGTTAGATCACTCAATGTTGAAGCTGATCCATTTCGTCCATGTGAAGATCATGAAGATATTCTTGGACCAGAAGTACCATATCTTAGTGCAATTGAAGCTCTTATGTATCTTACAAATTGTACAAGACCTAACATTTCTTTTGCAGTTAATTTGTTGGCAAGGTTCAACCCTGCTCCTACCAAAAGACATTGGAATGGGATCAAATATATATTTTGATACCTTTGAGAAACTACTGATTTAGGATTATTCTAACGAATCAAAACAAGATTTGGTTGGTTAGATGCAGGTTATTTATCTGATCCACATAAAGCTAAATCTTAAAATGGATATTTATTCCTAAATAGAGGTACCGCGATATCATGGCGTTCTAAAAAACAAACACTTGTTGCAACATCATCAAATCATGCCGAAGTGATTGCATTACATGAAGCTACTCGGAAATGTTTTTGGTTGAGATCAATGACACAACTCATTACTGATTCTTGTGGACTAGAACGCGATAAAAGTCCAACAACTATCTATGAAGATAATGCAGCTTGCATAGTACAGATGAAAGAAGGGTATATCAAAAGTGACCGAACAAAACAAATACCTCCTAGATTCTTCTCATACACTTAAGATCTCATTAAGGACAACCAGATTGAAATGAGATATGTGCAATCCAGCAAAAACTCTGCTGATCTTTTCACGAAATCACTTTCAACTGTTATTTTCAAAACACACGTTCATAACATTGGCATGAGACATGTTCAAAAGATGTAACAGCTGAAGCGATGTCTACTTGAGGGGGAGTCAACTCCATGCTGCACTCTTTTTCCCTTAGCTAAAGTTTTTTCCCACTGGGTTTTCTTTAGCAAGGTTTTTAATGAGGCAGTAACTTATAGTTGATCTTCAATAAAACAAAAATTGATATCCAAGGGGGAGTGTTATAATAATAACAATATTATTTATATGTGGATAGTCAATTTTGTACCAATACTTAGTCAATATTAGGTAGCTTTGTTTTTGTATAAATAGCCATGTATTGCAAGCTAAAACACTTGCACCATTTCTCACACTTACAAAGTGTTTCTTTCTTTCTCTCTATTATCATCTTTGTTCTTACACTTTATTATTAGTATTCTTAATCAAGAATCAAACCACTAAAGGTAGTTATAAGTCTACTGAATTATAACATAAATCAAACCACTAAAGGTAGTTATAAGCCTACTGAATTATAACGGTAAATTCTTTGTATGGAATAACAAAGAAAATAAATACATGAAATGGGTAAGTACTCCGCAATGAAATAATCCAGTCACAGTAAATTTAGAATGCCATCATTTTTTTGGATTTGACCTCTCAAATAATTTAGTCCAATCCAATTCATAAAGTCTTTCACGTCCGGGTTTCTCCTGTCTTCCTTAACTAAACCATAACCAAAATTTATCAAGCTTTTTATGTGTAAATCTTCCTCTTTTCTATCGATATTAGAAGTCACCTCTAGCACCCTCGAACACGATTTTACTTTATGAACATAACATAATCGGTTTTTCCGGTTTCTAGTCCATCACGTGCCACCTACCGGAGGTTTACATTTTTCGGCCAATGTTCAACCTTTCTCGATAGGTTTTCGGTGAGTTGAGCAATCAATTCTGGTCAACTGAGTTTCTCGCAGCGAGTTGTAACTTAGATCGTGCAAGTTGTTTTTCGTGCTCCTTCAACCTTTAACTTCGGTCGACCACCGGTCTTGTAACAAGTGGGCAGAGTTTACGGTGTGGTTGTCGGAGGTCAACAGTGGTGGTGGGTTGAAGTGGTTGGAGGTGATGGTTATAAATGGTGGTGAATGGTCGGTGGAGCTGTAACCAAGTGGATGGTGGCTTTAGGAGGAGGTGGATGGTAGCAGTTACAGGTGGTTGTGTTGGTGATTTTGTCATGAATGATTTTGGTGTAATGTCAAATCATAAAAGGGAAAGTTTTTTAAAAAACCCAATGAAGTCTTCAAAACACACGAGTCCAAAACCAAATTTGAGTGAGTATGATAACAAAGAAAGTAAAGTCAAAATGGATATTTTGAAGCACCAATCATCTCACAAGTCAAATGAAAAATTTGGACGTTGAACTAACAAAGGTGTTTTTCGTGTCACAGATTTTAATCCAAACTTAAAATACAAGTCCCAATGGGTACCTAAGTCGTGCTTACAGCTAGTAGTAAAAGTTACCAAAAAACTTGCTAGTCGACCTAGGAAACGATCTCATGTGTTTCATTTTACTTCTATGAACAACACATCTTCTTAGAATAATCCGTGTGTTAATACTTATAATCGATATGTAAAACTTGAGAGCTTATGCTAGTGTTTCATGTAATGTACTTTTGAATGATGATTTGAAATCTAAAATGAATGATGCATTACGTATGACATGTTTGTGCGATCCAAAGTTTTCTGGTGCTACTAACCGTAGAGGACCCAAACAACTTTAGGAACCTAAACTCTAGGAACATTAACATTTACAGGGTTTTGACGTTTGCGTGTGGTATATCGACTCCGATACTTCACGACACATGACGAGCGATTGGTAAACTTTATCAAGAAATTACTAGGAACGGTTACTTTTGGAAATGATGAAATTGCGGCAATTACGGGTTATGGAGATTTTGTGAAGAATGGTATAATGATTAAACAGGTCTCATACGTTGAAGGTCTGGGTTGTAGCTTGTTTACTTTAAGCTTGGTTTTGCTATGGAGATCTCAAAGTCACATTCGAACGTCTTCAATGTGTGGTTAAATCCACCGACGGACAGGATCTCTTAGTTCGTAAACATAGTGCTTCACTTTGCACCATTAACTTAGATGATGCACCAACCAATGGTAATTTGTGTTTGGTTGCAAAATCTACAGAAAAAAATCATGGTTATGTCATCATCAGATGTCGCACCTGAATTACAAGGGAATTAACCGTCTATTATCTAAAGACTTGGTTTGACGGTATACCTAGTTTTCACTACAATAAGCATCATGTGTGTCCATCATGTTCCATGGGTAAGCTTATCCGGACTTCACATCCATCTAAGCAAATCTACAGTACCACAACATCTCTGTAATTTTTGCATATGGACTTGTGTGGACCCATGAGAGTTTCTAGCCCGGGTGGCCAGAAATATGTACTTGTTATTGTGAATGAATATTCCCGATTTACATTGATTTTTCTTTTGCGATCCAAATCGGAAACATCTTCCCTTATCATTGACTTCATCAAGAAAACTCAACGTTCTTTTAACAAGCATGTTAAAAGTATTCGAACTAATAATGAGATGGAATTTAAAAATGCCCTGCTTAATAGTTTCTTAAGAAACCAAGGCAATGGACACCAGTTCTCTGCTGCTAGAACACCACAACAGAATGAAGTTGTAGAACGACCTAATCGTACATTGTGTGAGGCAGCATGCACGATGCTTGCCTACTCCAAACTACCTCCAATAATGTGGGGTGAGGCCATTTCAACTTCATGTTATGCCCAAAATCGCTCCATTATTAACAAACGAGTTGATAAAACTCCTTATGAGTTATTATATGGTAGATGCCCAAACGTTAAATATTTCCGTGTCTTTGGTTGTATATGCTATGTTCTTAACGACTTTAACAACCTCGGAAAGTTTGATGCTCATGGCGATTAGGCATATTTCTAGGTTACTCATCGAACAAAGTAGGTTATCGTGTTTACCACAAAAGAATAAGGACGATAAAGGAAAGTGTCAATGTTCAATTTGATGAGTTATCGGGAATGGGTTTTGAACAACTCAGTTCAAAACCCAATCCAAAACTGGCTTCCATTTCTTCTGCACGTAACTCAATTTTCTCGAAGAAGGGTGTTCCTAATGTGACTACAGAGGAACTCAATATCTTGTTTGATGCAATTTACTCTCCTCAACAGAATTCAAATGTTCATACCGTACTGGAAACACCAACTCAATCAATTTCTATTGAGACACAACCAAGTCTTGATGATGGAGATACAACACCAACTGAATCACCAGTTGTTTCTTCATCTTCTCTCCCACCTCCAGATGTCACTCTTGATCCAACTCAAGATGCATCACTTGATTCAACTCTACATGTTTCTCCGATTAATCAATCAGAATCATCGGATAATGTTGCTTCTGAACATGAGGATCATGGCTCTACTTCAACAATGGTTGCTTCTTCAATTGACTCTGTTATTGCTCATGAACCTCATCCACATATCAGCCGATGGACTAAGAGTCATCCAATTGATCTCATTATTGGTGATGCTAATGCTCCGGTTACAACTCGAAGGGCTACTCACAATTTGTGTTTTTATACTACCTTTCTTAGTAAGATTGAACCAACTTCAGTTGCTCAAGCTTTACTTGATCCTAACTGGGTGATAGCAATGCAAGACACGATAGGTCAATTTGATTGTTTGCAAGTATGGTGATTAGTTCTAAGACCACAGGGTTAACAACCAATAGGGGTTAAGTGGATTTTCAATAACAAGAAGGATTCTGATGGAATTGTGGTATGAAACAAGGCATGAATCGTGACCAAAGGATACATACAACAAGAGGGTATTGACTACGATGAAACATTTGCTCCGGTAGCAAGGTTTTGTCTATCTGATTCATCTAAACCACGTCTATTACTTAAAGAAAGCTTTGTATGGTCTAAAGCAAGCTCCGCGAACATGGTACGAGACCTTAACAAAGTATTTGCTGGAAAATGACTTCTCTCATGGAACAATTGACACAACGTTCTTTATCCGTAAACATCACAGTCATATCATTTTAGTTCGAATTTACGTTGATGATATTATTTTTGGTTCCACGTCCCCGGCCCTATGCAAAGAATTTGGTGTCCTTATGTCCAACCAATTCGAAATGTGCATGTTAGATGACCTCAGTTTCTTCTTAGGCTTACAAGTAAAACAATTATCAAACGGAATTTTTATCAGTCAAACCAAATACATTCATGATATGTTAAAACATTTTAAAATGATTGATTTAAAAACAATGTCAACCCCAATGAGGACTTTACCCACTTCTGATAAAATGGGGAACCCTTTGATATCACTCTTTATCGAAGCATGGATGGTTCTCTCATGTACTTGACTGCTAGTAGACCAGATATTACACTTGTTGTCACTGTCTGTGTTCGGTTTAAGTTTAACCCAAATAAATCACACTCCAAAGCGGTGGTTAGAATCCTTCAATACCTTAAAGGTACACCTAACCTTGGGATTTGGTATCCTCATGGATCCGATTTCAATCTTATCGCTTATACGGATGCGGATAATGGCGTTGTCATGTGTATAGGAAAATCACATCCGGATCACTTCAGATGTTGGGTAGTGGACTGGTTAGTTGGTCATCTAAGAAATAAAACTTTGTTTCATTATCAGCAGCTGAGTCTCAATACATTGTTGTAGCTCATTGTTGTTCACAAGTTTTGTGGATGCAAATTCAACTTTTAGACTATGGCATTAAGGTTTCTAAGACTCCAATCTATTGTCATTCACAAAGTGCCATTGCTATTACGAGCAACCGGGTCTAACATTCTAAGACCAAAAATATATACATATGTTACCACTTTATCAAAGACCATGTAGAAAAGGAAGATGTAGAGTTATAATTTGTTCCTACAAAAGTACAATTAGCCGACATGTTTACCAAACCCGTAGATGAGGTTAGGCTAAAGTTCTTGATTTAGCGTATAGGCATGGTGGAGTATAGTTCTTAATTTCCTTGATACATTAGGTGCTTGATCTTGAGATCTTATGTTTCGGGGGAGTATTACTTTTTAGGGGGAGAAACTGATCATTCTATGCTTTAGATAGTATTTTTTAAGGGGGAGCTTTGCATAAATGTTTTATCCTTTAATGTGTACTTCAATAGTTATGATAGGGGAAGGTAACTGATTGGTATCTCGTCTTAGATCAAGGGAGATCTTTTATGATCTTACAGTATTCTTTGGATATTTCAAAATGATGATTTACTTAATTGTATATCACATTTTGATGGGGAGAAAGGAGGAAAATGAAAGGAAAATTGATTTTGAAAAGTGAAAACATAAAAACTTGTGTTTTAATTGTTAAAATTCACTTTGGCTTGTATACATCTCAGTATGCAACCCACTAAACATTTGGTATCACTGAAATTTATACATTATTCTCGAAATATAATAAGTACAAATTTCATTTTTGAAAAACTCCAAAAAGTTTAAAAGATTGAAAATCAAAAATATTTGATTTTTCTTGAATAAAGGTTAGATTGTTTTTAAGATGTGTCCGAATCTGACAGCAAATACTTGCAATTCAGACAGTCTCAAAAATCAGATTCTCTCAGTTATATACTTAATATAAATATGAACAAATTGTGATTCTCATAATTCGGATGATCCTAATTTTGATCGAGAAATGAATAAATCGACTCAATTAACTAAGATTTGCTCAGTTACAAGGCCCATTAATGAGAGATCTGCATGGTCCATTTTCAAAATCAGATTCAAAATATCAATATTGAAGTCAAAAAGTCAAAGAAAATCAAATTTTCAAAATTCTCTCATCTGATAAAACATCCGAATCTGACTCTTCGTGCGAATCTGACTCAATCTCGAAACACACAATTGGTAAAATCTAATTTTAATCACGTTTTTCATATAAATGAACATATCTAAACCACTAATGGTCATTATAAACAGGTTATTTCATTTTATTCATGATTAGATGTCAAATATAACTCAATTTTTTAATGTGCGAATCTGATGCAAGTGTTCAATTTGAATACTTGAACGGATTCGTACACCTTGTTGCTGATTATCTGTGATTAAATGATGTTTGATAAGTGGATCTAGCATATAGACAACTAAGATTGCATGATTAATTAGAACTTTCATGATTATAATTGTGCGAATTTGATATGTGACCAATGTGTGAATATGATCCTTGGTCGAACTGTGCGAATCTGTTCATATTTTGATTATGTGCGAATCTGATGATTGTTTGAATGTAACACCCCGTTAGAACACACTAACGACGTATTAACTCCTAGTCCCATAGTTAACGGTCACACCCTCTATATGAGATGTTTTTCGAAAAACAAACTCACTTATATCAAAAGACCTTGTCATTAAATGTAAATAAATCAAAAAGTTAACATTAATGACATAAGTAAATAATCGTTAAATATTATTTAAAAGAAACAGTTTTAAATGTGATCAAAAAAGTTCTTGACATAAATCAAATCATGCTGGACTCCGATCCAGTATATGCACTACGTAAGCACATAGTCATCAAAGTATGTGGAAGCAAAGTACCTTTAAGAACTTGAGATAAAACATGAAAACGGTCAACAAAATTGTTGAGTGAATCTACAGGTTTAGTAAATCAGTTTATCTGTTGTTAGACCACAAGATTTCGTTCAAAGCAGTAAAATTTATACATCTGTTATGAGCAGCTGAATATAAAGCTTTAACCCGCGGATAGCTAATGCGCTACATGTCTTCCTTTACCCTATATAGCATACACTGATCAAGCATATGATTACAAATTAATAAGCACCCGTTCGTTGAGTGAGGTTTGTCAACCCTACGGATCCGTTCTTATAGTTCAAGCCTTACGTAAGTAATAAATATATTTAAGCTAAGGGCTTTTGTATCATACTCATTATGTATATTCAGTTTAGTACTCGTGTCTAATGCGTAAAAACAGTTTAAAACGGCATGTTATCTCATCCCAAAAAGTAAAAGTGTATGGAACTGTAGACTCAACTTGAGTGCACTCGACAATTCACAAGCAAAGAGTAGTCGAATTACCTAGACCTAGCAATGTAACCTAAATGTACCAATATATAGTTACATATGTTTGTTTCAAAAGACTGACTCACCGTACATTTATCCTATTGCTCAGACTGATGCAATTGTATAGTAAAAGTCAACACAGAAGTCAACTAGTCAAGCAAGTCAACAAAAGTTAAACTTCGTCAAGTTGGTCAACCTAAGTCAACTATATCAGTAGGTCATATCAATGATATCAAGAAGTCAAACCAAAGTCAACACATAATTTTCACACATTCGTTTAGCAAATTAACGTTTACTAGTTTATGTATCGTACGTGTTCACAACGCTCATGCAATTAGACAAGCATTGTTCAAAAATGACACATCAAGAAATTATGATAAACTCCAGATCAAAAGTACATTTCATAAGATTCTAAAAAGACTAAGCACGCTATCATACGATTCCTAGAACTCACATAACATGCAAAACATTCAAGTTCCATTTCTGTTTGCGCATCAGTTTCATAAAATTGTTCATTTAATCTAGAAAATAATAAATCACAAACGGCCAATTGGATATGGTTTCTAACACCTCAATTTATCAGTGGTAAAAATATCTAAGAAAACCATGTAGCCAATTTGTACAGTTTTGACCAACATTTCGGACATTCTGATTTACATAGAATCCAGACCTTTGGTTTCGGCACGCATACAACACAGAGCAATTAGAGCTTTCAAAGCTAGAAATGCAAATGAGGGGATATGTTAAGGAACATACATTTAACAACATACCATAAGCACAAGCTCTAAATCAATTTCTGCTTCTTGCTAAACAATTAAATGTACAAACGAGACAGATTCGATCCCGTTCAGGTAGTCATTTTTGGGGTCGATTATACGAGCATCTAGAAACAATTGGCACATGAGGTCTACATTAAAGATCAAGTACTAATCATGTACTTTCCAGAATACAAAAGATTGGTTTCTAAAAATCATGTAAATGGTCGTTTGATTCATGAACAATTCGGTAGTTAACAAGTTTTACCGCAAACGTTCAAGTAGGCATAAAATGACTTTCACAAATCCAATAGCTATGATATCCTAGTCCATTTTATGTGTTTTTGAATTATCTATCCATCTAACATTAATTCATGTGCCAATTCTAGTCACACAAATTGCAGTTTTTGAAATAAAGCATAAATACACACCGAAATTTCAATTAATCATAACTTAAGCTATACATAACGAAATCATGCAATTCAAGCGGGAAAACTCAATAGTTTTTCGATAGCTATATATCTATACACTTTATATTTACAGAAAAAAATTCATCAAATCAGTAACATAGCAATCAAATTCATGATTAAACCCCAGCATGCAATCTGAGCATTATAACAACTAATAACGCATACAATTGCAATCAATTGAGCAATAAGACATCTAGAACTATGTAATCATAATAAAATTCATATTTTAACAACTAGGGTTTGAGAGATTTTACAACCAATCAAGCAATTACTTTTATCCACGCATAGAGGAGAACGATAGGAGCAAGAATATGTAATCGGGCAAGCGAGTAAGTGAGTAGTCGATCCGTTATTGAGCTTGGAAGTGGCGACAATGGTGTAGGGTTTTAGAGCTGCACCATCGTGATTGGGAAGGATGAGGGCTGCATCCCTTATTTTTTGTTTAATTAATTGGGGATTAATTTGGTTTAAGGGCTTATCAGATGGGAGTTGGGCTAATCAAGCAACCGGGCCACAAAATAAGAGGATATACCATGGGGAGGAAGGATTTCGGACAAAGGGCTGTAAGAAGGGGATCCATGGGCTCCCAAAAGTTGCTAGTTAAGTTTCTATAGTGTTTCGTTAAGAGCCTTTAAGTGTCGTTAGCCGAAAACGCAAACCGAATCGCTACACGTTAATTCTACCGGATTCTTAAAATAATTTAATTTCTCTTAATTAATAAAATAATTCTAATTTTCATAAATTATATAGAATAATTATTTTACTTAATAATTATTTATTCCGTTGCTAAGTGTCGTTAACTGAAACTGAAAGCTGAAACGTTAACCGAGCATTTTAGCGAATTCTACGCGTTTTAAATTTATAAAACTTTTAATAAATTAAAAGTATCTTAAAAACATAATAATTATATAAATTAATTATTAAAAGTAAATTATCATTCGTTTCCTTGTCTTAAAGACATTTTCCCACTTTTCTCTAACCGCACGTTTTTCTCGCGCTCGTTGGGTTTAATTAAGTAAATTAGGAATAATAATTCCTAAACTAATAATAATCAAAAGAAATATTAAAAATAACATTTATTTAAGTTTATTAACATAGTAATGTTATTTTCCAAAATGCGACTAAAAGTCGTTTAACGACCATCAGTTTCACGAATCACAAGGAAAGAATTTTCTATCGGGATTTTTACGTAAATATTACAAATAATATTTATAATTCAACTTTAACTTAGAAATTTTTATCTATTTCATGTATGACACAAAAGTCATAATCAACGACAGTTAAGTATCTGACGAAAAAGTTAACAGAAAAAGTTGGGTTGTTAAATTGAATGATAATATGATTAGATTAACATGATTACTACAAGTGTATGATTGTTTTGAAGTGTGCGAATCTGACAGTTTTATCTTGAATATGTGAGAATCTCATATTGTGCGAATCTGATGAATTGTTTTAGTTTTAACAGTTTGGTAATATCTCTTGTGTCAGAATCTCATGTGTGCGAATCTAATTATTTTCTTGAAATGTTAATTAATGTAGTGTCCGAATTAGACCTAAAAGTCAGATTCTCACACTGTGCGAATCTGATCTTTTCTTGAATAATTGCATGACGTTGTTTGATTTAGGTTGTATGTTTAATAAATCTTGATTGTCCGAATCTAATTTGATGAATATCATGTGTATTAGTATGAAGATTGTATGAAAATTACATAAACTTGCATGATTAACCTGATTACATAAGGATAAATGGACTTCTCTATTTATGTATACTTTTGAGGAATACAAGTTTTTAAAACTTAGAAAATCCATAAAAACCTGTAAAATTTTGAAAAATAATAAAGCGAACTTAATGGAAAAATAAGAATAAAGACATTATATGTTTATAACATATTGTGGTCTTATATTCTTATCCAGCAGCAAATGGCGAACAATCATTTCATCAGCACTGCAGCAAACATCCCAAGCAGCTACCGGTTGGCCATTTTGGAAAGGCATCATATATGGGGTGCTCTGAATTACACTGTTAGTGTATCTGAGGATGATCTGAGAATCCTCAACCGTTCTATCAAATTCATTGAAGAAACTCTTCCTTCACTAGTCAATCCTTAAGGAGAACTCGCTCATTTCTCTTTGTTTTTTAGAGGAGTTCAAGAAAGGAGGACAATCACTTAAGGCTGACCTCAGAAGGATTTTCAACCATCCAGCTGTTAACAATCCTCAAGCACTTCCACTTACCTCTGTGATGCTGAATTCCATATATGATCTGGGTTATATTTGTGAAAGGAATACTGTCATTAGGTTCTTTCATAAGAAGTTCTTTCACTCTCGGTGGTATGTAATCTTCTCGATAATCAACAGGTGCTTGTTAATGACACCAAGAGGTTCTGATGGCATGAAAATCCTGATGCTTAAGCTATTCTACTTTTTTGTGAGGAATGGACATGCTGACTTCGGAGAGCTTATATGGGATCTGGTTCAATACCAAGTGGACAAGCCACAAGCCAACAAGTATATTCCTTGTGAACGGTTTTATTGTTTATTTTTAAATGATGCACTAACCACTTGCAGGAATGCAAACATCCCAATCCCTGATTCCACTGGACTTCCAATGGTGGTCTTTTCTAAGGTGAAAATGAAAATACCAACTATATCTGACAACAGATTTACTGCTTTAATACCGGAGTGTTTGTTGAGAATACTTTATTCGAGGGATACAAGAATCGATTCTTACCTTAAAGCTGTAGGTCTGCCTCTACCGAACCGGGCATAAAAAGTACAAGTTGAACCAATAGCGGTTCCGACTCAAGAAGTTAGAGAAGAACCCAGAATCCAACATGAACCAGCTAAACTACACCTAAGGGAAACCTCAAAAGACTTAAGGTTACTAGGTCATCACAACCTGTGAGGATCAGTGAACCTAGTCCAACTCTAGTTATACCTACCTTGTCAACCACTGAGAGTAGTGACAATGACACATCAACAACTGAGTCATCTCTGAACCATCGAAGAAGAAGATGCGATACAAACCTAGTGAGATGATTCAGACTCCACCAACACAAAAAACTAGGTCTAGGACTTCAACTCCTATCATTCAAAACTAGCTGAAACTGTTACTAGTACGGATCAGGACTTAGAACCTGTTAGGATACCCTCACTGATCTCTGTATCAGTTCCAATAATAACAGTAAGCCCTACACTAAATGAGATGCAAGTCTCGGTTGGCAAGAGAGCCATCCAAGTTATATCATGGTAAAAAGGCCAATAAGCCATCCAAGTTAAACAGGATTGAAGAATAAGTCCTACCCGAAAAGATGTTTCTACATCTTTGAAGGAAGTAAAGTCTTCACTTACTCAATTGATTGTAGAAACTCAGTCATTGAAGTCTAGAACGGCCGAAGGGGAGCCGAAAAACCTTGAAAAGGCACCCTGTATATCGGCTGGAAATCCTCTTGATATACTTCATCCAAGAGATGTTGTAAAGCCTCAACATCAAACAGTGCTTAAAGGTCCGACTTATCTAGATGAGGGAGATCTGTTGCGCTCCACGGAATGGCAATGTGACATTCCCACGAGAAATTTATCAGACTTCCGGCATACTGATCCTTTGGACCAAGCAATTGATCCATTAGACCAAACCACTTCTCATTTTTATCTTAAAACTCGGGATCAAGGTGTTGAGTCTATAATTGAAAGAGATGTGATACCTTATAATACATCAATTATTTCAAGAGTCGAGAATTTAAACGTTTCTGCTAGAAATAAAAAGACGGGTAGTTCTTCTATCTTATCAGAGTCCCATAAGACATATATCATGGAGGTGAATGACCTGAAAAGGTCCTCACTGGCAACAACTCCGGTTTTTAGTCAACCTCCATCAGAAGGGGTAAATCTGAGTAGTAGTAAGTATCAAAATATATACTTAAAAATTCCCACAAATCTCTCAACAACCCCTACGGCAACTCAAACACTTTTATCGACATCACCGACAACATCAGCGACGGTGCCACTGTTAGCTATTCTTCCACCATCACCTGGTTATGCCATTGTTTCACCATTTCAGTCACCTTCTCTCACAATGGGAACATATGGTTATGAATACCTCTCTTTTGATGAGTTAGAGGCATTATACCTTGCTGAATTTAACAGACGTCCTGATCTTGATGAAACTCGTGAGACAATGCTGCTTTATACTGAACAAGCAAGGGTAATATTTACAAATTCTCCATGCAAGTCACCTGGACCAATCCACATGCCAAACCATGATGATTTCGATCCCGACAATCTGCATGAAGGGGAGAACAGATATGGTTATAGGTCAGGTGCTTATTATACACGCTCATCGTATGAACATGGTTCGACAAGTCAACAAAGGTAAAATGATAATATGTTTGATATCTATGATAGTACAGGCCCAGGCCTAACTCTTATAAATATTAATACCTCTGATGTACTAGTGCGACTGGTCTCGCTCTCTGAAAAGCTGAAAGGCCCAACTCTTCAAACGACCAGAGAGACGCAACCGGGACCGACCTTCGCGAGTAAAACCCAAGAGACCATCTAGTTTATCCCACCATCCACCATCCATCCATTCCGGGGATAAAAACAACGACACGATTTGGACACATCAAGTTTCTGGCGCCGCTGCTAGGGTTTCAACTTTTGAATTCCAAGGCTTTCTACACTACGATTTAAGTTAATATTATAATGTTAATATATACTAATATAAATATAATATATAATATTAGTAATAATATTTAATAATAATATAATATAATATAATATAAAATAATATAATAATATAATATAAAAATTTTGAATATTGCTTTTCTTAAAAGTTTATATATTTTCGTAAAAATTAAAACTTTTACCTAAATTATTTATTTAAACAAATATGAAAAGTATTGTTTAGAAAAAATAATAGTATTAATTAGTAATAATTTAGCGTAGTTTAATTGATATAACTATATTATAAATTCTCCTGATTACTTTTCTTCTACGCCATACTGTGTTAACACTGCGAAAATGAAAAATAATGATAAAATGCAACGTTATAAGAACTTTCCACAAGATAGGGATAAAAACGTAGCGCACTTAGATGTAGTGTGTCAACAAAATAGTATGACACATTTAAACAACCTATGGTATTTAGAGCCTAACAATCAATATCAATATATTCCCTACGGTTTTGAACAACATCAAAATCAATCATGCTATCATCTTGCATCCGAACCCTATACACACTCATCTCATTCCGTGTATAGTCCACATCAAAATCTTCAACTGAGAGAATCACCTATTGCTTACTCGATCAATACTGCTGTTTTCTCATATTCCTCTAACTCATTTGATCTGCTAAAGGAAACAAATGATATGCTTCTAAGATTGGATAAGCAGACTCAGCGCTTATCAGAAGCACTATCACACACTACAATGAGCCAAAATCAAGTCAACTCTCAACCTCTGAATGTTGAGAGTAATGCATCCACAATTACCCCTATCAACGCACACTTGCAATTTCATTAGTTTGGTTATGAAACATCATCATCTTCCACATCAACTCAGTCTTCTAAAACTTTCCATTCATCTATTTCCAACCAATCAACATCTAAGACCACCGGAGAGTTCATCCTGAGGGATTCTCAGAACAAATACAACTCGAAGCTACTGGACAGGGTGACGAGTATTACAAGGTAGGCAATGAAATAGTGATGGAGAGTTCAGATGAGGAGGATCATCAAGAATTCCCATCTCCATATGGAGTGGAAGTACACACACCAACTCGGAGCAGTTATTTCTTCCTAATTCAAATTAACGAGGGTGAATATATCTCACAACTTGGCGTGAGTAATTGTAGCTCACTGGTCTTATTCGAAGACTTACTCGCTGATCTATTCGGCTCCTTTACTGCTGAGGATTCAGTCACAGAAGAAAGTGATGAGTTTTCAACTGCCGAGGAGTTAGATATTCAAGTTCCAGTACAACAAAAGGCTATAGAATATAAGACGGGTTTTGCATCAAGGATGTCCTTTAAACCATCACACCATTTCATAATAACGTATACTTCACTGAGTGATGAGGATATCCCTGAACAACCCATGCTTCCTGAGCAGGTATAAGGGGTTAAATTCTTTGTTTTACCACGAGTAAAAAAAACTATTCACTTTAATCCACCTACTCAGAATATTGGGCATATCATAACCTTATTCCGTTTTAATTCTTCGAATATGCGCCAATATCTATACTAGCATCTACTGAAGGATGCTAGTGATCCCCTTGGTTTACCAGAGAAATAAACCTAGAGTCAAGCTAGTGACTCAAACAAATACAAGCACTTCTCAGGAGGCAACCCGAGCCTTCTACTAGCTTTCTAGGATAAATAAGTCGGGCAAACGACATTAAATATAGCATTTCTCGAGAGGCAACCTAAGCTTTTTAATTACTAATGTTTTTATTTTACGTTTTAGTTTTTAAATTTGAATAAGTGAACTAGTCTTGGCCTATCATTCACACTCGGAAGTTACAAAAAAAGAGAGGAAAACTCTTCCGAAGTGTTCACACTCAAGAGACTAAATTCACAAGAGAGGAAGAAATGGATAAAATGAATGAGTGAAGTCTGAAAAGTTGCAAAGGATCTGAGCCAAATCATCAAAGGAATTCTTCAACGGAATTTTCCGTACGGAAGTACTCGCTCTTCTTTACCTCAAACTAATTGAATTTTCTGTAGGGAAGTACTCGCTCTTCTTTACCTTAAACAAAATATATATGCCATATCTGAGCAAAAAACTAAGTGTGGGATAAAACCTATTATCATTAAAGCATTTAAAACTGACATGTGTCTAAAAGCTTATTTGAAAAACAAGTGTGAGATTTCTAACAATCATTTCTATATTACCGTATATCTTGATATACTTAATTAGCGTTATTAAAATGGTTGCTAGGAGAACACATGAACATTAGGGACAATGTTCTTTTAAATATGGGATATCGGTATATTTTACTTTAGTCTTCTGCAATATCCTCAAGTAAAATACTGGAATTTTTTAAAATTTTTGGGTTAATTTTAAAATTAACGGTGTCGATAAATACTTTTTCGTGAATAAATTCTTATTAAATTGTTGCTTAGTTCTTTATGTGGCTTAGAACTGTAACATGCTAGGAATATATTTACTATTGGAATGAATTTTCAAAGCATCGCATGACTAGGCATATACAACCCAATCTTTTAAAAACGAGGCTTTCCTAAGACCAAAAGCATAACATCCATAATTCTTCACCCCAAAAAAAGAGTGTATGCCAATGTTTGTATTTTGAATTAGAATTTGCTCTTGATATATGTTTCGAGACCACATTCTAAGGAATCACTTAGTGATTTTGGTATTTTGTCTAAAATTGAAAATTCTCGAAAAATGAAAAATCACCCTCTTAAACCCACTCACTTCAAATCTCATCACTATATCTTCACCCAAACTCAACTTCTCCATTCGCAAAGAATTTTAAAAAAATCAAAATTATATAAAATGTAATATCCCAGGTAACACGTTTCCCGTAGCATGAAATTGTCCGCTTTGCTCGTAGGTGCACGGATTTTTCTTGGCGACCAAACGTGACGAGCACTTTCCCAGGAGGTCACCCATCCTGGTAGTGCTGTCGCCTGAGCATGCTTAATTGTAAAGTTCTCATGGGATCTGCTGTGCTTGTGGTCCCAAAACGTTTCATGCTAGGAAAGGTCTCCACACCCTTATAAGGCATGCTTCGTTCTCCTCTCCAACCGATGTAGGACGGATATAACACGGATGTTACAATCCTCCCCCCTAATGGGACACATCGTCCTCGCTGTGCACGTTTGGTCCGGGGCCTGGCTCTGATACCATCTGTAATATCTCAGGTAAACATTTCCCGTAGCATGATATTTTCCGCTTTTCCCGTAGGCGCACGGATTTTTCTTGGCGACCACACACGACAAGCACTTTCCCAGGAGGTCACCCATCCTGGTAGTGCTCTCGCCTGAGCACGCTTAACTGCATAGTTCTCATGGGATCTGCTGCGGTTGTGGTCCCAAAACGCGTCATGCTAGGAAAGATCTCCACACCCTTATAAGGCATGCTTCGTTCCCCTCTCCAATAAATGTGGGACGGATGTAACACGGTTGTTACAATCCTCCCCCCTAATGGGACACAGCGTCCTCGCTGTGCACGTTTGGTCCGGGGCCTGGCTCTGATACCATCTGTAACATCCCAGGTAACACGTTCCCCTTAGCATGATATTGTCCGCTTTGCCCGTAGGCGCACGGATTTTTCTTGGCGACCAAACACGACGAGCACTTTCTCAGGAGGTCACCCATCCTGGTAGTGCTCTCGCCTGAGCACGCTTAACTGCATAGTTCTCATGAGATCTGCTGCGCTTGTGATCCCAAAACGCGTCATGCTAGGAAAGGTCTCCACACCCTTATAAGGCATGCTTCGTTCTCCTCTCCAACCGATGTAGGACGAATGTAACACGGGTGTTACAATCCTCCCCCCTAATGGGACACAGCGTCCTCGCTGTACACGTTTGGTCTGGGGCCTGGCTCTGATACCATTTATAACATCCCAGGTAACACGTTCCCCGTAGCAAGATATTGTCCGCTTTGCCCGTAGGCGCACGGATTTTTTCTTGGCGACCTAACACGACGAACACTTTCCTAGGAGGTCACCCATCCTGGTAGTGCTGTTGCCTGAGCACGCTTAACTGTAGAGTTCTCATGGGATCTGCTGCGCTTGTGGTCCCAAAATGTGTCATGCTAGGAAAGGTCTCCACACCCTTATAAATCATGCTTCGTTCTCCTCTCCAATCGATATGGGACGGATGTAACACGGATGTTACATAAAACCATCTAAAAAAGGAGTTTTTCTGAATTCTCCCTTTATTATAAAGTGTTTAAGCTATATATATATATATATATATATATATATATATATATATATATATATATATATATATATATATATATATATATATATATATATATATGAAATCTAAATTAAAGAAGTAGTCACTGAGATTCGAACCTAGATCTGATAGAGTGCTTGATTACCTAACCACCTAAGACCTTCCAAGTCTGAGATCGGTTGATCGATGTTTGTTACACGGATCAAAGAAGTTACTATCTTAGAGTAACGTAATCATATATATATGTATGTGTATATATATATATATATATATATATATATATATATATATACGAGCATTTAATTTATCAAATAACGAAGTAAGAAGAAGAAGAGGAGATCAAAAATCTAGATAGACTAAGCTCTGCTTAGTACGCATCCTGTCAAAAGATTCAATACCCCTCAGAACCCTCAAACTTCACAAATATATATATATATATATATATATATATATATATATATATATATATATATATATATATATATATATATATATATATATATATATATATATATAGCCTACTAAATAAAGCTTTCAATAAAGTTTGCTATTATACCATAAAGGTATAATGGCATCCTATAAACCCTAGAACTTTATGTATACTAAAGTTCTAGCAAAAAACCTTCCGTTTCCATCACTGAAAATGGAATATATAACTTTAAAAAGACAAATATTCAAAGCTCCATAACCTCCATAAAACATACCACCCTCCACCTCTTTTCCTAATTATGATCGATATTTAGACATTGTACCTACTTAGGTGGTGGAGATCCAATTCTTGATCAAACCTATGACGATAAATGAAGATATTATTGGAAAAATCGAGCGCGCCCCTAAATACAAGAATAGTTCACCCTAAACACTTGTGTGATGACTGAACACCGATTAGATTTGTTTAGTCATGTATATTCTACGCTTGAGAGAATTGGAAAGACAGCCTAGAAAATGTCATTTCTGATTTTAAAAATAGGAAAAGAATGTTATTTATTTTATAAAACATAAGGAACGAACGTAACGGTCTTCTGAGTCTTTATTTACTTAAAGTATGATCGACCTTTTTCTTGAGGACAAGAAAAGTCTAAGTGTGGGATACTTGATATTGCGTAAAAAGTCATGTTTTACCAACGATATCCACTTGTATTCTACATGTTTTCAAGCAATATAGTTCATTAAATGCACTAATCTACTAAGTTTTTCTAAACAGGAATTTAAAACCTTACTTTGTGGAAAAGCTGTAGAAAGAGCCTAAATTAGGTTTTTCTAACTCAAATTTCAGAGAACCGACCTACAAGACCATCACAAGAGATCAAGATCACTAACCAGAGATGCCAGTACTTATTTAATCAAGTATATGACAATCTATAAAAAAATCCTAGAAGCCCATCTGATTCATATACAAAGAGTATGAGGTTTCAAGACTTACACACACTGAAAAAACACACACTAAACTTAATATCACATAACTTCAAATACAACCACAAGGACCCTCCAGAGATGATTTAGGGGATAATGTGTGACTAATATCAATCTAAAGAACCTCAAGAAAGAGCCTCTACTGAAATTCAAGCCAGAACGTATACTGGTGCTTAAACATCAAACAATCAGTTACCCAATTGGCGACCCAGTTACTCAAAAATGGCAACCATATAGGTAACAGGCGACCCAGTTACTTAAAAATGGCAATCCAGCTACTCAACTTGTGACTCGATATTTTAAACTGGCGACTCGAAATCAGAAACTGGCGACTCAGAAATGAAACTAGCGACCCAGTTTCCAAAACTGACAACCTAGAAATGGAAACTGGCGACCCAATTTCCAAAACTGGTTACCCAGTTAAGGAAATTGGCGACCCGGTTAGTTAACTAGGGACCCTGGTTAAGAAAACTAATGATTCGTGGTTAAGCAACTAGCGACTCGACATCAAAACTTGCGACCCAGTTCACCTATAAAAGGGAGGCTTCATACGTTCATTTTATTCATTCAGAGAACTCAAAGCTCTCTGGTTTCGAGTTTTGCACCCTTCTTTCTCTCTCACAACACAATTTTGCAAGCTTAGGCTAGTTTAGTTTAAATTAGTGTGAGTCTTGTAAGCTCTTAAGAGGCTGTCTATACTTCCTAGAGAAAGATTTAGAGCTAGGTCTTATGTAATATTTGTCTATGAATAATACATAAGTGAATCACGGTGATAGCAAGCATTGCAAGGATCGTCTATAATCACTTGTAAGCAATTCTATTACTACCTTTATATTATATTTTGATAATTAGACTTTATAATTAAGATAATTGTTATATGTGTTGTTATAATAATTACTAATATATATTGCTATCGTAATATCTATAAACAACTATCTTGTAATATTCATGATTGAATATTACAAATATATGTATTAAATAATAAAATCATTAATATATTATTTAAAGTACGAACTATAAACTTAATAAAACTATTGGAAACTATTTTATACGCTTAACATTAATCAACTAAAATTCTGGCTCACGATTACCTTTTTCAACTGTTTGTGTGGTTAACGGTTTATAAAACTGAAAATGATAAAAATATTACTTAAACTCATTAATTATCTTGGTTAACATCTCAGGTGAGATTGAAGTAATTATATTTATATAATTATGGAAGGACCTAGTTGGCCAATTCGGTCGAGACATACAGCTTGATTGTAAAGGAGGTCTTTTAGTTGTGTACATATATAACTAATCAGTTCAAGATATTTCACTCAATTTCCTTCCACCTTCTAGACCAAAGAACTTACTACACATAGACGTTAAGTACATTTAATAGTTCGTATGTTTTCTAAAACAATTTACTAAAACATTGTTGTTAAGAAAAACTATAATTAAACGGGGCTCCGTCATATTCGGATAGCCTTATTGAAGGCCACTTGTATGATATAAGGGTACAGTCAGAATCACCTTCGGCTTAAAGATACCAGTGACATCCTTAATTGGAACTGGACCAATTAAGGAGGGCTTTAAGTTCACAAGACGTTTTAATAAATAGAAATCATCTCCGATAGTATCAAATAAAACTTATAAAAAGATATACACTAGAAAATTTAATATATATATATATATATATATATATATATATATATATATATATATATATATATATATATATATATATATGTGTATGTGTGTGTGTGTGTGTGTGTGTGTGTGTGTGTGTGTATATGTGTGTGATAACATATATATATACATATATATATATATATATATATATATATATATATATATATATATATATATATATATATATATATATATATATATATATATATACTAGGTAGTGGTTAGGTAGGTAGATATAAAATAGAAAAACACAACACAAAAACATCTAATAACTATAATATAAACAGAAAACCAGAAAAGTACTCACAAAAATAATAAAACATTAACTTAAATCTAGAATAATAAACTTTGGAATTCTCGTCCAAAGTGTTGAGTTGTGTGACGAACCTAGGTTATATTTACACTATCTACTCATTAGATAAATGTGAGTACAAGCTCAGATCTAGCTCTTATAAATATTAACACCTCAGATGTACTAGTACGACAGGTCTCGCTCTCTGAAAAGCTGAAAGGCCCAGCTCTTCAAACAAACAAAGAGAAGCAACCGGGTCCGACTATCGCGATTTAAACCCTGGAGACAGTCTATTTTACCCCACCATCCACTATCCATCCTTTCATCCATTCCGGGGATAAAAATAACAACACGATCCGGGCGTATTAAGCCCATGTAATGTTGGTTGGAATTTGTGGCGTGTAAAGTTGATATCGGCCAAAAAGTCACATTTTTACCCCCGATATTAAGTCCCAAATCAATAAAGATATAAACTTTATTGTCAATTTAAGAATTATTCAATTTATTTTGTAGATTAAGTGATTACGAAGACAATGCAAGAAGAATCGAAGAAATTGGACTTAAAACGAAGAATCTAGAGCGAAAACGGTGAAGACCAACTTACGACCTTGAAAATCAGAATTACGATCCAGGAAATAGAGCTGATCAGCCACCCCATGGCCATGGCACACGACCATGACCCACGACCTGCCAGCCCGCCCCATGGCTTGCCAGAGCTCCATGTCCATGTCCATGTCCATGTCATACGTTGTTAGGACCCCAAAATGTGTATAGTGTTAATGTGAAATAAGCTTATTAGATGGTTCCTTAGAAGAGGGCTATATAAGGAACCTTAGTAGTCCTAATTAGATATCCATTACATTATAAACTAGCTTAAGAAGCTGTGGATTGTAAATTTACTGATTCTCTCTAATACCGAGTATGTTCATACCTTACCGAGTCTCACTCAATCTTATCACATCTTCAATTCTCATCATGATCTGACCTATCATTTGGTATAAGAGTGTCCAGGGAGTGATATTACATCACTATATCGATCTAAAGTTTGAAAATTACAGAATCTGATCTCTCTCGGTTAGACTGAATCACATTCGGTATCATCGAAAGTGATAATCTGACGTTCAGATTCTTGTGATAAGTTCAACTGTAACAACCTGGAAATTTTCGATCAAATTTAAACTTAATCTTTAAATGATTTAATGTTTTTGACATGATAAGCAAAGTCTGTAATGTTGAAACCTCAAAAACTTTTAACTGTGTTCATATATATTCAGTTACCCTTTGACTATTCCCGATGAATCACGAACATTTGTGTGTAGATATCATGTATATATATAAAATAAAAAAATAAATATAAATATGTATAAAAATAATATAGTTAATTGGATTCATAATGTAAAATAATAATTAGAATAAATAAGTTAATATTAAAATATATATATATATATATATATATATATATATACATACATACATGCATATATATATAATTACATATATATTATTATGAAACTATATATAATTTCTATTTATAGTTATTAACATATTATGGTATTAATTAATCAATAAATGTTAATATAGTTTAAAGTTCATATATTATACGTAATTATAAGTTAAAACATAAATGTTATGTTATTATAATTACTTTCATTATTATTAATAATGTTAATATTAATATATATATATATATATATATATATATATATATATATATATATAATTTGACATGTATAAGTTGTTATATTATTATTATTCATATTATTATCATCATTAATAATATTAATATTTATATTACTAATAAGATTATTATTATCTTTTATAATATTATTGTCATTATTAGTAATTAAAATTATCATTATTATTATTAATATTATCATATTATTATTTGTCATTTATTATTATTAGTCTTATTAAGTAATATTATTATTAAAAATATTATTATTAGTATTATTAATATTAATAAGTATTAGAATAATTATATTAGATAATTAAAAAAATAGGAATTTGATACATATATATATATAGAGATATATCATCAAATTATATAAATACAGAATATATAATTATACATATACAAGATACATATATACATATATATAAATACATATATGATTAATTATATAAATCTGTATTACTATTATTAATTTTGATTAATTGAATATTGAAAACACAGAATCTGTTTCACGTTCTTATCACACTGTATTTGATTGAAGATTCTTGTCTCTGTCTATAATCTGGATTGCATATCGAATCCTAGCACAGTTTCAAACAAAAATTGTTAGCCATCCTAATCAACCTTTATATATTTATTATTTTCTGTTTAAATTATTTTGTAAATCCAATTCTTATATAATACGAGCATTACAGATTGTTGAGTGAATTCAATTGACTAACTTATTCGTCTTCTTCACCCTCAATATCAATTATCAATTTTTGCAGCCTTTAATTGTCAAATTTAAATAAAAATTAAGTAGAAGGTCAGGTACCTGCTCTGTATATTCGAAATTTTGTCTAAAACTCGAATTCGATTTGTTTTTCAAAATGTATTATTGCAGTTACATTAGAAAGATTTACTTTAAACTATTTGTAAAGTCTCAAAGTCCAATTTTTACTATCCAGTTCCAATTTTGGAGTCAAAGTTTCGATTTAAAAAGTCAAACGATTTGTTCTTGAAGAAATTCGCGACCGTGTTTATGTTTCAAGTTAAATTGAGATTACAGAAAGTTTATAGGTATGATTTGAAACCATTTTTATGTAGAAAGTTTGATCTGAAACATTCGAAATTTTTGAATTCGATTTTGAGTTATATTTTGTGTTCTTCAACTGCAGATACCTCATTTTATTTATTTCTGTTTTAATTAAAATTCAAACATCTATTTTAGGATGGATTTGTTAGTCTGAGAAATCCTAAATTAATTGGTTAACTCATTAAAATCGAGAGATAAGGTTCCTGGTCGATGTATTTTCAAGAGGAAGAAGAAGGAGAAAGGGAAAACAGATTATATTGGGTTAAATATTTATACGGGGTAAATATAAACAGAAAAGCAGGATGAGAGGAGTGGTTTAGGAATGTTTTGGGTATTCGAGAGGTCGGAGGTTCGAGTCCCGTTTGGAGCATTTCTTTTTACTCGAAGTTTTTAAAGGGTATACACAATTATTCCTATTTTAATTATTATTATTATTATTATTAATTATTATGATTATTATTATTATTGTTATGATTATTATTATTAGTTATTAATGTTATAATTATGATTATAATTATTATTGTTATTAGTGTTATTATTATTATTATTATTATTATTATTATTATTATTATTATTATTATTAATAGTATTATTATTATTAAGATCACCATTATTATAATTATCAATATTGTTATTATTAGTATTATATCCATTATTATTATTATAAGTATTAATTATGATATTACAATTAAATTTAAAACTTTAATATTATTATCATGAATATGTTTATTATTATTATTATGAAAGTAATATAAATTATTATCATTTTTCGTAAATATTAGTATTAATATCTTTTTAAAAATAATAGAAGTGTTAATATTGACATAAGTAATATTATTATCACGAGTATTATTATTATGTAGGTACTAAAATCAGTATCATGACTATCCTTAACTGTAAAATCAATATTGTTACAAGTATTACAATTATTATTATTATTATTATTATTATTATTATTATTATTATTATTATTATTATTATTATTATTATTATTATTATTATTATTATTATTATTATTATTATTATTATTATTATCATTATTATTATTATTATTATTATTATTATTATTATTATTATTATTATTATTATTAATACAAATATAAGTATTAGGAAAAAAATTATCATATATTATTATTATGATAATAACTAATATTATTAGTATTATTATGAAAATAATAAAATTATTTTTTTCAACTAATATTAGTATTAGTATCATTTCTTTTAGTGTAGTAACATATTTAAAATTTGTAATATCATAATTATCATTATTATTGTTATAAGTACTATCTTAATATTATCATTATTATTATTATTATTATTATTATTATTATTATTATTATTATTATTATTATTATTATTATTATTATTATTATTATTATTATTATTATTATTATTATTCTTATTATTATTATTAAAATTCTCATTATCAATGCTATTATTATTATTATTATTAAAACTTATTATCATTACTAACAATTTATTTAAAGTTATCATTAAAACAAAAAGTATTATGATTATTAGTAATATCAATATCATTATTATTAAAAGTATTATGAAGATAAAAATAAAAGTTTAAAAAAATATATTATTATAAGTATATATTAACTATATTAACAAATTATTTTTTTAGAAATACTAATATATAACAATTTAGCTATTTTAATATAACACTAAACAGATATACATATATATTAATATAACTATAAAAATATTAATCATTTTGAATGTATACACAAACTAAAAGTATATGTTACTAATATAAAAATGGTGTAACTAATAAATAAATAAATAATATATATATATATATATATATATATATATATATATATATATATATATATATATATATATATATATATATATATTCGACTACAATTATGTATATTAATAAATATACAAATGGTATAGATTTGTGAATCCAAGGCCAACCTTGCATTGTTCAGTTTCGTCATATGTATTTTTGCTACAAAATACAGTATTGTGAGTTCATTTGATTCCTTTTTACTCTTTACATTTTTGGGACTGAGAATACATGTGTTGCTTTATATATGTTTTACAACTGCTTTATTAAATGGCTTTGAAATCTATATTTTTGGACTGGGATGCTTTTATAAATGTTTAACGAGATAGACACAAGCAAAACATTCCTCGAATGAATTATTATACAGACAGAAGTTCTGTTGATTATTATTGAATTAGGTGGACATGATAATTACCACCAATTGATGAATATATTTTTCCCTGATTATTATTGCTTGGAAACCTAAGAATTAGAATCGGGTATGGCCCTAATTCACGCGAATCCTAAAGGTAGCTACCGGGTTTAACACCCCCACCCAGAATGTTCACTAGACGGAAGAGCTAGTAGGCGTGGTGTTTAGTACTTCGAAGTTTATATATTATACAGACGAGATGTTCTGTTTTGGGGATATTATTGATGCGCATTATATGTTAAGGTCGGTTACCATGTTGAGCAATGAAATCGAAATGTATGTTATGTATCGAGAGAATGATTTTTATACACATGTTATGTGTATTCGTTTTGTGCATGATTATTTAAAAATCGCTAGGCAACCTATGGGGGAGAAAAGGATACGAACCTACTCTGCTAAGCATTATGAAAAATGGTTTTGTACACGAGATAGGTGTACTGTATTTGAATTTTGTGATCTATCAAAATGATGAATTTTATTGTTTACGATAAACTTATGAACTCGCCAACCTTTTGGTTGACAATTTAAAGCATGTTTATTTTCAGGTATGAAAGAAATCTTCCGCTGTGCATTTGCTCATTTTAGAGATATTACTTGGAGTCATTCATGACATATTTCAAAAGACGTTACATTCGAGTCATTGAGTTCATCAAGATTATTATTAAGTCAATTATAGTTGGATGTATTATGAAATGGTATGCATGCCGTCAACTTTCATTGTAATGAAAGTTTGTCTTTTAAAAACAAATGCAATGTTTGTAAAATGTATCATATAGAGGTCAAGTACCTTGCGATGTAACCAAATGTAATGTATTCGTCCAGATGGATTAGGACGGGTCGTTAAAGTTGGTATCAGAGCGGTGGTCTTAGCGAACCAGGTCTTGCATTAGTGTGTCTAATTGATAGTTGTTTAGATGCATTAGTGAGTCTGTACTTCGACCGTGTCTGCATGTCAAAAGTTTTGCTTATCATTTCTTGTCAGAAATTACCTGCTTATCATTCTTAGTCTAGACACGTTTTACTGCATTGACTGCATGAATAGTGTATAGACAAAATTCATAACATAGCATATCTGATAATTATATCTTAGCGTATCTGTTACTGTAGACTTTGCTTGACAGCTTTCGTAGATTTCTCCGTAACTTATGAGATTTTAGTATTATATATGCATATATAAATTATGTATTGCAGGATACTAATCTACATCCTATAATCTAATTCATATCAAAAATCCTCCATCTGATCGTACGAGATGGATCCCTCAACCAGTTCGAATTCCTCGGATTCCGATAGCTATTCCGATATGAATATCCACTTGAGCTCCGAAAGCAGTGTAACCAAAATGGATCAACTGATTTGTCATCTTCAATTCGATATGAATTAGGGATGGGTTCGTGATCTACTTAATCATTGGAGACAAGAAGAAGGTGATCCTTTCCACCCACCGAATTTCCCTCTTGGTGAAGAACCTGAAGCACTAACTGGCGAACCTATCCGAAACACCATTTTCAGACTCATTTCCAGGGTAGCTCATCACGATTATATTCTATCCACAATTCTAAACCTTATTCAGCCGCTCGTTCCGACCGACAATCATCCCGGAATAATGGAAGAAGTCAACGAGCTTCGCGCTCGAGTAATCAATTTGGAGAATATGGTGCAAAACTTACCAGCTTCGGCAACAACATCAACACCAGTACCACCAACAACCAAAGTTTCAACATCACATGCCTCAACATCGCAATCTATACCTCGAGCATAATTTTCGTTCCACATCTTGTCCTACATCGATTATCTTCGTCCTACGTATCGTTCTACATCACTTATCTTCGTTCGACATGACGATTATGTAATCTCTAATGTTTTAGAGATTATGTATTCTAGTTCTAATGGTAAATCAAATGAGATTAATATTATATCAACTCATTAAATCCATGATTACATCTGAAGAAAATATATATGTAAGTATATTTTCACAAAGATTGTAATTAAAAAATTCTTTCGTACAAACTGTTAATGGTGAAAATATTTTAACGGGTAGGTAATACTCGAGGAATATTTAGATTTCACATTAATAAGTTACAATGTACATTCTTCGAATCTGATTCAACAGTCATTTACTATCCTACTTACATCCACAAGATATACGAATCCGTTCACCACAAAATAACCATTTTCATTCAATTTCATATTTGGATTTTGACTTACCAGAATCCAACAAGTGGCATAATGAAGAAAACATTGGACAAAAATAAAATTTGTTAGAAACAAACAAATTAACTATGAGAAATTTTGATAAGAATCCACGCTAACAAAATCCTAGCTAACTGTTCCTAGCTAACTGTTAATTCCGTATTACATTTTATTTATCGCAATTTATTTATCGTAATTTTCATTCTCGCAATTTTATTTATTGTCATTTAAATTTCTGTTATTTATTTTACGCACTTTAAATATCGGGACATGTATACAATTTTTCGACATATCATATCGATGCCATCTATACATATTATTTGGAATAACCATAGACACTCTATATGCAGTAATACTCGAGTTAGCTATACAGGGTTGAGGTTGATTCTCAAATAATATATATACTTTGAGTTGTGATCGAGTCTGAGACTTGTATACAATGGGTCACGACATGTATTAATTAATTTAAATATTATATATTAAACTATATATATGAATTATTGAACTACTAACTGTGGACTACTAACATTGGACAATTAAAATGAATTAAAATATTGATTATAACATATGAAACTAAACATTTCTTCAAGTTTACCACTTGATTTCATCTTAAACCTCGTTTGTATCTTGACTATTACAATCTGCGTTCAAACCTTTCATGATTCTTGAAAATACCTCAATCGAGAGGATGATTCAACCACATGTTATCTATGAGAAGAAAGATTTATGCATATAGCTATGCACCTGAAAAAGTCTCAGAACCTGAATAAACATTTAACACAAATTTATGATCCCTTGGCGTTGTTATTACCGAAAATAACTTTACAATCCCTCTCCAAAGTAGCCAATTTTGTCACAGCTTCAGCAAATCAATTTCGACATTTCATTCGAATAAACTCTACTATAACTTTGATATATAAGTTCGCCCTTCGTCATCATTACCGGGGAACCATCTATATTCCACCACATTAGCAGTAAACTTACCAACAACTTCATTACTTATTGACTTAAGTCTCTCCGAAGAACCATTATATTTGTTCATTAAAACCCTATCATATACTCATCCGCATCTTGTAACGAGAATTGCCATACCAATTACTGAGAATTAGAAATCAATATTTTGAATCTCACAGCATTTCTACATCAACAGTTATATGTATACATATAACATCTATCTCCTAGAATTACGATCTTCAATTCTGAAATTCTAAAAAGCACCCAGCCTACGAATCATTACATTGAACTTTGAAAACGCTGAATGAAGCAACAGAAACTGTAGACAACCAAAACAATCAAAAGTTTGATGATAAATAATGGAGTGTTGAAAAAGCTCAAAGATTTTGATACTGAAAAATGAATATAGCAAACCATGAAGGAGACTATGAACAAATCACAAGGACTAAACCTGTACATAAAGAATCATGATGATTCTGTTTCTGATGAAATCTTTAATGAATACCTTGCTCCTTAATCATTCTAAATCATTGTGAATGAATTTTTTCATCACACTTTGATTCTAGAATTATAATATATCATGGTATCTTTCATTATAAATATCCTTAATATTTCTGAAGATATCTTCATAAATATTCTTGTCCGATATTATTTATCTTTTCGAGCTATCTGTGTTACATCATAAAAGAAACTGTTTTAGTTTCTAAAATTCTGAAAAATTCGAGTTTGAATTATGAATGTTTTGAAGTAGTGTTGGGAACTGAAGCATGAGTTGGTGTAATATAATGACACTTGATCAATGTGATTATATTATAGTAAGTCATGCTGAGTTTCTAATGGAGCTTGATAATTCACAGACTATAACGTCATCGGGTACCATGTTACACGACTTCTACATTCTACCGAATCTCTAAACAAATCAAGAACATATTTTATTGATAATTCTATCTTTTCCAGTGACTTTTGATAATTTGGCAAATGATTTGGAAATATGAATTAAAATATAAAAGATGAGAGTTGTGAAAATATTGGAACGAAAGAAGTTCATTTATAGTGAGATTTCAGACAGAGCAATCGAGACAGATCATCGCATTTAACCGAAGAGGATCCTAAATTCTTAATTACCAAAGAATCAAATCTTATTACAAAGATTTTCTCCAAATCCCTTGAACTCTGGAATCATGTCTACGTCGAAAGATATGACGAATCTACAATTATTCATTTCCCTCTTTTTGTGATAGTTTCACTCGTACTCTTCACATAATTGAGTTATTTTATCTATATTACTCAATGATGATAAAACTCTAATTTTCAGCTTGTATGCGTCATGAAAACATACTTATTGTCAGCCATGACCATCCCAATCAAATTTCGAGACGAAATTTCTTTAACGGGTAGGTACTGTGACAACCCGGAAATTTTCGATCAAATTTAAACTTAATCTTTAAATGATTTAATATTTCTGACACGATAAGCAAAGTCTGTAATGCTGAAACCTCAAAAACTTTTAACTGTTTTCATATATATTCAGTTACCCTTTGACTATTCCCGATGATTCATGAACATTTGTGTGTGGATAACATGTATATATATAGGAAATATAAAAATAAATATAAATATGTATAAAAGTAATATAGTTAATTGGATTCAAAATGTAAAATAATAATTAGAATAAATAAGTTAATATTAAAATGAATATATATATATATATATATATATATATATATATATATATATATATATATATATATATATATATATATATATATATATATATATATATATATATATATATATATATATATATATATATATATTACATATATATTATTATGAACCTATATATAATTTCTATTTATAGTTATTAACATATTGTTGTATTAATTATTCAAAAATGTTAATATAGTTTAAAGTTAATATATTATACGTAATTATAAGTTAAAACATAAATGTTATGTTATTATCATTACTTTCATTATTATTAATAATGTTAATGTCAATATTAATATTAATATTTGTATTATTAATATTATTAATATTATTAATTCAAATATGAGATATATATATATATATATATATATATATATATATATATATATATATATATATATATATATATATATATATATATATATATATATAATTTGACATGTATAAGTTGTTATATTATTATTATTCATATTATTATCATCATTAATAATATTAATATTTATATAACTAATAAGATTATTATTATCATTTATAATATTATTGTCATTATTAGTAATTAAAATTATCATTATTAGTATTAATATTATCATATTATTATTTGTCATTTATTATTATTAGTCTTATTAAGTAATATTATTATTAAAAATATTATTATTAGTATTATTGATATTAATAAGTATTAGAATAATTATATTAGATAATTAACAAAAATAGGAATTTGATACATATATATATACAGATATATCATCAAATTATATAAATACAGAATATATAATTATACATATACAAGATACAGATATACATATATATAAATACATATACGATTAATTATATAAATCTGTATTAATATTATTAATTTTGATTAATTGAATATTGAAAACACAGAATCTGTTTCACGTTCTTATCACACTGTATTTGATTGAAGATTCTTGTCTCTGTCTATAATCTGGATTGCATATCGAATCCTAGCACAGTTTCAAACAAAAATTGTTAGCCATCCTAATCAACCTTTATATATTTATTATTTTCTGTTTAAATTATTCTATAAATCCAATTCTTATATAATACGAGCATTACAGATTGTTGAGTGAATTCAATTGACTAACTTATTCGTCTTCTTCACCCTCAATATCAATTATCAATTTTTACAGCCTTTAATTGTCAAATTTAAATAAAAATTAAGTAGAAGGTCAGGTACCTGCTCTGTATATTCGAAATTTTGTCTAAAACTCGAATTCGATTTGTTTTTCAAAATGTATTATTGCAGTTACGTTAGAAACATTTACTTTAAACTATCTGTAAAGACTCAAAGTCCAATTTTTACTATCGAGTTCCAATTTTGGAGTCAAAGTTTAGATTTAAAAAGTCAAACAATTTGTTCTTGAAGAAATTCACGATCGCGTTTATGTTTCAAGTTAAATTGAGATTACAGAAAGTTTATAGGTGTGATTTGAAACCATTTTTATGTAGAAATTTTGATCTGAAACATTCAAAATTTTCAAAATTGATTTTGAGTTATATTTTGTGTTCTTCAACTGCAGATACCTCGTTTTATTTATTTTTTTAATTAAAATTCAAACATCTATTTTTGAACGTATCTGTTAGTCTGAGAAATCCTAAATTAATTGGTTAACTCATTAAAATCGAGAGATAAGGTTCCTGGTTGATGTGTTTTCAAGAAGAAGAAGAATGAGAAAGGGAAAACAGATTATATTGGGTTAAATATTTATACGGGGTAAATATAAACAGAAAAGTAGGATGGGAGGAGTGGTTTAGGAATGTTTCGGGTATTCGAGAGGTCGGGGGTTCGAGTCTCGTTTGGAGCATTTCTTTTTACTCGAAGTTTTTAAAGGGTATACACAATTATTCATATTTTAATTATTATTATTATTAATTATTATTATGATTATTATTATTATTATTATTGTTATGATTATTATTATTATTAGTTATTAATGTTATAATTATGAATATAATTATTATTATTATTATTAGTGTTATTATTATTATTATTATTATTATTATTATTATTATTATTATTATTATTATTATTATTATTAATTAATAGTATTATTATTATTAAGATCACCATTATTATAATTATCAATATTGTTATTATTAGTATTATATCTATTATTATTATAAGTATTAATTATGATATTACAATTAAATTTAAAACTTTAATATTATTATCATGAATATGTTTATTATTATTATTATGAATATAATATAAATTATTATCATTTTTCGTAAATATTAGTATTAATATCTTTTTATAAATAATAGAAGTGTTAATATTGACATAAGTAATATTATTATCACGAGTATTATTATTATGTAGGTACTAAAATCAGTATCATGAATATCCTTAACAGTAAAATCAATATTTTTACAAGTATTACAATTATTATTATTATTATTATTATTATTATTATTATTATTATTATTATTATTATTATTATTATTATTATTATTATTATTATTATTATTATTATTATTATTATTATTAATTATTATTAGTATTATTTATACAAATATAAGTATTATTATAAAAATTATCATATATTATTAATATGATAATAACTAATATAATTAATATTATTATGAAAATAATAAAATTATTGTTTTCAATTAATATTAGTATTAGTATCATTTCTTTTAGTGTAGTTACATATTTAAAATTTGTAATATCATAATTATCATTACTATTGTTATAATTACTATCTTAATATTATCATCATCATTATTATTATTATTATTATTCTTATTATTATTATTATTATTATTATTATTATTATTATTATTATTATTATTATTATTATTATTATTATTATTATTATTATTATTATTATTATTATTATTAAGATTATCATTATCAGTGCTATTATTATTATTAAAACTTATTATCCTTACTAACAATTTATTTAAAGTTATCATTAAAACAAAAAGTATTATGATTATTAGTAATATCAATATCATTATTATTATTATTAAAAGTATTATGAAGATAAAAATAAAAATTTAAAAAAATAATAATATTATAAGTATATATTAACTATATTAACAAATTATTTTTTTAAAAATACTAATATATAAAAATTTAGGTATTTTAATATAACACTAAACAGATATACATATATATTAATATAACTATAAAAATATTAATCATTTGAATGTATACACAAACTAAAAGTATATGTTACTAATATAAAAATGGTGTAACTAATAAATGTATATATATATATATATATATATATATATATATATATATATATATATATATATATATATATATATATATATATATATATATATATATTCGACTACAATTACATACATTAATAAATATACAAATGATATAGGTTCGTGAATCCAAGGCCAACCTTGCATTGTTCAGTTTCGTCATATGTATTTTTACTACAAAATACAGTATTGTGAGTTCATTTGATTCCCTTTTACTCTTTACATTTTTGGGACTGAGAATACATGCGATGCTTTATAACTGTTTTAAAACTGCTTTATTAAATGCCTTTGAAATCTATATTTTTGGACTGAGATGCTTTTATAAATGTTTGACGAGATAGACACAAGTAAAACATTTCTCGAATGAATTATTATACAGACAGAAGTTCTGTTGATTATTATTGAATTAGGTGGACATGATAATTGCCACCAATTGATGAATATATTTTCCCCTGTTTATTATTGCTTGGTAACCTAAGAATTAGAATCGGGTATTGAAAGGACCCGTCCTAATCCATCTGGACGAAGTCTTCAACAGCTGGTCCCATTACGAGGTTCTGAACTCTATATGCCCTGAATGACTCCATGTAATATGAGCAAATGCACAGCGGAAGATTTCTTTCATACCTGAGAATAAACATGCTTTAAAGTGTCAACCAAAAGGTTGGTAAGTTCATAGGTTTATCATAAACAATAAAATTCGTCATTTTGATAGACCACAAGATTTAAATGCTGCATGGTACAAATGGGCCCGAATCCTATACCCACCTGTAATGTACATGCGATATCTTTCAAATACAGTACACCTTTCTCGTGTACGAAATCATCTTTCATAAATCTTAGTAACCGTACACATATCTTGTGCACAAAAATAACATACACATAACCTGTGTATAAAATCATTCTGTTGATATATAACATTCATATCAACTGGTGGCAATTATCATGTCCACATAATTCAATGGTGGCAATTATCATGTCCACATAATTTGATGGTGGTAATTATCATGTCCACATAATTCAATGGTGGCAATTATCATGTCCACATAATTCAATAATAATCCGCAGAACTTCTGTCTGCATAATAATTCATTCGAGGAATGTTTTGCTTGTGTCTATCTCGTCAAACATTTATAAAAGCATTTCATGTATTCGTAGTTCAAAATATATTTCAAAAGCATTTAATAAAGCAGTTGTAAAAACAGCGCATGTATTCTCAGTCCCAAAAATGTAAAGAGTAAAAGGGATCAAATGAACTCACCATACTGTATTTTGTAGTAAAAATACATATAACGATATTGAACAACTGAAAAATGTAGGGTTGGCCTCAGATTCACTAACCTATATCATTTATTTATATATTAACACATATAATGGTAATCGAACAAATTTATATATTATATCTTAAATTATATATTTTATATATTTAATTTGTGTATATATTTTGTGTATCACTTAATTTTTATTATATAAAAGTAACATTTTGTTTAAGAATATAAAAGTATGTAATACTAGTATAGATATGTAATAAATATTTTATATAAATAACATTTGTTGTAATAATAATAATATTAATAATGATAGTAATAATTCTATTAATAACACTAATTATAATGATATTTAAAATGTTGATACTTAAAATAATATTAATAACGCTAATAATAATAATAATAATAATAATAATAATAATAATAATAATAATAATAATAATAATAATAATAATAATAATAATAATAATAATAATAATAATAATAATAATAATAATAATAATAATAATTAAAATGTTAATACTTAAAATAATATTAGTAACCCTAATAATAATAATAATAATAATAATAATAATAATAATAATAATAATAATAATAATAATAATAATAATAATAATAATAATAATAATAATAATAATTAGAAGACTACATTTAAAAGAACAAGTTCTAAAAAAAATGTCATGAATGTGGCTCGAACTCGCGACCTCCAGGTTAACCCACCAACACTCTAACCCATGAACTGCTTAATGTTTTCTATTTTAAATCACAGAATAAATCCTCTTAACCCAAAACTTCCTTCGGTCCAGCAACAGTCTCAAAAGCCCAAGTTTTACACAAGTCCAATTAGCAATTAAAAAGCCCATGATGAAATTCACAGATTTGGGTTTTTGGTTTCTGTGTGGCTCGATCAAGATCAAAACAAACAGTCGCCAACATATCATTATCATTATCGTCCCATCATCTAATCATAATCATCGTCATTATCATTCGTAATTTATCATCATCATACTCTCCATCATTATCTCATTCGTATTACTGTTCATCATCATCTTCGAATCTCCATTGTTTCGTAAAAGTAAAACGGACGCAGCAAACATTAAACAAGGATCGAGTATAACGGCAGGCTAACAGTAGCAGTAACCTTTGAGGTGTTGTGGTGATTGGTAACTGAAAGAAACAGACCGGAACATTAGCAGTTAAAAGGTATCACAAGGGTGTGTTTGATTTCGTTTTTTTAATCGCCATAAACAGAAATAAAAGCAGCATGGTAGTAGCAGGAACAACGTAGCAATAGTGGCAGTTTTTGTGGTGGTTGTTGGTGGTTTCCGACGAAGTTTAGGGGAGGGATATATAGAGAGAGTGGCAGTTTGTTTACGATTAAGAAATAGGGGAGAGAGAGAGAGAGAAAGAGAGAGAGAGAGAGAGAGAGAGAGAAGATAAAAGATTAAGGTGGTCCTTGGTGGTGTTTTGTTGTAATCTCGCAAGGGAAACAGGAGCAGTAGCAGCTGCAACCTCGATCAACTAGGAAACATATAGTAGTAACAATCAAGAACATGGTTGTAGCAGGGAACGAGTATTAACAAGAAAGGGGTGTTTGGCCAGGGGTCTGTTCCACAGATAACAGAAACATGTAGTTAATATTGGTTTGGTGGTGATAGTAGTTTGAAAGTGATGGGTTCTTGATGATCACGAAGGATGGATAGAGGTGAAGGTGGTTTCTTCGAGCAGTCTTATATGAAATTAATGTGGGTTTCGAACATATATGTGGTGGAAGTGGGTGGCTGTTACATGGTGTTGTTCATCAAGAAAGAAAATAGGATATAGTAGCATGTTGATTTCGTGTGAAGGTGTTCTAGTGGCGGTGTTGTCAATGATTGGTATGGTGGGTTGAGGGTGATGATTGAATAGTTGTGGGTTGTGAAGGAACCGGAGGAAGAGAGTTCATGTGGTGGTGATGGTTGATAATTTTATCTGTCATCTATATGTTACATGTATAGAGGTATATATATAAAGATAAAGTAACAGATATTAAGTTAATATAACAAACACAGTATTACTAGTTGATAATTCAAATTATCACGGATGCAATAACTATTTCACATATGTAAATATGTATAAATAATATAATTAATAATAGAGAAATAAAGAGACGATGATAGTTTTGGATTCTGGTGTTTGCAAGTATATATGTAAGTATATAATAGATAGTGATTTAAAACAACTCAAGGACAGGGAATCAACTACATCAATTAAAAGAATGGGTAGTAGCCATATAATTGAATTATTTTTTGTCAACATCCTAAACAAGTGGGTTTTGATTTTTATGGATTGTGGTGGTCATACACTAAAGCAAAACATAAGAGTTAAATAATGCCTACGTAGTATAAGCATGTGCTTCTTTTATATAAAGAAAAGAAAATAACAAGGAATTAAGTAATTAAAGGAAATATGATACTTTTGGTTCTATATGCTTTGTCAAAAAAATAAAGTGGAAACAAATAAGAAACATAACTTCACGGGTGGTTTTAGGTGTCCATCGAGTAAAAAAAAGAAACAGTAATAGAAGTAGTGAGATTTTATATATACATATATATTTTTAATAACCCACATATAATTTAATCCGCGAAATAAAATAAGTTTTTTATATACAATCCGTTTGATAAACTTTAAAGAGAAAACGATAGTTACAATTTTTAATAACTGTCTTCGAAACCATTTTTTTATTTTTTTAACATACAATATATAAATGTGTTTCAATAATATTTCTTATAACTACGTTAAATATATATTTTATAAGTTCATATTATTAAATTATGTGTGTAATCATATTCGATATACTTTATATATATTAATACTTTTTAATATCAAGTTTTATTATATCTTAAATTATTCTATTTATTTAATCCTAACAATTAACTCGTATAATATTGTTTCAAGTTATTATATATATATATATATATATATATATATATATATATATATATATATATATATATATATATATATATATATATATATATATATATATATATATATATATATATATATATATATATATACATATCTATTTACCAATAGTTGTTCGTGAATCGTCGAAAACAGTCGAAGGACAATTGAATATATGAACATCGTTTCAAAATTTTCTAGACTCATCATTAAATACATTGCTTATCATATCGAAATCATATAAAGATTAAGTTTAAATTTAGTCGAAAATTCCCGGGTCATCACAGTACCTACCCGTTAAAGAAATTTCGTCCCGAAATTTGAGTGAGGTCGTCATGGCTAACAATAAAAATGTTTTTATGACAAATATGAGTTGATAAATAGGGTTTTATCATTATTGATAAATATAGATAAAACGATTGGATTATGTGGAGCGTTCGAGTGAAGCTGTCACAGAAGATTGTGATAGAGATTTAACTTTTGATGTAGTCACGGTGGATTTCCGGAATTCAAGGAATGAAAATCTTCGAAATCTATATAATATTTGATTCTTTGATAACTAAGGAAATTTAGGATCTCTTTAATTAAATACGGTAATCTACCTCGATTGCTATGTCTGATATTTCACTATAAATTCACCTTCTTTGTTTTCTTATTGTCACCATTCTCATCCTACTTCAAGTCAAACGAATAATGGTCCAGAATTATTAGGTATAGAGTTTTGAATGACTATAATATTCTAATCAGAAAGGAATGTATTAGCATGATTTGATTTGTCAAATTACCAGAATCCATGAGGATGGAACTATCAAGAATATATTTTCTTGATATGTTCAAAGGTTAAGTAGAATAAAATAGTTATGTAACATGGTTCATGATAAAGGTGTGATCTGTGATCCTTTATCACATTCTATTAGAAACTCAGCATGCCTTACTGTAATATAATCACGTTGGCCAGGCGTCATTATATTATACTAACCCATGCTTCAATTCCCAACACTTCTGTACAATTCATTCATAATTTATACTTAGATTTTATAGATGTTTCCAATATAATGGAATACAGAAAACACGAAGAGGTAGATAATTTCGGACGAGAATATTTATGAAAATATCCTCAGAAATATCGAACATATTTATGATGATATTTTGGAATTTCTAAGTTCGAAGGTTGATGAAGAAAAATTGTCCGCAAGATTTTAACATGACTTCGGAGCAAGATACTCTCTAAAGATTTCATCGGATACAAAATTACCTGGATTCTTTGAATATAGGGTATGGTCCTTATATTTGTCCTTGGTCTCCTTCGTGGTTAGCTCAATCCGTTTTCCAGTTCCAAATTTTCTGAGCTTTTCCAACATACTATACTTTATCATCAAACTTTTGATGATTAGGGTCGTTTATAGTTTTTGCTGCTTTATTCAGCTTTTTCAACATTCAGAGTATTGATTTGTAGACTGAGTGCCTTTCAGAATTTCATAATGAAAGATCATAATTCTAAGAGATAAATGTTATACAGATAACTATTGATGTAGATATGCTGTGAGTTTCCAAAGTACTGATTGTTGATTCCCGGTAGTTTGTATGGAAGTTCTCGTTACAAGATGCGGATGAGTATATGATAGGGTTTCAATAAATAAATATAATGATTTATTAGAGAGATTTAAGCCAAGAAGCAACGAGGTCACTGGTACATCTGCTGGTAATATGGTGGAATATAAAAGGTTCCCTGGTAACAATAAAAGAGCACACATATATATCAAGGTTATAATAAGGTTGTTTCGAACGAAAAGTCGATGTTGACTTGTTGGAGCTGTGACAAAATTTGCTACTTTGAAATGGATTTCCAAGTTATTTTGGGTAATAATAACACTAAGGAATTAGCATAGCTACGTTTTAAACGTTAACTCAATTGCCGAGAGTTTCTCAGGTGCATAACTATATGCATCAATCTTTTCTTCCGTAGGTAAAGTGCGGTCGGTTTATCATTTCGGTTGAGGTGTTTTCAAGAATCGTGAATGGTTTGAACGTAGATTGTAATCGTCAAGATACAAATGAGGTTTAAGATGAAATTAAGTGGCAAACTTGAAGAATTGTTTAGTTTAATATGTTATAATCAATATTTTAATTCATTTTAATTGTCCAATGTTATTAGTCCACAGTTGATAGTCCACAGTTAACAGTCCAATAATTCATATATAGTTTAATTTATAATATTTGAATTAATTAATACGTATCATGACCCGTATACGTCTCAGACTCGATCACAACTCAAAGTATATATATTATTGTAGAATCAACCTCAACCCTGTATAGCTAACTCCTGCATTACTGCATCTAGAGTGTCTATGGTTATTCCAAATAATATATATATATGCGTCGATATGATATGTCAAAACCTTGTATACGTGTCCCGATATTTAAAGTGCATAAAATAAATAACAGAAATTAAATGACGATAAATTAAATGCGTAAGGTAAATAACAGAAATTAAATGACGATAAATAAAATTACGAGAATATAAATTGCGATAAATAAACTGCAATAAAATAAAATGTAATACGGAATTAACAGTTAGCTAGGAACAATTAGCTAGGATTTTTTTAGCGTGGTTTCTTAACAAAATTCCTCATAGTTAATTTGTTTGTTTCTAACAAATTTTATTTTGTCAAATGTTTTCTTCATTATGCCACTTGTTGGATTTTGATAAGTCAAAATCCAATATGAAATTGAATGAAAATGGTTATTTTGCGGTGAACGGATACGTATATTGGTGATTGTAAATAGGATAGTAAATGACTGTAGAATTAGATTCAAAGAATGTAAAGTGTAACTTATTAATGTGAAATCTTAAATATCCCTCGGGTATTACCTACCCGTTAAAATATTTTCACCATTAACAGTTTGTATAAAAGAATTTTTAATTACAATCTTTATGAAAACATATATACATATATATTTTCTTCAGATGTAATCATGGATTTAATGAATTAACTTAATATTAAACTCATTTAGTTTTCGGTTGGAACTAGAATAAATAATCCCTAAAACTTTAGAGATTACATATTCGCCATGTCGAATGAAGATAAATGAGGTAGAACGATACGTCGAACATTGATTATACTAGGTACGGAATGAGATGTTGAGACATGGATTGTTGAAACTTGGGTTGTTGGTGGTACTGTTGGTGTCGGTGATGTTGCTGAAGCTGGTAAATTTTGCACCATATTCTCTAAATTGATTACTAGAGCGCGAAGTTCGTTGACTTCTTCTATTATTCCGGAATGATTGTCAGTCGGAACGAGCGGATGAATAAGGTTTAGAATCATGGATAAAATATAATCATGACGAGATACTCTGGAAATGAGGTTGAAAATGGTGTTTCGGATAGATTCGCTGGTAGATGCTTCAGGTTCTTTGCCAAGAGGTGAATTCGGTTGGTGGAAGGGATCGCCTTCTTCGTGTCTCCATTGATTAAGTCAACTACGAACCCATCAGATGAATTGGGGATAGCTGATTGATTGATTCATTCTGGTGACACTGCTTTCGGAGCTTAGGTGAATATCCATGTCGGAATAGCTGTCGAGATAACTATCGGGATAGCTATCGAAATCTGAGGGACTCGAACTGGTTGAGGAATTCATCTCGTATGATCAGATGAAGGATTTTCGATAAGAAATAGATTATAGGATGTAGCTTAGTACCCTGCAATACATAATTTACATATGCATATATAATACCAAAATCTCATAAGTTACGGGGGAATCTACGGAAGCTGTCAGGCAAAGGTAACAATAACAAGTACGCTAAGATATGAATTTATCCATATAATGTCTATGCAATAGAGGCAGTAAGACGTTTCTAGACTAAGAGCGATAAGTAAGTGATTCTCTAAGAATGATAAGCAGGCAATTTTGAACACGAAATGATAAGCAAAACTTTTGACATGCAGACACGGTCGAAGTCCAGACTCACTAATGCATCTAAGCAACTATCAGTTAGACACACTAATGCATGACCTGGTTCGCTAAGACCACCGCTCTGATACCAACTGAAAGGACCCCTCCTAATCCATCTGGACGAAGTCTTCAACAGCTGGTCCCATTGCGAGGTTCTGACCTCTATATGCCCTGAATGACTCCATGTAATATAAGCAAATGCACAGCGGAATATTTCTTTCATACCTGAGAATAAACATGCTTTAAAATGTCAACCAAAAGGTTGGTGAGTTCATAGGTTTATCATAAACAATAAAATTCATCATTTTGATACACCACAAGATTTAAATGCTGCATGGTACAAATGGGCCCGAATCCTATACCCACCTGTATTGTACATGCGATATCTTTCAAATACAGTACACCTTTCTCGTGTACGAAATCATCTTTCATAAATCTTAGTAACCGTACACATATCTTGTGCACAAAAATAACATACACATAACCTGTGTATAAAATCATTCTCTCGATATATAACATTCACATCAACTGGTGGAAATTATCATGTCCACATAATTCAATGGTGGCAATTATCATGTCCACATAATTCGATGGTGGCAATTATCATGTCCACATAATTCAATGGTGGCAATTATCATGTCCTCATAATTCAATAATAATCCGCAGAACTTCTGTCTGCATAATAATTCATTCGAGGAATGTTTTGCTTGTGTCTATCTCGTCAAACATTTATAAAAGCATTTCATGTATTCGCAGTTCAAAATATATTTCAAAAGCATTTAATAAAGCAGTTGTAAAAACAGCGCATGTATTCTCAGTCCCAAAAATGTAAAGAGTAAAAGGGATCAAATGAATGCACCATACTGTATTTTGTAGTAAAAATACATATAACGATATTGAACAACTGAAAAATGCAGGGTTGGCCTCATATTCAAGAACCTATATCATTTATTTATATATTAACACATATAATGGTAATCGAACAAATTTATATATTATATCTTAAATTATATATTTTATATATTTAATTTGTGTATATATTTTGTGTATCACTTAATTTTTATTATATAAAAGTAACATTTTGTTTAAGAATATAAAAGTATGTAATACTAGTATAGATATGTAATAAATATTTTATATAAATAACATTTGTTGTAATAATAATAATAATAATAATAATAATGATAGTAATAATTCTATTAATAACACTAATTATAATGATAATTAAAATGTTGATACTTAAAATAATATTAATAACCCTAATAATAATAATAATAATAATAATAATAATAATATAATAATAATAATAATAATAATAATAATAATAATAATTAAAATGTTAATACTTAAAATAATATTAGTAACCCTAATAATAATAATAATAATAATAATAATAATAATAATAATAATAATAATAATAATAATAATAATAATAATAATAATAATAATAATAATAATAATAATAATAATAATAATAATAATAATAATAATAATAATAATAATAATTAGAAGACTACCTTTAAAAGAACAAGTTCTAAAAAAAAATGTCATGAATGTGGCTCGAACCCGCGACCTCCAGGTTAACCCACCAACACTCTAACTCATGAACTGCTTAATGTTTTCTATTTTAAATCACAGAATAAATCCTTTTAACCCAAAACTTCCTTCGGTCCAGCAATAGTCTCAAAAACCCAAGTTTTACACAAGTCCAATTAGCAATTAAAAAGCCCATGATGAAATTCACAGATTTGGGTTTTTGGTTTCTGTGTGGCTCGATCAAGATCAAAACAAACAGTCGCCAACATATCATTATCATTATCGTCCCATCATCTAATCATAATCATCATCATTATCATTCGTAATTTATCATCATCATACTCTCCATCATTATCTCGTTCATATTACTGTTCATCATCATCTTTGAATCTCCATTGTTTCGTAACAGTAAAACAGACGTAGCAAACATGAAACAAGGATCGAGTATAACGGCAGGCTAACAGTAGCAGTAACCTTTGAGGTGTTGTGGTGATTGGTAACTAAAAGAAACAGATCGGAACAGTAGCATTTAAACGGTATCACAAGGGTGTGTTTGATTTCGTTTTTTTAATCGCCATAAACAGAAATAAAAGCAGCGTGGCAGTAGCAGGAACAACGTAGCAATAGTGGGAGTTTTTGTGGTGGTTGTTGGTGGTTTCTGACGAAGTTTAAGGGAGGGAGATATAGAGAGATATATATAGAGAGAGAGTGGCGGTTTGTTTACGATTAAGAAATAAGAGAGAGAGAGAGAGAGAGAGAGAGAGAGAAGATAAAAGATTAAGGTGGTCCTTGGTGGTGTTTTGTTGTAATCTCGCAAGGGAAACAGGAGCAGTAGCAGTAGCAGTAGCAGTTGTAACCTCGATCAACTAGGAAACATATAGTAGTAACAATCGAGAACATGGTTGTAGCAGGGAACGAATATTAACAAGAAAGGGGTGTTTGGCCAGGGGTCTGTTCCACAGATAACAGAAACATGTAGTTAATATTAGTTCGGTGGTGATAGTAGTTTGAAAGTGACGGGTTCTTGATGATCACGAAGGATGGATGGAGGTGAAGGTGGTTTCTTCGAGCAGTCTTATATGAAATTAATGTGGGTTTCGAACATATATGTGGTGGAAGTGGGTGTCTGTTACATGGTGTTGTTCATCAAGAAAGAAAATAGGATATAGTAGCATGTTGATTTCGTGTGAAGGTGTTCTAGTGGCGGTGTTATCAATGATTGGTATGGTGGGTTGAGGGTGATGATTGAATAGTTGTGGGTTGTGAAGGAACCGGAGGAAGAGAGTTCATGTGGTGGTGATGGTTGATAATTTTATCTATCATCTATATGTTACATGTATAGAGGTATATATATATATATATAAAGATAAAGTAACAGATATTAAGTTAATATAACAAACACAGTATTACTAGTTGATAATTCAAATTATCACGTATGCAATAAATATTTCACATATGTAAATATGTATAAATAATATAATTAATAATAGAGAAATAAAGAGACGATGATAGTTTTGGATTCTGGTGTTTGCAAGTATATATGTAAGTATATAATAGATAGTGATTTAAAACAACTCAAGGACAGGGAATCAACTACATCAATTAAAAGAATGGGTAGTAGCCATATAATTGAATTATTTTTTGTCAACATCCTAAACAAGTGGGTTTTGATTTTTTATGGATTGTGGTGGTCATACACTAAAGCAAAACACAAGAGTTAAATAATGCCTACGTAGTATAAGCATGTGCTTCTTATATATAAAGAAAAGAAAATAACAAGGAATTAAGTAATTAAAGGAAATATGATACTTTTGGTTCTATATGCTTTATCAAAAAAAATAAAGTGGAAACAAATAAGAAACATAACTTCACGGGTGGTTTTAGGTGTCCATCGAGTAAAGAAAAGAAACAGTAATAGAAGTAGTGAGATTTTATATATACATATATATTTTTAATAACCTACATATAATTTAATCCGCGAAATAAAATAAGTTTGTTATATACAATCCGTTTGATAAACTCGAAAGAGAAAACGATAGTTACAATTTTTAATAACTGTCTTCGAAACCATTTTTTAATTTTTTTAACATACAATATATAAATGTGTTTCAATAATATTTCTTATAACTACGTTAAATATATATTTTATAAGTTCATATTATTAAATTATACGTGTAATCATATTCGATATACTTTATATATATTAATACTTTTTAATATCAACTTTTATTATATCGTAAATTATTCTATTTATTTAATCCTAACAATTAACTCGTATAATATTGTTTCAAGTTATTACATATATATATATATATATATATATATATATATATATATATATATATATATATATATATATATATATATATATATATATATATATATATATATATATGTATGTATATATATATATATATATATACATATCTATTTACTAATAGTTGTTCGTGAATCGTCGAAAACAGTCCAAGGTCAATTGAATATATGAACATCGTTTCAAAATTTTCTAGACTCATCATTAAATACATTGCTTATCATATCGAAATCATATAAAGATTAAGTTTAAATTTAGTCATAAATTCCCGGGTCGTCACAGGTATGACCCTAATTCACGTGAATCCTAAAGGTAGCTACCGAGTTTAACACCCCACCCAGAATGTTCACTAGACGAAAGAGCTAGTGGGCGTGGTGTTTAGTACTTCGAATTTTATATATAATACAGACGAGATGTTCTGTTTTGGGGATATTATTGATGCGCATTATATGTTAAGGTCGGTTACCATGTTGAGCAATAAAATCGAAATGAATGTTATGTATCGAGAGAATGAATTTTATACACAGGTTATGTGTATTAGTTTTGTGCACGAGATATGTGTACGATTATTTAAAAAATGCGAGGCTACCTACAGGGGAGAAAAGGATACGAACCTAATATGCTAAGCATTATGAAAAATGGTTTCGTACACGAGATAGGTGTACAGTATTTAAATCTTGTGGTCTATCAAAATGATGAATTTTATTGTTTACGATAAACTTATGAACTCACCAACCTTTTGGTTGACACTTTAAAGCATGTTTATTCTCAGGTATGAAAGAAATCTTCCGCTGTGCATTTGCTCATTTTAGTAATATTACGTGGAGTCATTCATGACATATTTCAAAAGACGTTGCATTCGAGTCGTTGAGTTCATCAAGATTATTATTAAGTCAATTATAGTTGGATGTATTATGAAATGGTATGCATGCCATCAACTTTCATTGTAATGAAAGTTTGTCTTTAAAAAAAATGCAATGTTTGTAAAAAGTATCATATAAAGGTCAAGTACCTCGCGATGTAACCAAATGTAATGTATTCGTCCAGATGGATTAGGACGGGTTATTAAATCAGCGAAGGTTAATTAGGTGTATTAGAAAGTGTTTCGATCATCATTACAGCTTTCTAACAACAATTATGGAGAATCAAGCTAATTTTTAGAGTTCGCGGCTAAAACTCACTATTTTGATCAATTCAAGCTTGATTATGTGTTTAAGTGAAGATAAGAGGTTTCAGTAACGTACGTGAGGTGTTTAATCACAAATTTGACGTTTCAATTTCACTAATTCTTCAATTTTTAAAGATTTGATCTTCATTCGGTATCGTAACTGCCATACCGAGTCTGCTTCAAAGTCAGAAATTCATTTTAAGTGTTGCATATTGTGGGGTGCTTGTGATTCTATCGCATTCAGTTTGGATATACGCAGCTAATTGGTGTGGTTTGAGCAAGGATTCAATTGATTTTATAAGTTTTACACTTAGACTCGGTTTGTCAGCTGCTATATTTGACATTGAGTATCATAAAAACACTCGGTTTCATTGATATTTTTATTGTTACTAACTTGTTTCCTTATGTAGCAAGGTTACCGAGTCTGTTTCAAAGGGATTGGATTCTTTTGAGTTCAAATTTTACAGAATTTGGCTACCGAGCCAGATACCGAACCAGAATCTATGTATACTTGATATATTTGAGGTTTAAGTATTTAAAGGCTTCATATTCTGTATTTACTGAGTCTATACCGAGTTAGGGTATGATACTTGTTTTTCTTATCAGTTTCTGATACAAAATCTGATATACTGAATCTGCTACAGTACCGAACCAGATACCGAGTTTTCTACAATACCGAACCAGATACCGATTCTGAAATTTTTGTTAGATTTTTGAATCTGAATCTTGTATTTGTGTGATATACCGAATCTACCTCAGATTATGTCAAAATGTCTACTCAAGATACATTGATTATTGGGTCAGATTCCAAATGTTCAGTGTTGTTTGATGGCAAGTACAACCAGTGGCTTCATCGTATCACTCAATACATAAACTACAAGGGTGAGAAGGTAAAATTCATATGGGCTTCTTTGAAAGAAGACCCAGTTGCAGAATTTCATCCGGAAACTGGTATGCCAATTCCATTCTATGAACTTTCTGGAGAGAGACGAGAGAGAGCTCAAGGTGATATTGAAGCTAAAAATATCATCATGCAAGCCATCCCATATGATTTGTTTGAAAATGTTGATAGCTACACCACTGCTAAGGACATATGTGATGAGATCAAACGACAACAAGAAGGATATGACATGTCTGATGTCACCAAAATGAATAAGGCTCTGGGATTTTATGAAGATTTCAAGCAAGAACCTGAAGAACTACTCAAGGATACCTACCGACATTTCAATAGTGTTCTGAATGAGTTGAAAAGGTGCAAGATTACTAAAGTGAATGTTGAGATCAACATGAAGTTTCTTAAAAAGCTCAATACTGATTGGCTTCCTTATGGAACCATCATTCGATCTACCAAAGAGATTGATAAGATGAATATTCATGAGCTTGTTGGAGTCCTTATGCATTATCAACCAGCTGTGTCTAAACTTCAAGAGGAAAGGAAAGAGTCTTCTCCGGGTGATCCACTTGCCCTCATTGCTAAGAAGAAGAGCAAATCTTACACCACTTCCAAAAGCTTATCCAAGAAAGTGCTTGTTAAAGAATCAACTGATTCTGAAGGGCTCAGCCTTTCGGATGTTGATGATTCTCACCTTGAACTAGTCAAAATGGATGTTATGTTCACCAAAGCTTTAAACAAGTACAAGTTTAAAGGCAAATCAAGCAATCAACGTAAGAATTCATCTTCTTCTTCCTACTACAAGAAACCTGATTCATCAAAACATCAACATGCTGATGATTCCAAGAAGGATGATTCAATCTGTTACAATTATGGCAAAGCTGGCCATTTCTCCCGTGAGTGCAAGATGCCTAATAAGAAGGATGCAGCTTATTACAAGAAGAAAATGTTGATGGAGAAGGTTATGGAAACTAGGGGAGAGCTAAAACCGGTTGATAATACTTGGTTCAACTGGACGGATGATTCAGAATTCGAGGTGGAACATGCAAATGTCTGCAAGGTGACCAAGCTTATCAAAGCAAAGGAAGCAATGGAGAACTCTGACTCAACATCTGATGATGAGGTACAATACAATGAAATTCCTCCCGATTTTATTAAAGTGCAACATGACTTGATAAAGAATTTATTCTCAATGTCAAAAGAAGTAAAAGGTTTAAAATCTGAAAACAAAGTTTTAAAAGATAAAATCAAACTAAATGAGACTAAATCTTCATCATCTAAATCACAAGCGGAAGTGAATCGATTGAGAACCCAACTCAGCTCCATAGACACTGAGTTGGAAGAACTTAAAAAGTCAATTCATCCGATTAAAGTTGATCGAACTGATTATCGTCTGAAATCCGAACGTCTTGCAGAGAAAATTCAATTATTAGAAAAAGATCTTTCTAATTTAAAATAACAACATGAACCCATGTAGTGACCCGAACTTTTCCATGTTTATATTTATTAATTGAGATTGATATTTACATGATTAAATGTTTCCAACATGTTAAGCAATCAAACTTGTTAAGACTTGATTAATTGAAATATGTTTCATATAGACAATTGACCACCCAAGTTGACCGGTGATTCACGAACGTTAAAACTTGTAAAAACAAGAACTACATAAGTAAACATATCATTAAGTATATTACCAATGAACTACATATGTAAAAACAAGACTACTAACTTAATGATTTTTAAACGAGACATATATGTAACGATTATCGTTGTAAAGACATTTAATGTATATATATCATATTAAGAGATATTCATACATGATAATATCATGATAATATAATAATTTAAAATCTCATTTGATATTATAAACATTGGGTTAACAACATTTAACAAGATCGTTAACCTAAAGGTTTCAAAACAACACTTACATGTAACGACTAACGATGACTTAACGACTCAGTTAAAATGTATATACATGTAGTGTTTTAATATGTATTTATACACTTTTGAAAGACTTCAATACACTTATCAAAATACTTCTACTTAACAAAAATGCTTACAATTACATCCTCGTTCAGTTTCATCAACAATTCTACTCGTATGCACCCGTATTCGTACTCGTACAATACACAGCTTTTAGATGTATGTACTATTGGTATATACACTCCAATGATCAGCTCTTAGCAGCCCGTGTGAGTCACCTAACATATGTGGGAACCATCATTTGGCAACTAGCATGAAATATCTCATAAAATTACAAAAATATGAGTAATCATTCATGACTTATTTACATGAAAACAAAATTACATATCCTTTATATCTAATCCATACACCAACGACCAAAAACACCTACAAACACTTTCATTCTTCAATTTTCTTCATCTAATTGATCTCTCTCAAGTTCTATCTTCAAGTTCTAAGTGTTCTTCATAAATTCTACAAGTTCTAGTTACATAAAATCAAGAATACTTTCAAGTTTGCTAGCTCACTTCCAATCTTGTAAGGTGATCATCCAACCTCAAGAAATCTTTGTTTCTTAGAGTAGGTTATCATTCTAATACAAGGTAATAATCATATTCAAACTTTGGTTCAATTTCTATAACTATAACAATCTTATTTCAAGTGATGATCTTACTTGAACTTGTTTTCGTGTCATGATTCTGCTTCAAGAACTTCGAGCCATCCAAGGATCCGTTGAAGCTAGATCCATTTTTCTCTTTTCCAGTAGGTTTATCTAAGGAACTTAAGGTAGTAATGATGTTCATAACATCATTCGATTCAGACATATAAAGCTATCTTATTCGAAGGTTTAAACTTGTAATCACTAGAACATAGTTTAGTTAATTCTAAACTTGTTCGCAAACAAAAGTTAATGCTTCTAACTTGACTTTTAAAATCAACTAAACACATGTTCTATATCTATATGATATGCTAACTTAATGATTTAAAACCTGGAAACACGAAAAACACCGTAAAATCGGATTTACGCCGTCGTAGTAACACCGAGGGCTGTTTTGGGTTAGTTAATTAAAAACTATGATAAACTTTGATTTAAAAGTTGTTATTCTGAGAAAATGATTTTTATTATGAACATGAAACTATATCCAAAAATTATGGTTAAACTCAAAGTGGAAGTATGTTTTCTAAAATGGTCATCTAGACGTCGTTCTTTCGACTGAAATGACTACCTTTACAAAAACGACTTGTAACTTATTTTTCTGACTATAAACCTATACTTTTTATATTTAGATTCATAAAATAGAGTTCAATATGAAACCATAGCAATTTGATTCACTCAAAACGGATTTAAAATGAAGAAGTTATGGGTAAAACAAGATTGAATAATTTTTCTCATTTTAGCTACGTGAAAATTGGTAACAAATCTATTTCAACCATAACTTAATCAACTTGTATTGTATATTATGTAATCTTGAGATACCATAGACACGTATACAATGTTTTGACCTATCATGTCGACACATCTATATATATTTTGGAACAACCATAGACACTCTATATGTGAATATTGGAGTTAGCTATACAGGGTTGAGGTTGATTCCAAAATATATATAGTTTGAGTTGTGATCAATACTGAGATACGTATACACTGGGTCATGGATTGATTCTAGATAATATTTATCGATTTATTTCTGTACATCTAACTGTGGACAACTAGTTGTAGGTTACTAACGAGGACAGCTGACTTAATAAACTTAAAACATCAAAATATATTAAAAGTGTTGTAAATATATTTTGAACATACTTTGATATATATGTATATATTGTTATAGGTTCGTGAATCAACCAGTGGCCAAGTCTTACTTCCCGACGAAGTAAAAATCTGTGAAAGTGAGTTATAGTCCCACTTTTAAAATCTAATATTTTTGGGATGAGAATACATGCAGGTTTTATAAATGATTTACAAAATAGACACAAGTACGTGAAACTACATTCTATGGTTGAATTATCAAAATCGAATATGCCCCTTTTTATTAAGTCTGGTAATCTAAGAATTAGGGAACAGACACCCTAATTGACGCGAATCCTAAAGATAGATCTATTGGGCCTAACAAACCCCATCCAAAGTACCGGATGCTTTAGTACTTCGAAATTTATATCATATCTGAAGGGTGTCCCGGAATGATGGGGATATTCTTATATATGCATCTTGTTAATGTCGGTTACCAGGTGTTCACCATAAGAATGATTTTTATCTCTATGTATGGGATGTATATTGAAATATGAAATCTTGTGGTCTATTGTTACGATTTGATATATATAGGTTAAACCTATAACTCACCAACATTTTTGTTGACGTTTAAAGCCTGTTTATTCTCAGGTGAATATTAAGAGCTTCCACTGTCGCATACTTAAATAAGGACGAGATTTGGAGTACATGCTTGTATGATATTGTGTAAAAACTGCATTCAAGAAACTTATTTCGTTGTAACATATTTGTATTGTAAACCATTATGTAATGGTCGCGTGTAAACAAGATATTTTAGATTATCATTATTTGATAATCTACGTAAAGCTTTTTAAACCTTTATTGATGAAATAAAGGTTATGGTTTGTTTTAAAAAGAATGCAGTCTTTGAAAAACGTCACATATAGAGGTCAAAACCTCGCAATGAAATCAATTAATATGGAACATTTTTAATCAATAAGAACGGGACATTTCAGTTGGTATCAGAGCGTTGGTCTTAGAGAACCAGAATTTTGCATTAGTGTGTCTTATCGAGTTTGTTAGGATGCATTAGTGAGTCTGGACTTCGACCGTGTTTACTTGAAAAATGATTGCTTAACAAATTTTGTTGGAAACTATATATTTTTAACATGTGAATATTATGTGATATATTAATCTCTTAACGCGTTTGATATTATGTGATAGATGTCTACCTCTAGAACAAGTCCCATTAACTCACCTAATAATAATGAAGAGTCAAATGTAAATTGGAATGATTCGTGGACTGATTCACAAGTTCCCGAAGAGGAACCGGAAGAAGAGTCGGAACCGGAAGAAGAATCAGAACCGGAAGAAGAATCGGAACCGGATGAAGAAATAGAACTGGTGGGGGAAATAATAAAACGGTTAAGTAAAAGAAAATCCTCAACCAACCGACCAAGGTTAATTATGGTCAATGGTGTTTCCGCCAAGGAAGCAAAATATTGGGAGGATTACCAATTCTCCGATGAATCGGATTCCGACGAGAATTCCGATGATGTTATAGAAATTACCCCAACTGAATTTAAAAAGGCAAAAGAGAATAATAAGGGAAAGGGCATAAAAATAGAGAAATCTAATTCCAACCCCGATGAACTTTATATGTATCGTCAACCCCCGAAGTCCTTAAGTTGTAACAATGACCCGATAACCTCTAAACCACCAGGTTTTTCTAAACCGATGTGGAAAACGACAGCTCGTATTAGGGGAACATCATATATCCCTAGAAACTTGGCAAAACGAACCAAAACCGAAGAAGAAGAAACAAGCGAGTCGGAATAAGATAGTTGTATTCGTGTGGTGTAATATATGTAATATAGTATGCTTATGCTTTATGATATATGTAAAAATTGCTTATATTAATAAGTAATTTTTTTTTTATGAATCTAACTCTTGTCTATTTTACAGTATAAAAACACAAAATGGATAGACAACCCAATATTTTAAGAGACCTACCCGGAGACATGATTGATGAAATCTTGTCTAGAGTCGGTCAGAATTTTTCGGCACAACTATTTAAGGCGAGATCAGTTTGTAAGACATTCAAAGAACGTTTCAAGAATGTCTTGGTTTATAAAAGGCTTTCGTTCGAAAGATGGGGGATATCACATTGGGAAATCCATAAGTTACGATATGTTTACTTTGACGCATATATTGCGGGGAACCCAAATGCTATTTTACGCAATGGGTTAAGAAATTATTTTGACTCAATATATCCGAATATTGGACTTCGTGATTTAGAAAAAGCGGCTAACATGCAACATAAAGAAGCATGTTATGTTTACGGATTAGTAATGTTCGCTTCTCACCAAAGTGAGAACAAGAACATCTGGCTACAACTATTAAACAAAACGTTCTCACAAGTGACGGAGTCGGTAATTGGGGTAAGAAATGAGGTTTTTAGATTGTTACGGGACTGTTGGAAATTACGTAACCCTCGTCTCTTTGACGACGTTACAACACGCTGTCTTATCAACGGCCATAACAGTTATGTTCCACAAGACCAAGGATGGGAAGTAATCCTAGTAAAACCAGAATGCATGACTTGTTTCTGGACGTATGAATTACGTGTCTTTATTGCCTTTGCTGAACGACTTGTGTACTAGCTAGAATTATCTTCACAACCATCTTGTATCAAATTTATTGTGTGCTATATTTCATGCTATATGTAAAATAAGCGGTATTGTAAGTTTGTAAAATATTGTGTAAAAGTTTGAACGCGAAATATTATTATAATCAGTTTTTCATATAGAAGTGTAGTAGTTGAATTGTATATTAGCTACTAAGTATGAACTTAACGGGTAGGTACTACCCGAATTTAAACTTATAAAACGCTAATATGAAGAAAAAGCTTTTATAAATGAGTTCATATTATGCTACGAAATACTATTAACTACTCTTAATATTCTGTATGATTAACTTGTTCCATTTGACTATTTTGAAGGAAATGGCACCGACTACTAGACACACTGTGAATATGAATGAAGAGGAATTCCGTACTTTTCTAGCTTCAAACATAGCCACAGTACAGGCTGTGCTACATACCAACAATAACCTTAGATCTAGCAGTACAGGAAATCGTGTAGGATGCACCTACAAAGAATTCACTGCCTGTAAACCTTTGGAATTTGATGGAACCGAAGGACCGATCGGATTGAAACGGTGGACCGAGAAGGTCGAATCGGTGTTTGCCATAAGTAAGTGTACTGAAGAGGACAAAGTGAAGTACGCTACGCATACCTTCACAGGTTCTGCGTTAACCTGGTGGAATACCTATATAGAGCAAGTGGGACAAGACGATGCGTACGCACTACCGTGGTCAGCATTCAAGCACTTGATGAACGAGAAGTACCGTCCCAGAACCGAGGTCAATAAGCTCAAGACAGAACTTAGAGGGTTACGAACCCAAGGTTTTGATATTACCACGTACGAAAGACGATTCATAAAATTGTGCCTATTGTGTCCGGGAGCATTCGAAGATGAGGAAGAGAAGATCGACGCGTTTGTGAAAGGATTACCGGAAAGAATCCAAGAAGATATAAGTTCACACGAGCCCGCCTCCATACAACAGGCATGTAGAATGGCTCACAAACTAGTGAACCAGATTGAAGAAAGAATTAAAGAACAGACTGCTGAAGAGGTCAATGTGAAGCAAGTCAAAAGAAAGTGGGAGGAAAACGGTGATAAGAATCACCAATACAACAACAACATCAATTACAACAATAATCGCAACAATCATCCCAGCAATCGCAACATCAATCGCAACTACAACAAACGGCCTAACAAAAACAACAACAACAACAACAACTACAACAATCATCCCAACAACAATAATAACCGCAACAACAACAACAATCAGAAGCAGCTATGCCAAAGGTGTGAAAAGTATCACTCGGGGTTCTGCACTAAATTTTGCAACAAGTGTAAAAGAAATGGTCATAGCGCGACGAAGTGTGAGGTCTACGGACCGGGGGTTAATAGAACGAAAGGAACAAATGGTGTCGGAACGAGTAATGGCGGAGCAAGTAGTGTCGGAGCAAGTTATGCCAATGTAGTTTGTTATAAATATGGAAAACCGGGCCATATTATTAGAAATTACCCAAACCAGGAGAACACGAATGGACAAGGCCGCGGAAGAGTTTTCAATATTAATACGGCAGAGGCACAGGAAGACCCAGAGCTTGTTACGGGTACGTTTCTTATTAACAATAAATCTGCTTACGTTTTATTTGATTCGGGTACGGATAGAAGCTATATGAGTAGAGATTTTTGTGCTAAATTAAGTTGTCCATTGACGCCTTTGGATAGTAAATTTTTACTCAAATTAGCAAATGGTAAATTAATTTCAGCAGATAATATATGTCGGAATCGAGAAATTAAACTAGTTAGCGAAACATTTAAGATTGATTTGACACCAGTAGAGTTAGGGAGTTTTGATGTGATAATCGGTATGGACTGGTTGAAAGAAGTGAAAGCAGAGATCGTTTGTTACAAAAATGCAAATCGCATTATACGAGAAAAAGGAAAACCCTTAATGGTGTACGGAGAAAAGGGCAACACGAAGCTACATCTTATTAGTAATTTGAAGGCACAAAAACTAATAAGAAAAGGTTGCTATGCTGTTCTAGCACACGTCGAGAAAGTACAAACTGAAGAAAAGAGCATCAATGATGTTCCCATTGCAAAAGAATTTCCCGATGTATTTCCGAAAGAATTACCGGGATTACCCCCACATCGATCCGTTGAATTTCAAATAGATCTTGTACCAGGAGCTGCACCAATAGCTCGTGCTCCTTACACTCTCGCACCCAGCGAGATGAAAGAACTGCAAAGCCAATTACAAGAACTTTTAGAGCGTGGTTTCATTCGACCAAGCACATCACCGTGGGGAGCTCCTGTTTTGTTTGTCAAGAAGAAAGATGGTACATTCAGGTTGTGTATCGACTACCGAGAGTTGAACAAACTTACCATCAAGAACCGCTACCCACTACCGAGAATCGATGACTTATTTGATCAACTACAAGGCTCGTCTGTTTATTCAAAGATTGACTTACATTCCGGGTATCATCAAATGCGGGTGAAAGAAGATGATATTCTAAAGACTGCTTTCACAACACGTTACGGTCATTACGAGTTTATGGTCATGCCGTTTGGTTTAACTAATGCACCAACTGTGTTCATGGACCTTATGACCCGAGTGTGTGGACCATACCTTGACAAGTTTGTCATTGTTTTCATTGATGACATACTTATTTACTCAAAGAATGACCAAGAACACGGTGAACATTTGAGAAAGGTGTTAGAAGTATTGAGGAAGGAAGAATTGTACGCTAAGTTTTCAAAGTGTGCATTTTGGTTGGAAGAAGTTCAATTCCTCAGTCACATAGTGAACAAAGAAGGTATTAAGGTGGATCCGGCAAAGATAGAAACTGTTGAAAAGTGGGAAACCCCGAAAACTTCGAAACACATATGCCAGTTTTTAGGACTAGCTGGTTACTACAGAAGGTTCATCCAAGACTTTTCCAGAATAGCAAAACCCTTGACTGCATTAACGCATAAAGGGAAGAAATTTGAATGGAATGATGAACAAGAGAAAGCGTTTCAGTTATTGAAGAAAGAGCTAACTACGGCACCTATATTGTCATTTCTTGAAGGGAATGATGATTTTGTGATTTATTGTGACGCATCAAAGCAAGGTCTCGATTGTATATTAATGCAACGAACGAAGGTGATTGCTTATGCGTCTAGACAATTGAAGATTCACGAACAAAATTATACGACGCATGATTTGTTATTAGGCGCGGTTGTTTTTGCATTAAAGACTTGGAGGCACTACTTATATGGGGTCAAAAGTATTATAAATACCGACCACAAAAGTCTTCAACACATATTTAATCAGAAACAACTGAATATGAGGCAGCGTAGGTGGATTGAATTGTTGAATGATTATGACTTTGAGATTCGTTACCACCCGGGGAAGGCAAATGTGGTAGCCGATGCCTTGAGCAGGAAGGATAGAGAACCCATTCGAGTAAAATCTATGAATATAATGATTCATAATAACCTTACTACTCAAATAAAGGAGGCGCAACAAGGAGATTTAAAAGAGGGAAATTTAAAGGATGAAATACCCAAAGGATCGGAGAAGCATCTTAATATTCGGGAAGACGGAACCCGGTATAGGGCTGAAAGGATTTGGGTACCAAAATTTGGAGATATGAGAGAAATGGTACTTAGAGAAGCTCATAAAACCAGATACTCAATACATCCTAGAACGGGGAAGATGTACAAGGATCTCAAGAAACATTTTTGGTGGCCGGGTATGAAAGCCGATGTTGCTAAATACATAGGAGAATGTTTGACGTGTTCTAAGGTCAAAGCTGAGCATCAGAAACCATCAGGTCTATTTCAACAACCTGAAATCCCGGAATGGAAATGGGAAAACAATACCATGGATTTCATCACTAAATTGCCAAGGACTGCAAGTGGTTTTGATACTATTTAGGTAATAGTTGATCGTCTCACCAAATCAGCACACTTCCTGCCAAGAAGAGAAAATGAAAAGATGGAGAAGTTAGCACGACTGTATTTGAAGGAAGTCGTCTCCAGACATGGAATACCAATCTCTATTATCTCTGATAGAGATGGCAGATTTATTTCAAGATTCTGGCAGACATTACAGCAAGCATTAGGAACTCGTCTAGACATGAGTACTGCCTATCATCCACAAACTGATGGGCAGAGCGAAAGGACGATACAAACGCTTGAAGACATGCTACGAGCATGTGTTATTGATTTCGGAAACAGTTGGGATCGACATCTACCGTTAGCAGAATTTTCCTACAACAACAGCTACCATTCAAGCATTGAGATGGCGCCGTTTGAAGCACTTTATAGTAGAAAGTGCAGGTCTCCAATTTGTTGGAGTGAAGTAGGGGATAGACAGATTACGGGTCCAGAGATTATACAAGAAACTACCGAGAAGATCATCCAAATTCAACAACGGTTGAAAACCGCCCAAAGTCGACAAAAGAGCTACGCTAACATTAAAAGAAAAGATATAGAATTTGAAAGTGGAGAGATGGTCATGCTTAAAGTTGCACCTTGGAAAGGCGTTGTTCAATTTGGTAAACGAGGGAAATTAAATCCAATGTATATTGGACCATTCAAGATTATTGATCGTGTCGGACTAGTATCTTACCGACTTGAGTTACCTCAACAACTCGCGGCTGTACATAACACTTTCCACGTCTCGAATTTGAAGAAATGTTTTGCTAAAGAAGATCTCACTATTCCGTTAGATGAAATCCAAATCAACGAAAAACTCCAATTCATCGAAGAACCCGTCGAAATAATGGATCGTGAGGTTAAAAGACTTAAGCAAAACAAGATACCAATTGTTAACGTTCGATGGAATGCTCGTAGAAGACCCGAGTTCACCTGGGAGTGTGAAGATCAGATGAAGAAGAAATACCCGCATCTATTTCCAGAAGATTCGTCAACACCTTCAACAGCTTAAAATTTCGGGACGGAATTTATTTAACGGGTAGGTACTGTAGTGACCCGAACTTTTCCATGTTTATATATATTAATTGAGATTGATATTTACATGATTAAATTTTTCCAACATGTTAAGCAATCAAACTTGTTAAGACTTGATTAATTGAAATATGTTTAATATAGACAATTGACCACCCAAGTTGACCGGTGATTCACGAACGTTAAAACTTGTAAAAACTATATGATGACATATATATGGATATATATATAGTTAACATGATACTATGATAAGTAAACATATCATTAAGTATATTAACAATGAACTACATATGTAAAAAGAAGACTACTAACTTAATGATTTTTAAACGAGAAATATATGTAACGATTATCGTTGTAAAGACATTTAATGTAAATATATCATATTAAGAGATATTCATACATTATAATATCATGATAATATAATAATTTAAAATCTCATTTGATATTATAAACATTGGGTTAACAACATTTAACAAGATCGTTAACCTAAAGGTTTCAAAACAACACTTACATGTAACGACTAACGATGACTTAACGACTCAGTTAAAATGTATATACATGTAGTGTTTTAATATGTATTTATACACTTTTGAAAGACTTCAATACACTTATCAAAATACTTCTACTTAACAAAAATGCTTACAATTACATCCTCGTTCAGTTTCATCAACAATTCTACTCGTATGCACCCGTATTCGTACTCGTACAATACACAGCTTTTAGATGTATGTACTATTGGTATATACACTCCAATGATCAGCTCTTAGCAGCCCATGTGAGTCACCTAACACATGTGGGAACCATCATTTGGCAACTAGCATGAAATATCTCATAAAATTACAAAAATATGAGTAATCATTCATGACTTATTTACATGTAAACAAAATTACATATCCTTTATATCTAATCCATACACCAACGACCAAAAACACCTACAAACACTTTCATTCTTCAATTTTCTTCATCTAATTGATCTCTCTCAAGTTCTATCTTCAAGTTCTAAGTGTTCTTCATAAATTCTACAAGTTTTAGTTACATAAAATCAAGAATACTTTCAAGTTTGCTAGCTCACTTCCAATCTTGTAAGGTGATCATCCAACCTCAAGAAATCTTTGTTTCTTATAGTAGGTTATCATTCTAATACAAGGTAATAATCATATTCAAACTTTGGTTCAATTTCTATAACTATAACAATCTTATTTCAAGTGATGATCTTACTTGAACTTGTTTTCGTGTCATGATTCTGCTTCAAGAACTTCGAGCCATCCAAGGATCCGTTGAAGCTAGATCCATTTTTCTCTTTTCCAGTAAGTTTATCCAAGGAACTTAAGGTAGTAATAATGTTCATAACATCATTCGATTCATACATATAAAGCTATCTTATTCGAAGGTTTAAACTTGTAATCACTAGAACATAGTTTAGTTAATTCTAAACTTGTTCGCAAACAAAAGTTAATCCTTCTAACTTGACTTTTAAAATCAACTAAACACATGTTCTATATCTATATGATATGCTAACTTAATGATTTAAAACCTGGAAACACGAAAAACACCGTAAAACCAGATTTACGCCGTTTTAGTAACACCGCGGGCTGTTTTGGGTTAGTTAATTAAAAACTATGATAAAATTTGATTTAAAAGTTGTTATTCTGAGAAAATGATTTTTATTATGAACATGAAACTATATCCAAAAATTATGGTTAAACTCAAAGTGGAAGTATGTTTTCTAAAATGGTCATCTAGACGTCGTTCTTTCGACTGAAATGACTACCTTTACAAAAACGACTTGTAACTTAAAACGGATTTAAAATGAAGAAGTTATGGGTAAAACAAGATTGGATAATTTTTCTCATTTTAGCTACGTGAAATTTGGTAACAAATCTATTACAACCATAACTTAATCAACTTGTATTGTATATTATGTAATCTTGAGATACCATAGACACGTATACAATGTTTCGACCTATCATGTCGACACATCTATATATATTTTGGAACAACCATAGACACTCTATATGTGAATATTGGAGTTAGCTATACAGGGTTGAGGTTGATTCCAAAATATATATAGTTTGAGTTGTGATCAATACTGAGATACGTATACACTGGGTCGTGGATTGATTCAAGATAATATTTATCGATTTATTTCTGTACATCTAACTGTGGATAACTAGTTGTAGGTTACTAACGAGGATAGCTGACTTAATAAACTTAAAACATCAAAATATATTAAAAGTGTTGTAAATATATTTTGAACATACTTTGATATATATGTATATATTGTTATAGGTTCGTGAATCAACCAGTGGCCAAGTCTTACTTCCCGACGAAGTAAAAATCTGTGAAAGTGAATTATAGTCCCACTTTTAAAATTTAATATTTTTGGGATGAGAATACATGCAGGTTTTATAAATGATTTACAAAATAGACACAAGTACGTGAAACTACATTCTATGGTTGAATTATCAAAATCGAATATTCCCCTTTTTATTAAGTCTGGTAATCTAAGAATTAGGGAACAGACACCCTAATTGACGCGAATCCTAAAGTTAGATCTATTGGGCCTAACAAACCCCATCCAAAGTACCGGATGCTTTAGTACTTCGAAATTTATATCATATCCGAAGGGTGTCCCGAAATGATGGGGATATTCTTATATATGCATCTTGTTAATGTCGGTTACCAGGTGTTCACCATATGAATGATTTTTATCTCTATGTATGGGATGTATATTGAAATATGAAATCTTGTGGTCTATTGTTACGATTTGATATATATAGGTTAAACCTATAACTCACCAACATTTTTGTTGACGTTTAAAGCATGTTTATTCTCAGGTGAATATTAAGAGCTTCCGCTGTCGCATACTTAAATAAGGACGAGATTTGGAGTCCATGCTTGTATGATATTGTGTAAAAACTGCATTCAAGAAACTTATTTCATTGTAACATATTTGTATTGTAAACCATTATGTAATGGTCGCGTGTAAACAGGATATTTTAGATTATCATTATTTGATAATCTACGTAAAGCTTTTTAAACCTTTATTGATGAAATAAAGGTTATGGTTTGTTTTAAAATGAATGCAGTCTTTGAAAAACGTCTCATATAGAGGTCAAAACCTCGCAACAAAATCAATTAATATGGAACGTTTTTAATTAATAAGAACGGGACATTTCAACCCACACTTTCGAAACTAAACAAGAAAATTGTTCAATTGGAAGAAACCATAATTAAGAAAAAAGCTGAAATTTCACTATTCGCTAAAGATTCTTTAAAAATGAAAGCTCAACTTGCACAATATGAGGAAAAACTTTATCGTCGAGAGCAATCAAGAGCTATCATTGATGTGTGCGAGGTGTAGTACGAAATACTATTATTTTTACTACGAAATACGACGAAATATGATACAAGTTTTAATTAATTTATTTACAAATGGGATATACCTAAACTCTGCTACAACACTATAGGCAGTGTACCTAATCGTAGAGTAGTATAGTTTTTAGTAAGTCTGGTTCGTTCCACAGGGAGACGACTTATTTTACACTATATTTTAAACAACTATATTTGTACAAAATATATATTTTTATATATAATAATAATATAAAAGGGAGTTTACCGTTTAATGACCGGTTTGTCGATTTTATATTTTAAGTCACAATTCAAACCTAATGAAAAATATAAATGACGATAATTTAAGTGCGTAAAATTAAATGCGATAAGAAATAAGATAAAATTAGTATACTTATTTAAACTTTCGTAATCATGATGTTTGACTTTTTGATTTTAATTAATTATCCTGGTTTAATTGTCTTTTGTCCTGGATTATTTAATATGTCCATCTGGTTTTTGTCCATAACAGTCCATCAGTCATAAATATAAAGTGCGAGTGTCCTCGTCAAATTATCCTTATATCCGAAGTCAAATATTCCAACTAATTGGGGACTTAAACTATAATTACACCAATTTTCCTTGTATGTAATTCACCCCTGTTTTAATAAGTCCATTGACTATTAATCCATTCCCGTGTCCGGTTAAATGAACGATTATTAGTACTTATAAATATCCCGCCCATCGTGTCTGATCGAGTGTATATGGCTATTTATAGGTACGTCTAATTGTAAATCTTTATATTAAATTAACGAACTATCATTCAATTAAACAAATATAAAGCCCATTAATAGCCCATAGTCTAATTTCCACAAGTGTCGTTCTTTTGTTCAAACCCCAATTATGGTACAAAGCCCAATTACCTCATCTTTAATATTTAGCCCAACATCATGATTACTTTGATTTAAATAAGCATAATAATAACTTAGGTACAAAACATTAATTTAAAAAGGAGAACATAACTTACATTGAGTATTTATTGCGTAGCTTTACACAGACAGAACTTCGACTTTAAAACCCGTAAAATAACCTTTACATAACCCAAACTAACCTAATATAAAACTAAACTAATATATATTATAAATATATTATAAATATATATATATATATATATATATATATATATATATATATATATATATATATATATATATATATATATATATATATATATATATTAAGATACAGAGAGATATTGATATTGTGTAAAGAACTCGGCCAGAATTCGTTGCATTTATAGGACCCGGCCTGGAATTTTCATCCATGCGATCGCATGGAATTTCTGCCTTCTGGCCATGCGATCGCATGGCCACCCTGGATCCAGCTGTTTTGCTTTGTTTCTAGCTTGTCGACATAATTTAATAAATATATAATATATATATATATAATTTATATAATTATATGTATATTATATTATATTCTTGTGCATAGTAGACTTGTAATTTTAGGTCAGTTGCATCGCGCATTGATAGTTGGCTCAGGTCCCGGTTCCGAATTTTCGAACGTCCTTTCGTACTATTTAATATCTTGTACTTTGCGTTTTGCAATTTGTAATTTGCACAAAAAATTATTTTCCTTAACTCCCAAAATCCGCGCAAGTCTTTAACTCACTTTTAGTGGCACTTTTGAGTGCATTATGGCTTTAGTGGCACTTTTTATTTAATTCTTTAATCTTCGTGCTTTGTCTTCACATTTATTTATTTAAACGATTACAACTTAAAAATAGAATAATTACAACTAAAAACTTTACATATTGGGATGATATTGCGACTAAATATATGTTCGTTTGGAGCACTATCAATCATTAATATGGAACTTTCAAAATAAATAATCTTTATGAATAGACCAAAAACGATTTATGGTGATAAGTGGAGGTTGGGTTTTGAAGATCCAAAGATGTTAGATGATATTTCCAAAAAGATTCCCGGATTATATCAATCTGATTATTTCCAAGCTGGTTTGCCATATCACTTTGTTCATGCTTCTGATGCTGATTTTGATGATATTATTGCTAATCACTCATCTAGAAAATATTATCAAATTAGCTTAATGTATGAAAAGATTAATGCTAAATGGGTAAACCTAATCTGGATTTCTTGAAAGAACTTGTTGAACATGAAGAGAACATGCAAAATGCTGATTATGTGCGTAAGCGTAGATTGGTTTATATTCCCACACTCATGCTAGAGAAATATATTTTAATGCTTGAGAATGAAGTGTTTAACAAACCTAGTTCTAGCATTATTATCAAAGATGAGGTGATTGATCAACCTGTTATGGAAGAGAAACCAATGTTCGAAGCTTTACCTGCATGTCCTATTTCTGATGAACAAATCTGTCTATCATATGAACTTACTATCTTATTCAAGTCAGTATCTCTAGGTCACACGGCTTTAGAAGTAAAGGTAGAACCTAAGGTAGAACCAAAAGTTGAACCTCGGTAGAACCAACTGAAGAGAATCCTGAGAAGATAGATTTGATTCATCTAGTTGATAAACATGAAAAGGAAAATATAGAACTGCAACTTAGATGCAAATCTTTGAAACAAATGTTTGAACTCTATGATAAATTGCCTCAACTTCCTAGGAAAGAATGTTCTTATGCTTTTAAGAAAGGTGAAGTTTTAGTGTCTGCTCAGGATTTATGTCTCGAAACTCAAAGCTTAAATCGCAAAATAGTTCTACTAAAACAGGCTACCACACAAAAACAAATTACTTTGAAGGCAGACACAACACAAATAACATCTTCTTGTGTGCACAACGTGTCTGAATGTATTGTTGGGATTACTAAAAAGGTTACGGGGATGACAAATTCTAAGGATAATAAACTCATTACCTTAAGAATCCTTTACGTTCTCAAATTGAAAATAGTGTTTCAAATGTTACACCTTCAAAACAATTCATTGCTAAGAAGGTAATCAACCAGATGGTTCTTGTTCTAATGAAAAACTTCCTCTGTTGTTAATGACAAAACATACAAAGAAAGGTAAAAAAGAAACCAATGAAGTCTTCAAAACCACACATGTGTCCAAAACCTGATTTGAGTGAGTATGATACAAAGGAACATTAAATCAAAAATGTAAATTTTGCAAAGTCAATCTACTCAAATAATAACTAAAAAGTTTGGACATCTCACTAACAAAGGTGTTTTTTGTGTCACATGTTATAATCCAAATGTGAATTACAATTCTGTAATGGTTCCTAAGTCAAAGACTAAGAAAGTAGCAAACCAAAACAAGAAATCTGCTAGTTGACCTGGGAAGTCATCACATGTTTTTCAATTTTCTTCTGTGAACAAAACATGTACTTAGAATAAGTTGTGTTAGGACTTCTGATGATGATGTAAAACTTGAGATTGCTTATGATGCTTCATGTAATATGCTTTTAAATGATGCTTTAATGTCTAAATTGCATTCTGCATTACATGATACATTTATTTGTGATCCAAAGTTTGTTGCTGGTACTAACCGTAGAGGTCCCAAGAAACTTTGGGTACTTCAACTCTAGGAAACTTAACGTTTACAAGGTTTCGACGTTTGTGTTTGGTATATCGACTCCGATTGTTCTCGGCACATGACGGGCGATAAATCCTTGCTTATCAATTACGTTGACAAATTCCAAGGAACAGTTACATTTGGAAATAACGAGATTGCAGTGATAACTGGTTATGGAGATTATGTAAAAAGTGGCATAACAATCAAACGGGTCTCGTATATTGAGGGTTTGGGGTGCAGTTTGTTTAGTGTCGGCCAATTCTGCGATGAAGATCTCAAAGTTCTCTTCGAACGTTGTCAATGTTCGGTGCAATCCACCGATGGAAATGATCTCCTTGTTTGTAAACGTTATGCTTCACTGTACACTATTAACCTCAATGATGCACCAACACATGGAAACATGTGTTTGGATATTCGTTCCACAAAAGAAAATTCGTGGTTATGGCATCACCGGATATCACACCTGAATTACAAGGGTATCAATCGAATGGTCTCTAAAGACTTAGTTGATGGTATTCCTACCTTTAAATATGATAAGCATCATGTGTGTCCATCATGTGCAATGGGTAAGCTGAAACGGACTAATTATTCATTTAAGCAAAACCCTAGTACTACAACGTCTTTGCATTTATTACATATGGACTTATGTAAACCCATGCAGGTTTCTAGCATCGGTGACCGAAAACATGTGCTTGTCATAGTAGATGACTATACTCGATATATATGGATTTTTATTTTGAGGACCAAATCTGAAACCCCCGCCATTATCATTGAGTTCATCAAGAAAACTCAACGCTCTTTTAACAAACATGTTAAGAGCATCAGAACTGATAATGGGATGAAATTTAAGAATGACCTGCTTGATAGTTATTTGCAAGGCCAAGGCATTGAACATCAGTTCTCTGTTGCATGAACCCCCCAACAGAATGGAGTAATCGAACGACGTAATCATACGCTGTACGAGGCAGTGAAAACGATGCTTGCCTACTCCAAACTACCTCCGAAAATGTGGGGGTAGGCCATTTCAACTTCTTGTTATACTCAAAATTAATGTATCATAAACAAACATTTTGATAAGACTCCTTATGAGTTGTTATATGGTAGATGTCCAAATGTCAAATATTTTCGTGTCTTTGGTTGTATATGCTATATGCTTAACGATTTTGACAACCTCAGGAAGGTTGATTCTCATGGAGATCAGGCCATATTTCTCGGTTACTCGTCAAACAAGTTTGCTTATTGTGTCTTTCACAAAAGGAAAAAGACGATAAAGGAAAGAATTAATGTTCGTTTTGATGAGTTATGGAGGATGGCTTTTGAACAACTCAGTTCAAAACCCAATCCTAACCTGGCTACTACTTCTTCCGCACAAAAATCAATTTTCTCGAAGAAGGATGTTCCTACAGTAACTACAGAGGAACTGAATATCTTGTTTGATAGTCTTTACTCTCCTCAATGGAACTCAGATGTTCATGCCGTACCGGATTTACCAACACAGTCTATTACTGCGGAGACACAACCAAGTCTCTATGATGAAGATACAACACCAACTGACTCACATGTTGCTTCTTCATCCTCCCCCCACCTCCTGATGATAATCTTGAACCGCTTTAAGATACATCACTTGATACAATTCCAGTTGTTTCTCCAAAAACTCAAACTAACCCATTAGACAATGTTAGATCTGCACAAGAGGATTATGGCTCGACGTCAACAACGGTTTATGTTTCAGTGGATACCACTGATGTAGGACGTCTTCCACATAACAACTGATGTACTAAAAGTCATCCAATTGATCTTATCATTGGTGATGTAACTGCTCCAGTTTCAACTCGAAGGGCTACTCAGAATATGTGTTTATATACTGCCTTTCTTAGTAAGATTGAACTAATTTCGGTTGCTCAAGCTTTACTTGATCCAAACTAGGTGATAGCAATGCAAGAAGAGATATGTCAATTTGAACGTTTAAAGGTGTGGTGATTAGTTCCAAGGCCAGTGGGTCAACGACCAATAGGGGTAAAGTGGATTTTCAAGAACAAGAATGATTCTGATGGGGTTGTTGTTAGAAATAAGGTATGTATTGTGGTCAAGGGATATCGACAACAAGAGGGTATTGATTATGATGAAACATTTGCTCCGGTTGCAAGGATTGAGGTAATTCATCTGTTTCTTGCTTATGCTTCTCATATGAAGTTCACGGTGTTTCAAATGGATGTCAAAACCGCTTTTCTGAATGGTAATCTTCAAGAGGAAGTTTTTGTTGATCAACCAGAAGGCTTTGTCGATCCTGTTCATCCAAACTACGTTTACTACTTGGAGAAAGCTTTGTATGGACTTATGCAATCACCGCGTGCATGGTACGAGACCTTGACAAATTATTTGCTGGAAAATAGCTTTTCTCGTTGAACGATTGATACAACGCTCTTCATCCATAAAAAGCACGGTCACATTCTCTTAGTTCAAATTTACATTGATGACATTATTTTTGGTTCCACGTCCCCGGCCTTATGTAAAGAATTTGGTGACCTTATGGCTTACAAATTCAAAATGAGCACCTCAATTTCTTCTTGGGGATACAAGTTAAACAATTACCAAATGGCATTTTTATCAGTCAAATAAAATACATTAACAACATGCTAAAACATTTTAAAATGACTTATTTGAGAACAATGTCAACCCCAATGAGGACTTTGCTAAATGCTGATGAAAATGGGGAACCCTTTGATATAAAGCTTTATCGAAGCATGGTTGGATCTTTAATGTATTTGACTGCAAGTTTACTAGCAATCCGGTCCAACATTCTAAGACTAAAAACATAGATATTCATTATCACTTTATCAAGGACCATGTAGAAAAAGGAAGATGTAGAATTATACTTCGTGTATACAAAAGTGCAATTAGCTGACATGTTCACTAAACCTTTAGATGAAGTTAGGCTAAAGTTCTTGATTCAACAAATAGGCATGGTGGAGTATAGTGCTTAATTTCCTTAGTTCTGTTGGTGCTTAAGTCTGGGATCTTGTGTTTAAGGGAAGTATTTCTTTCTAGGGGGAGCAACTGAACTGAATGCTTTAGATATTATCTAACTAGGGGGAGCTTTTCATTTCATGTTAACTTCCTAAGGTTATACTTCAATAGTTACAATAGCGGAGGTAACTGATTGATATCTTGTTTCAAGGGGGAGTTACTAAATTTTCTTATGGGATGATCAAAATGGTGATTTACTCAAGTGTATATCACATTTTGAGGGGAGAAAGGGAGAAAATGAAAAAGAAAATTGATTTTCAAAAATGAATTCATAAAATCTTGTGTTTTAAATTGATAAAATTCACTTTGGCGTGTATACATCTCAGTATGCAACTCGTTTTAACAATTGGTATCAATGAAAATTTGTGATTTTTACATAATTCAAATTTTTCTAAAGTACAAATCTTTATTTTAGAAAATTCATAAAAATTTCAAAAGTTAAAATCCAAAAAGATTTAAAATTTTCATGAATAAATGCTATTTTTAGCATCATACCGAGTCTGACAATAAAAAGTCCAGATTCGGTAAGTCTCAAAATGCTCAAAATTCAATCAAATTGAATATTAATGAAAGTATAATAAACTTGTGAATTTCCCGGTATTGATTTGTCAAAGTTTGAATTTAAATTGGTTTAAATTTGTAAATGGACTGCATTCGGTATTTTAAGCCCATTCGGAAAGGCCCAATTTTGACTCATTTTCGATATCTATAAATAGAAGAGTCAAAGTCAAAGATTCTTACGTTTTCTTGAGCTTATACCGAATCTAATTATCTTACCGAGTCTGTGCTAATCTACCGAGTCCGTTCAATATTTACTTCAATTCTTTGGTAATTCATCTTTTCAATCAAGTTTTTGTTATACATATTATAGATCTAAGTTAAATGAATGCTAATAAACCAGAAAAGATCTCTTATTACATGTTTTAGACTTTCAATTTGTAAAATCTTTGAACAAAACCGAATCTGAGATAAAACCTTAAATTTAAGATTAAATCAGATTCTTGAGGTTAAATGCTATGAGATAAAGTTTATTATGTGATTGAGAAATTGATCAATCATAAAGGCAAGTCTGATTGGATGATTAATTGAAGTTTTAATAGATTCAGTACATACCGAATGTATTCATGATACATTACCTAGTCTATTTAAACAATCAACATGATTATCTGATTCTTTTGAGCTTTAAATTGATTCTGGTTATGAATATGAGTGTTATATGACTAGAAATGCATGATTAAAGTTATACTATATGAAATTTAAAGATACCGAATATGTTATTTGGTTTAGATACCGTGTCTGATTTTTGGTAGATTAAAATTTAATGGTTTGAAATTGAAAGTTTGCATGCTTAATCTAGTTCATCAAAGTGAAAAGAAAAGCATATTTAGTAACCGAGTCTACAATATTTCATGGTTAAAGAATCTGCTCTTGTTTTTGAAAAATAGCTAAGTGTTGATTAGATTTTTGGTGTTATTGTTTGATTGATCATGATACTTGTTTTAATTGTTTGAATGCTTAAATTGAATATCATGATAGTCAAATACTTGTGAATAAATTGAATAAATGATTTTTATAACTTTTAAAATCCATAAAAATCATAAAATTGTAAAATTCAAAGGACTTCAAAGGAAATAAGAATAGAGATATATGCTTACTGTTAACATATTTTGGTCTTCTATTTCTTATTAAATAGTCAAATGACGAACAATCACTTCATCAACACTGAAACCAACATTCCTGGTAACTTTTGGCTTGCTATTCTGGAAAGCTATCAACTCTGGACTGCCTTAAGTGCTACTATAAGTGTGACTGATACATATTTGAGACTTCTTAATAGAACTATCAAATTTTTGAGGCCACACAACCTACAGTTGCTAATCCACAAGGGGAACATGCTAGGTTTGAGTTTAAGTTGAGGGGGGTAAATGGACAAAGGAGGATTACTAAAGCAGATTTCAGGAGGATCTTTCAGCTTCCTCTTGTGAACAATGCTCCTACATTTCCATCCACTCAACAACTGATGAACTCTGTTTTCCAGCTGGGATATAATGGAGATACTAATGTTACTCCTACCAAGTTTCAAAGGAAGTACCTACACTTCAGGTGGTATGTGATCTTCTCGATCATCAACCGGTGCATTCTTATGACACGTAGTGGATCTGATAGTTTGACGGTCCCGATGATGAAGTTGTTCTACTCATTCATAAGAGTAGAACACCCAGATTATGAAGAATTATTGTGGGATTTGGTACAGGCTCAAGTGGATAAGACAAGGAATGCCAATGTTCCTTGTGAAAGGTTTTTCTGTGTTTATATTCATGATGCTTTAAATGCTTGCAGAAATGCAAATATTCCTGTTCCAGGTACACAGGGAATGCAGATGGTATGCTTTGCGGAGGTAAAGATGAATACTTCGGTGCTATCTGACAATCCATTTACGGCACCCATACGAGAGTGGTTGGTGAGGTTGGCTAATCCCTTAAATGCTAGAATCCACATATACTATGAGGCAGTAGGGATACCTCATCTGAACCCAGCACAACAAGAACCAGTTGAACCAGCTGAGGTTCCAACCCCAGAGATTGTAGAGGAACCCGAGCTCAACCTGGACCAGCTTCCACCTCACTTAGGGTTAACCTGAAATGCCCTAAGGTTATCTGACCTTCTCAACCCGTGAGGATCAGAGATCCTAGTCCACTTAGGATTGAAACTACCCTATCCACTACACCTGAGGGGAGTGACACTGATTCATCAGCAACTGAGTCATCTCCCGAGCTAACGAAGAAGAGGACACGTTATATCCCTGATGAGATGATTTAGACTCCGCCAACCTAACGCGTAACTAGATCTAGGACTTTGACTCCTATCATTCGCCAAACAGTTACTCAAACTATTGGTGATACGGATCGAGACTTAGAGCCAACTAGATCAACTTCACCCATTTTCGTATCACATCCAATAATAACAATAAGCCCTACACTAAATGAGGCTTCGGCTTCGGTAGGCAAAAGAACAGAAAGCATGGATGGTAAAAAGACCAATCAGCCCATCCAACCTAATTAAGATTTAACAATAAATCCCACCAGAGTAGGTGCTTCGGCATCTCAAAAGGAAGTAAAGTCTTCCTCTGCAATAAAGTCTGTGTTGACTCAATCGATTGAGGAAACTCAATCATTGAAGTCCAGAACAGACGAAGGGAGCTGAAAAACCTTGAAAAGGTATCCTGCGTATCTGCTAGAAATCCTTTTGATATACTTCATCCTCGTGATGATGTATTGCCTCAACGTCAAACAGGGCCTGGAGGTCCAGCTTATCTTTATGAGGAAGATCTGTCGCGTCCCATGAAAAGGAATCAACCTGACATTCCTTCGAGAAATTTATCAGACTTCCAGCAGACTGTTCCTTTGGTTTAAGAAATTGATCCATTGGTTCAAACCACTTCTCATTTGGATCTAGAATATCGAAATCTGAATGTTGAGTCTTTAACTGAAAGAGATGTGCCACCTCATGGTACATTAATGACTTCAGGAGTCGAGGATGAAGTCTTCGCGAGAGCTAAAATAATAGGTAGTTCTTCTACTCTTTCAGAGTCGCATGAGACTAAAGTCATGGAGGCGGATGATTTGAAAGAATCTTCGCCGATGACTACTCCGGTTGTTACCAAACCTCCATCCAAAAGGAGACAGTCTGACTAGTAGTATGTATCGCCCAACATATAAGAATAATACCGCACTTTTATCCTTACATGCCCTCACAAAAAATCAAACACTTCCACCGACATCACCTTCATCATCTGCGGTGGCTCCACCTGGTTACACTATTGTTTCACCACTTGGGTCACCTTTTCGGACATCTTCAAATTTTGGTTTTCAATATCTCTCTGACAATGAGCTGGAGGCATTATATCTTACTAAATTTTCTAAGCGAACAGATCTCGACGAAGTTCGTGAGACAATGTTAATGATGATTTCGATCGCGACAACCATCATGAGGAGGAGAATAGATATTATGGGTCCGATGAATTTAAACGCTCAACTTATGAAGCTGGTTCGTCTAGTTAACATTGGAGAACTAACAATATAGTTGATATTTTTTATTATGAAAGTGATGAGGTTGAGGAGATTCAAGGAGATAGTTTTCTAGATGAATCAATTAATCAGAGAGAAGGTGACTCAGGAATGTTAATGATTTTGGATAATGTTGAACAAACAGAGGATATGTCAGCACAAGAAGATAATCGTAATTTTGATAACATCGAGGACATTCTAAAGGGGACGAGTGTTGTAAATGAATTTAATGAACATCAATTTGTAAACATTACATCTCCAACCTAGGAATTTGGGATACATTTCGAGAAGGAGATTTTCTCGAATGGTGAAATTGATACTACGACACCTCCTAATCCTGATGTTCCTTTCCAAATATCAGAGATTGTCCTTGATCGTGATGCTGATTATCAACTAAGTGATGATGAGGAGAAGCTGATTCTTCGTTCACCATTCATTGAACAACAAGCTTACAAGATCTATGGTGATTTTGATCTCATCCTTGCAGCCTCAACGTGTGTTCTTGGTACATGGAAATATCATAAAAAAACCATAATACCTTAAAGCTTATCTGAAGGTTCAAAACAAGTTTAAGTTGAAGAATGAAGAAAAACTTCAAGAACAACGAAATTCAGAGATTAAAAGTATAAAGAAAATTTTAATGATCAACAAGGATGGAGTGAATATGCCACTTTTCTATGTGACGAGAATGGATGTTGAGGACTATCATTTCTCAGAGGCGGATTTCGATAATCTAAAGATGGACGACATTATCTTCATCTACAATTACTTAACTGGTCTGAATAAATCTGCGACAATATCTCATCCTACTGCAATGAAGGCGGTCTACAGGTTTATTCTTGATTCAATGAGATGGATTGAAATGTCCCGTTCATATTGATTATAAACGTTCCATATTAATTGATTTCATTGCGAGGTTTTGACCTCTATATGAGACGTTTTTCAAAGACTGCATTCGTTTTTAAAACAAACCATAACCTTTATTTTATCGACAAGGTTAAAAGGACACCACCTAGATTATCAGAAATGATAATCTAAAAATATCACACTTACACACTACCAATACATATTGGTTTACAATATTAATATGTTACAACAAAGTAAATTTCGAATGCAGTTTTAAACAATATTATACAAGCATGCTGACTCCAAATCTTGTCCATATATTAGCATGCAACAGCGGAAGCTCTTAATAATCACCTGAGAATAAACATGCTTTAAACGTCAACAAAAATGTTGGTGAGCTATAGGTTTAACCTATATATTTATCAAACTGTAATAATAGACCACAAGATTTCATATTTCAATACACATCCCATACATAGAGATAAAAATCATTCATATGGTGAACACTGAAAGGACCCGTTCATATACATTATAAACGATTCACAATAGTTGATTACATTGCGAGGTATTTGACCTCTATATGATACATTTTACAAACATTGCATTCGTTTTTAAAAGACAATCTTTCTTTACATCGAAAATTGACAGGCATGCATACCATTTCATAATATCCACTATCCAACTATAAATTGATTTAATAATAATCTTTGATGAACTCAATGACTCGAATGCAACGTTCTTCGAAATATGCTATGAAAGACTCCAAGTAATATCTTTAAAATGAGCAAATGCACAGCGGAAGATTTCTTTAACACCTGAGAATAAACATGCTTTAAAGTGTCAACCAAAAGGTTGGTGAGTTCATTAGTTTATCATAATCATTTATTTCCATCATTTTAATAGACCACAAGAATTTCATTTCCAGTTCTCATAAATATACGTCCCATGCATAGAGACAAAAATAATCATTCATATGGTGAACACCTGGTAACCGACATTAACTAGATACATATAAGAATATCCCCTATCATTCCGGGATCCTCCTTCGGACATGATATAAATTTCGAAGTACTAAAGCATCCGGTACTTTGGATGGGGTTTTTAGGCCCAATAGATCTATCTTTAGGATTCGCGTCAATTAGGGTGTCTGTTCCCTAATTCTTAGATTACCAGACTTAATAAAAAGGGGCATATTCGATTTCGATCATTCAACCATATAATGTAGTTTCAATTACTTGTGTCTATTTCGTAAAACAGTTATAAAAACAGTGCATGTATTCTCAGTCCCAAAAATATATATTGCGAAAGCATTTAAAAAGGGAATAATGAAACTCACCATACTGTATTTCGTAGTAAAAATACATATAACGTCATTGAACAAGTGCAAGGTTGGCCTCGGATTCACGAACCTAAATTAATTATATATATTTATGTGTTGGTCAATATTTGTCTAACAAATTAGGTTAAGTCATAGTGTACCACAATCCTAATGCTCGAGACTAATATGCAAAAGTCAATAAAAGTAAATTTGACTCAAAATAATTTCCAAAAATCTATACATGATTAATATATAGTTTAAATATTGTCGTTTTATATTTTTAAATATTTTTAAAAGATTTATTAGAGTAAATAATATAATTTATTTATTAATAAATAAAATTTTATATTAAATTTATATAATAAAATATACTTTTATATATATTAAGTAATAAAATTTATAGGGTTCATTTAATATCATAAAGATAATATGATAGGTATTATTAAAGTAAGTTATTACACGTAGTAAAATATGTTTGTATCACATATTTATTTGATAAAATAATATCTATAATGATAGTAAGTAAAAGTTGTATTATTTTGTAATAATAATTATTATTATAAAAATATCAATATTTATAATTACTAAGATGACATTATGATAAAACGATAATTCTAATTATGATAACTTTAATATTTACGATAATTTTTAATATTATCTTTAAAATAATAATTCTATTTAAAATAATAATAATAATGATATTTTATAGTAACAATGACATTTCTATTAAAATGATAATTTTTGTTAAAATGATAGTTTTAATACTAACGATACTTTTAATAATAATAGTAATGATAAAAATAATAAGAATGATAATTTTATCTAAATCAATATCTTATAATATTTTAATTTCATCATGATACTCTTACTCATTATTTCCTAATCGTTTCGTTTAATAGCTTTTAATCGTCTTTTATATCGTGTTCATAATAATGATAATAATAGTAATCAAAATAATTAGGTGTTACAAATATTTGTTTTAAATACACTAATATTAATAATGATAGTTACTATAACATTATTAACGATAATACTAATAATTATCTTAATGATAATATAGTAATAATAATAATAACAATAACAATAACCATTTTTAAATAATGATATATATATTAATAACGATAATAATAATAATAATAATAATAATAATAATAATAATAATAATAATAATAATAATAATAATTGGATAATAATAATAATACTAATTATAACTATAACGATAATAACGATAGTAATAATAAAAAAAATAACAATTTTTAATGATAAATCTCTTTTATTGATAAAGATAATAATAATCATAATAATAAGATAAAACTAGAACGACGATAAAAACGACGATAATAATAATCATTTTTAATAAAAATATCGAAAATTCAATTGATTATAACTTCTAATCCGTTCATCGAAACCATTCGATATCTAATGGAAAAGTTTTTAATTTTTTGCTAGCTTTCCAAGGACATGCATATCTTATACCTTATCTCAACTGCAAGTGTAACTAATTTAACATTCAACCTAACCTGTCTAAGGGAAATATTAAAAGTACAAGCATGCATAATCCTAAATACTCGAGCACTAGTCAGGGATACACTATTAGTATGTAAAAGTTAAATTATGAGTACTCACGTATCAATATTGAGATTCAATACTGCAGGAAAGGTACGTAGACGCAACGGAAATGATAAACACTATATTGACCTCACGAGCATACCCATGAACCATACTCAATCACCTCCATAGCTATAACCCATAATTTCCTTCATCCTATCCCACTTGAAAAACAATTTCGAAATCACTCGGACAGCACTCCGTCGTAATATTTTATGTATACTAATAATATCTTGAAATAATACGGAGTAAATATATATATGTAAATCGATTGAGAGAGTTTAGAGAAAAATATTTTCAAGTTTCTATGAAATAATGAAACCTATTGAATTCTATTTATAATAGATTTTTGAATTATTAAAGTGAATTATTAAAGTATGAATTATTAAAGTGAATTATTAAAGTATGAATTATTAAAGTAAATTATTAAAGTATGAATTATTAAAGTGAATTATTAAAGTATGAATTATTAAAGTGAATTATTAAAGTATGAATTATTAAAGTGAATTATTAAAGTTAAAGTAAAGTAAAAATAAAGTAAAGGTAAAGTTTAAATATAGTAAAAGTATAAAACTATGTACGTATAATACGCGTATAAATATATATAATATTAATTTAAATCGTTATATATATAAAATAAAATATAAATATCGTTATCTTTATCATAGTAGTTAAGTAATGAGTTGTCAAAAGTGATTCTAGATATTTATAAAAGTTATATACGTTTTAATAATAAAGTTCTTTTTAAACTGAAAACGTTTTTGTACGTTTAAAACTAAATAGATCAATCGAGTCTTTATGAGATTCAATCTTCCACTATCCTTTGTCTAGTTCTCAATGATTGACAATTTGTTCTTATTTATAAATCACTTTACCATTTTTCCGAATATTGTTAAAATGGAAAGATTTCTCAAATCAACGTGGGCCTTTCAACAGAGACTTGTAATCATAATTCAATATATCTGATAATTCAATCATTTGATCTTATCTTCTAATTCCATTGATAAACATTTTGAAACAGATACAATCATATAAAGTATTTAATCTAATATTTTGTTTACGTTTCAAGTTATAATATATATACACATATACATATATAATCATATTCGTTTAATGGTTCGTGAATCGTTGGAACTTGGTCGAGGGTGAATGAATGTATGAACATAGTTTAAAATTCTTGAAATTTAACTTAACAAATATTGCTTATCGTGTCGGAAACATATAAAGATTAAAGTTTAAATTTGGTTGGAAATTTATGGGTTGTCACAGTACCTACCCGTTAAAGAAATTTCGTCCCGAAATTTGAGTGGAAAGGTCGTGAATGATAATAAGTATGTTTTTATGATGCATACGGGCTGAAAATTAGAGTTTTATCATCAGCGAATAATTTGGATAAACAATCCATTTATATGAAGAGTACGAATGAAGCTAACATAGAAGAGTGAAATGAGTAAGTGTAGATTCATCTTATCATTTGACGTAGATATGATTGATTCCCAGATTTCAAGGGATTTGAAGAAAATCTTCTTAATAAGATTTGACTCTCCGGTAATCAAGGGAATTAGGATCCGCTTTAAATGCGATCGTCCATTTTAATTGTTCTATCAGAGATTTTCTTATAAATTCACCTCCTTCATTTCCTTACAACTCACACCTTCTGTTGATGCATTTTATGCAAGTCCCTAGACATCTACCCACGTCCATTGCAGGTACAACAGTTTACAGGCCACCATGATTGCTCGTTATTATCCTATACGTGTTTGTATGTGGTTACAGGAACTGCAGGAACGAGATTTAGATGTTTGACTATGTTAGACTTAGTCAGACGTACGAGTGAAGCCTCACTAGTACACCTGACAGGCTCATACGTACGGCTGATGCTGATCTAAGTCACAATTACAACCTAAATGAGAAGACACGAGTGAGTGATCACCCGTACGGCTGATGAAGCCAACTCGTACGTGTGATGAATGAATCGTATGGGTGAGTCAACAACAGGGGTATATAAAGTCTTATGTTCTTCAATTTTAGGTTAAGCCTCTCATTTGTTACACACACTCAGATCTAGTGAGCTCCTCCAATTTTCTCTCAGTCCAAATTACCCAGGTGGTGAATAATAGCTCTAGGTGTTGATCTAATCACACTTGATTTAGTTGTGGTTTGACTAAATTAATCAAAAAAAAAATTAACCTATTCACTAGAGGGTTTGATTCACTTATTCCACCATTGTGTGAGTTAAATCTGTTGATTTCTAAGTTCCTAGTCATGTTTCATCACCTTCTATTCTTTCCCCCTCAACTCATATTTTAAAGTATTCATAAATATGCTCCATCCAGTTCTGATTCTCGATATACTTCTAACTTTCATATTGGTCATTCTTCTTTTTCATCTACCGCCGGAAGAATCTATTTACTTCTACTATACTCTTGGGTTTATAGTGTTTCTAGTTCTCCCGTGTCTTTATATTGCTATATGCATCGATATATATAGTTTATAATTTCTGGTTTATCGTTGGGCTTTATATGTTCCCTTATATTTCAAAGTCTCTGCTTCTGTCTTCTATAATCATTATCATTAACAGTTAATGCTCTCTTTTATTTGCTGTAATTTATACCCCAATTTTTATTTCAGAGTTTTGTCCTTTTGTTTCTTCTTCTTGCGATTAAGCACCGCTTGTAATGGTCCAGAATTCACAGATATGAATTTCAGAATGAACATTGTTAATGTTCTAGGAAGGAAATTGTGATGGCACGATCTTGACTTGTCAAATTACTAGAATACCTTGGAAAAGGCCGAATCATCAAGAAATATTTTCTTAATATTTTAGAGGTTAAATAGAATACAAGAGTCGTATAACATGGCACATGATGATATTATGATCTGTGAATCATCACGTTCCATTTAGAAACTCAGCATGACTTACTGTAATATAATCACGTTGATCAAGTGTCATTATATTATACTAATTCATGCTTCAGTTCCCAACACTACTTCAAAATATTCCTATTTTAAACTTGAATGTTTCAGAATTTAGAAACTAAAATAGTTTCTTTTATGATGTAATACAGATAGCGCAAAGAGGTAAATGATTTCAAATAAGAAAAATTAAGAAAATATCTTCAGAAATATGGAGGATATTTATAATGAAAGATATTATAATATTTTAGAATTTCTAATATCAGAGGATGATGAAGAATATTGTCCGCAGGGGTTTAGAGTCAGGAGCAAGGTATTCATTAATGACTTCAGCAGGTACTGAATCATTTGGATCCTTTGAAGTCAGGTTCAGTCTTTGTAATTTGTCCAAAGCCTCCTTCCTACTTTGCTCAATCCGTTTTCCAGTTCCAAAACTTCTCTTTTTCTGCGCTTTGCCAGCACACTTCATCATTATCATTCAGCTTTTACCATTTAAAGTCATTTTTAGTTTTTGCTGCTTCATCAGCATTTTTTCCATTTTCGGAGAACCAATTCTTAGTTCGGAGTGTTTTTCAGAAACTTCACATTCAAATTAAGTCCAGAAGATAGACGTTATATATACACATATAACTGTTGGCGTAGACATGCTGCGAGATTTCAAAATACTGATTGCTAATTCCCAATGATTCGTATGGCAATTCTCATTACAAGATGCGAATGAGTAAATGATGGGGTTTCAATAAATAATTATAATGACTTTTTGGAGAGACTAAAGTCAAAGGGTAATGAAGTTGTTGGTACATCTGCTAATAATGTGGTGGAATGTAAAAGGTTCCCTGGTAACGATGGTGTATATCTCAAGGTTATAATAAGGTTAGTCTGACTGAAAAGTCGAAGTTGACTTGCTGGAGCTGTGACAAAACTGGCTACTTTGAATAGGAGTCGCAAAGTTATTTTTGCTAATAAATGCCAAAGAATATGACGCGGATACGTTGTTTAAACTTTTACTTTGGTTTCAAGAGTTTTTCGGGTACATAACTGTGGGTAACATGTGGTTGGATCATCATCTCGATTGCTCATCATTCGAAGTGTCTTCAGAAATTTTCGAAGGGTTTGAACACATATTGTAATCGTTAACATACATTTGATGTTCTAATACAGTTTTGAAGTCAAAATATAGCTTGTGAAAGATGTAAGGATCTAAGAGTGATGATTTGGTCATATCTCAAGTCGAATTTTGAGATTTCAAAATCAGAATATGTAATTAAATTTTGAATGAGTATGGTTGTTTTGATTTCTATAAAAGAATGTATATTGTTGTGAAAGTTGGGAGTATAATGGATAATTTGCTGAATCAGATTCGAAGAATGTAACATATTAATTGTGAATTTATATATCTCTCGGGTATTACCTACCCGTTAAAAAAAATTTCACAATTAATATTTTGTACAAAGGAATTTTATTACAGTCTTTATGAAAATATATATATGTATATTTTCTTCAGATGTAACATAGATTTAATGAGTTAATGTTAAATTAAACTCATTTGATTTACGGTTGAAACTTGAATTTAATAATCCCTAAAGTCTTTAAAAAGTACATAACTTTTACGCAGTATTTCTTTAATGACATTGAAATTATGAATCAATACTTCGTTATTTGTTGATGTATGATGTTCGGTTCGTGGAATTCTTGTGAATTTCGCAAAGTACGAATGATGTTATCTGAAAAGTTTCGGGTACATCGATGATGAAAGTGTAAAATCAAATATATACTTGATTTATTATGAATTGGAATTTGTTGAATTGTGACAGAGATTGTAGTTAACGCTGGTTAAGTTGCGGCCGAAGGACATACATTATTGCATACTTGTAATATGAATTAACCGAGTAGTTAAGATTCACACACAATAGTTTAGCACGGAAAGATTTATTTCAAAATATATATATATATATATATATATATATATATATATATATATATATATATATATATATATATATATATATATATATATATATATATATATATATATATATATATATATATATATAATATACATATAATTTCTTGAGAGGGAATGAGTTAATTCTTCATAACTCGTTGATACAATATACACGTTATTGATTCGTAATGATGTCCATAGTGATTCTTGAACTGACGGAGTTTGTGATGTTATCTGTGTTGTTGATTCGGATGTTGACTGTACTGACGATGCTGGTAACGCAGACGGTACTGTTGGTGCTGTTGGTAAAGCAAGTTTAGCTTGTTAATCACGCACCATTTTTGTCAGGGTTTATACTCTTCCTTCTATCATTTTGGTTCGCTTAACTGATTTATGGTTAGGGCTAGATTAGATAATCTCTAAGACTTTAGAGATTACATAATCGCCGCAGAATGTTTCTCCAATGAAGTTATGAATTAATACTTCGTCAGTTATTGTTGTTGGTACTCCTTGGTATCTATGGTGCGTATGACGTTGATGCTCGTGGGACAGATTGTGAAGTTGAGGTTTACGACGCAGTTTGTGGTTGGAGGTGGTAATGGTACTATTGGCGTTGATGATGGTGGTACTGGTTATGCTGCTGATGCTGCTGCTGGTGTTTGTAATCTCTGCACCATATTCTACAAAGCCACTACCCGAGCGCGAAGCTCGTTGACTTCTTCTATTACACCGGGGTGATTGTCGGTTCGGACGAGCGGATAAATAAAATATAAAATTTGATGTAATATATAATCGTAACGAGATACTCTGGAAATGAGCGAGAAAATGGTGTTTCGGACAGGTTCGCCGGTAAGTGCTTCAGGTTCTTCGTCAAGAGGGCAATGTGGTAGATGGAAGGGATCACCTTCTTCTTGTTTCCAATGATTGAGGAGGCTAAGAATCCATCCCCAATTCATCCAGAATAGGTGATGACTGATTGGTTGATCTATTCCGGTTATTCTGCTTTCGGAGCTTGAATGGGATTCCATTTCGGAATCTGAGTGACTTGAACTGATGACGAATTCCATTTCGTACGATTGGATAAAGGATTTTTTTTTTTTTCGATATGAAATGATTTTGGCTAACGGATGGTATTTTAATTACATAGATATATATATATATATATATATATATATATATATATATATATATATATATATATATATATATATATATATATATATATATATATATATATATATATATATATATATATATATAGATCAAAAGATTTCATAGATTGCGGAGGACTTTGCGGAATATGTCAGGCAAAGTTTAAAGTAACAGATACGATAAGATATGATTTAGCAGATATGCTAAGATATGAATTTTTGTCTATACACTATTCATGCAATCAATGCAGCAAGACGTGTCTTAGACTAAAAATGATAAGCAGGTAATTTCCTGAGGATGATAAGTAGTTAATTTTCGACACAAAATGATAAGCAAAACTTTTGACATGCAGACACGATCGAAGTCCAGACTCACTAATGCATCCTATCGACTTATCAGTTAGACACATTAATGCAGACCTGGTTCGCTAAGACCACCGCTCTGATACCAACTGAAAGGACCCGTTCATATACATTATAAACGATTCACAATAGTTGATTACATTGCGAGGTATTTGACCTCTATATGATACATTTTACAAACATTGCATTCGTTTTTAAAAGACAATCTTTCTTTACATCGAAAATTGACAGGCATGCATACCATTTCATAATATCCACTATCCAACTATAAATTGATTTAATAATAATCTTTGATGAACTCAATGACTCGAATGCAACGTTCTTCGAAATATGCTATGAAAGACTCCAAGTAATATCTTTAAAATGAGCAAATGCACAGCGGAAGATTTCTTTAACACCTGAGAATAAACATGCTTTAAAGTGTCAACCAAAAGGTTGGTGAGTTCATTAGTTTATCATAATCATTTATTTCCATCATTTTAATAGACCACAAGAATTTCATTTCCAGTTCTCATAAATATACGTCCCATGCATAGAGACAAAAATAATCATTCATATGGTGAACACCTGGTAACCGACATTAACTAGATACATATAAGAATATCCCCTATCATTCCGGGATCCTCCTTCGGACATGATATAAATTTCGAAGTACTAAAGCATCCGGTACTTTGGATGGGGTTTGTTAGGCCCAATAGATCTATCTTTAGGATTCGCGTCAATTAGGGTGTCTGTTCCCTAATTCTTAGATTACCAGACTTAATAAAAAGGGGCATATTCGATTTCGATCATTCAACCATATAATGTAGTTTCAATTACTTGTGTCTATTTCGTAAAACAGTTATAAAAACAGTGCATGTATTCTCAGTCCCAAAAATATATATTGCGAAAGCATTTAAAAAGGGAATAATGAAACTCACCATACTGTATTTCGTAGTAAAAATACATATAACGTCATTGAACAAGTGCAAGGTTGGCCTCGGATTCACGAACCTAAATTAATTATATATATTTATGTGTTGGTCAATATTTGTCTAACAAATTAGGTTAAGTCATAGTGTACCACAATCCTAATGCTCGAGACTAATATGCAAAAGTCAATAAAAGTAAATTTGACTCAAAATAATTTCCAAAAATCTATACATGATTAATATATAGTTTAAATATCGTCGTTTTATATTTTTAAATATTTTTAAAAGATTTATTAGAGTAAATAATATAATTTATTTATTAATAAATAAAATTTTATATTAAATTTATATAATAAAATATACTTTTATATATATTAAGTAATAAAATTTATAGGGTTCATTTAATATCATAAAGATAATATGATAGGTATTATTAAAGTAAGTTATTACACGTAGTAAAATATGTTTGTATCACATATTTATTTGATAAAATAATATCTATAATGATAGTAAGTAAAAGTTGTATTATTTTGTAATAATAATTATTATTATAAAAATATCAATATTTATAATTACTAAGATGACATTATGATAAAACGATAATTCTAATTATGATAACTTTAATATTTACGATAATTTTTAATATTATCTTTAAAATAATAATTCTATTTAAAATAATAATAATAATGATATTTTATAGTAACAATGACATTTCTATTAAAATGATATTTTTTGTTAAAATGATAGTTTTAATACTAACGATACTTTTAATAATAATAGTAATGATAAAAATAATAAGAATGATAATTTTATCTAAATCAATATCTTATAATATTTTAATTTCATCATGATACTCTTACTCATTATTTCCTAATCGTTTCGTTTAATAGCTTTTAATCGTCTTTTATATCGTGTTCATAATAATGATAATAATAGTAATCAAAATAATTAGGTGTTACAAATATTTGTTTTAAATACACTAATATTAATAATGATAGTTACTATAACATTATTAACGATAATACTAATAATTATCTTAATGATAATATAGTAATAATAATAATAACAATAACAATAACCATTTTTAAATAATGATATATATATTAATAACGATAATAATAATAATAATAATAATAATAATAATAATAATAATAATAATAATAATAATAATAATTGGATAATAATAATAATACTAATTATAACTATAACGATAATAACGATAGTAATAATAAAAAAAATAACAATTTTTAATGATAAATCTCTTTTATTGATAAAGATAATAATAATCATAATAATAAGATAAAACTAGAACGACGATAAAAACGACGATAATAATAATCATTTTTAATAAAAATATCGAAAATTCAATTGATTATAACTTCTAATCCGTTCATCGAAACCATTCGATATCTAAAGGAAAAGTTTTTAATTTTTTGCTAGCTTTCCAAGGACATGCATATCTTATACCTTATCTCAACTGCAAGTGTAACTAATTTAACATTCAACCTAACCTGTCTAAGGGAAATATTAAAAGTACAAGCATGCATAATCCTAAATACTCGAGCACTAGTCAGGGATACACTATTAGTATGTAAAAGTTAAATTATGAGTACTCACGTATCAATATTGAGATTCAATACTGCAGGAAAGGTACGTAGACGCAACGGAAATGATAAACACTATATTGACCTCACGAGCATACCCATGAACCATACTCAATCACCTCCATAGCTATAACCCATAATTTCCTTCATCCTATCCCACTTGAAAAACAATTTCGAAATCACTCGGACAGCACTCCGTCGTAATATTTTATATATACTAATAATATCTTGAAATAATACGGAGTAAATATATATATGTAAATCGATTGAGAGAGTTTAGAGAAAAATATTTTCAAGTTTCTATGAAATAATGAAACCTATTGAATTCTATTTATAATAGATTTTTGAATTATTAAAGTGAATTATTAAAGTATGAATTATTAAAGTGAATTATTAAAGTATGAATTATTAAAGTGAATTATTAAAGTATGAATTATTAAAGTGAATTATTAAAGTATGAATTATTAAAGTGAATTATTAAAGTATGAATTATTAAAGTGAATTATTAAAGTTAAAGTAAAGTAAAAATAAAGTAAAGGTAAAGTTTAAGTATAGTAAAAGTATAAAACTATGTACGTATAATACGCGTATAAATATATATAATATTAATTTAAATCGTTATATATATAAAATAAAATATAAATATCGTTATCTTTATCATAGTAGTTAAGTAATGAGTTGTCAAAAGTGATTCTAGATATTTATAAAAGTTATATACGTTTTAATAATAAAGTTCTTTTTAAACTGAAAACGTTTTTGTACGTTTAAAACTAAATAGATCAATCGAGTCTTTATGAGATTCAATCTTCCACTATCCTTTGTCTAGTTCTCAATGATTGACAATTTGTTCTTATTTATAAATCACTTTACCATTTTTCCGAATATTGTTAAAATGGAAAGATTTCTCAAATCAACGTGGGCCTTTCAACAGAGACTTGTAATCATAATTCAATATATCTGATAATTCAATCATTTGATCTTATCTTCTAATTCCATTGATAAACATTTTGAAACAGATACAATCATATAAAGTATTTAATCTAATATTTTGTTTACGTTTCAAGTTATAATATATATACACATATACATATATAATCATATTCGTTTAATGGTTCGTGAATCGTTGGAACTTGGTCGAGGGTGAATGAATGTATGAACATAGTTTAAAATTCTTGAAATTTAACTTAACAAATATTGCTTATCGTGTCGGAAACATATAAAGATTAAAGTTTAAATTTGGTTGGAAATTTATGGGTTGTCACAAACACCTGGTAACCGACATTAACAAGATGCATATAAGAATATCCTCATCATTCTGGGACATCCATCGGACATGATATAAAACTCGAAGTACTAAAGCATCCGGTACTTTGGATGGGGTTTGTTAGGCCCAATAGATCTATCTTTAGGATTCGCGTCAATTAGGCGTGCACTAATTCTCAAAATTAGTGATGTTCCCTAATTCTTTGGCTACCAAGCAAAACGAGGCATATTCGGCTTCGATCATTCAACCATAGAAAGTAGTTTAATGTACTTTTGTCTATT